>NC_084753.1:29257058-29389558 GCF_033978785.1 Entelurus aequoreus | reverse complement strand
ACAGATGTGTAAGTTACCCATGTCTTGGGCACTAATACACCCCCATACCATCACAGATGCTGGCTTTTACACTTTGTGCCTAGAACTGTCCGGATGGTTCTTTTCCTCTTTGATACGGAGGACACGACGTCCACAGTTTCCAAAAACAATTTGAAATGTGGACTCGTCAGACCGTAGAACACTTTTCCACTTTGCATCAGTCCATTTTAGATGAGCTTGGGACAAGCGAAGCCGGCGGCATTTCTGGGTGTTGTTGATAAATGGCTTCGGTTTGCCTAGGAGAGTTTTAACTTGCATTTACAGATGTAGCGACCAACTGTAGTTACTGACAGTGGTTTTCTGAAGTGTTCCTGAGCCCATGTGGTGATATCCTTTACACACTGATGTCGCTTTTTGATGCAGTACCGCCTAAAGGATCGAAGGTCCGTAATATCATCGCTTACGTGCAGTGATTTCTCCAGATTCTCTCAACCTTTTGATGATATTACAGACCGTCGATGGTGAAATCCCTAAATTCCTTGCAATAGCTGGTTGAGAAATGTTGTTCGTAAACAATTTCCTCTCACATTTGTTGACAAAGTGGTGACCCTCTCCCCATCCTTGTTTGTGAATGACTGAGCATTTCATGGAAGCTGCTTTCATACCCAATCATGGCACCCACCTGTTCCCAATTTGCCTGTTCACCTGTGGGATGTTCCAAACAAGTGTTTGATGAGACTTTCTCAGTCTTTTTTGCCACTTGTGCCAGCTTTCTTAAAACATGTCACAGGCATCAAATTCCAAAAGAGCTAATATTTGCAAAAATTAACAAAGTTTCCCAGTTGGAACGTTAAATATCTTGTCTTTGCAGTCTATTCAATTGAATATAAGTTGAAAAGGATTAGCAAATCATTGTATTCTGTTTTTATTTACCATTTACACAACGTGCCAACTTCACTGGTGTTGGGGTGGGTATGTTCACAACGTATGTTCAGCGTCTAACCTGCTGCTCGTCTGCGTGTCCAGCCGCATCAACATCGGGCAGCAGCACCAGGCGGAAATTCCCGAGTTGGTGCAACAGCACTCGGCCCAGTCGGACCAGCACCAGGCTGACCTGGTTTGGCTCCCTTTAAATGACACACGGCTTCAACACCCAGAACCGGACAGCGGTTGGTAGCATTTAAAAATAATTTTTTTTTATGTAGTCGTATCTGCCTGCTAATCCTCCGCATGTTGTCTTCCTAGTGGAGAATCTGATGAAAATGGCGTGTTCCAGTGTGATCAATGGCGGAGGAACCAACCAGGAGCTGGCTTTGCATTGTTTACATGAAAGTGGAGGAAATGTGCTTGTGAGTACATCCGTGCGGGCTGTGGGAAACCAGGGATCAGCTACCCATCAGTATCAGAACATTTTCTTGAAAAATGACGTGATCGCAATTGGCGGTTAGTGCCTTTTCCTGAGGGAACTCTCCTGAAGGAATCAATAAAGTACTATCTATCTTTCAACGATGATCACGAACACAGATCCACTCCGGCAAATATTGATTTTATCGGAATCGGAAAAATCGTATCAATTCCCATCCCTCCTTACACTAAAACATGCTTTTATTTCGTCAAAGTATCCTTGTAGGAGCCTAAATGCTGTTTAAAGGCCTACTGAAATGAAATGTTCTTATTTAAACGGGGATAGCAGATCCATTCTATGTGTCATACTTGATCATTTCGCGATATTGCCATATTTTTGCTGAAAGGATTTAGTAGAGAACATCGACGATAAAGTTTTGGTCGCTGATAAAAAAAAAAGCCTTGCCTGTACCGGAAGTAGCGTGACGTCGCAGGTTGAAGGGCTCCTCACATTTCCCCATTGTTTACACCAGCAGCGAGAGCGATTCAGACCGAGTAAGCGACGATTACCCCATTAATTTGAGCGAGGATGAAAGATTTGTGGATGAGTGAAGGACTAGAGTGCAGTGCAGGACGTATCTTTTTTCGCTCTGACCGTAAATTAGGTACAAGCTGGCTCATTGGATTCCACACTTTCTCCTTTTTCTATTGTGGATCACGGATTTGTATTTTAAACCACCTCGGATACTATATCCTCTTGAAAATGAGAGTCAAGAACGCGAAATGGACATTCACAGTGACTTTTCTCTCCACGACAATACATCGGCGAAGCACTTCAGCTACGGAGCTAACGTGATAGCATCGGGCTTAACTGCAGATAGAAACAAAAGAAATAAACCCCTGACTGGAAGGATAGACAGAAAATCAACAATACTATTAAACCATGGACCTGTAACTACACGGTTAATGCTTTCCAGCCTGGTGAAGCTTAACAATGCTGTTGCTAACGACGCCATTGAAGCTAACTTAGCTACGGGACCTCACAGAGCTATGATAAAAACATTAGCTCTCCAACTACACCAGCCCTCATCTGCTCATCAACACCCGTGCTCACCTGCGTTCCAGCGATCGACGGAGCGACGAAGGACTTCACCCGATCATCGATGCGGTCGGCGGCTAGCGTCGGATAGGGCGTCTGCTATCCAAGTCAAAGTCCTCCTGGTTGTGTTGCTGCAGCCAGCCGCTAATACACCAACCCCACCTACAGCTTTCTTCTTTGCAGTCTTCATTGTTCATTAAACAAATTGCAAAAGATTCACCAACACAGATGTCCAGAATACTGTGGAATTTTGAGATGAAAACAGAGCTTTTTGTATAGGATTCAATGGTGTCCGAATACTTCTGTTTAACTATTGACGTCACACGCATACGTCATCATACATAGACGTTTTCAACCGGAAGTTTAGCGGGAAATTTAAAATTGCACTTTATAAGTTAACCCGGCCGTATTGGCATGTGTTGCAATGTTAAGATTTCATCATTGATATATAAACTATCAGACTGCGTGGTCGGTAGTAGTGGCTTTCAGTAGGCCTTTAAGTTCATTTACATTTTATGGAAGGTGCATTATGTTTTTTTCAGCCAAAAGGGGACTATTTACTTTATTTAAATAATACGAAAATGTATATATTGCATGCTTAGAATAATTATAAGGTTACTTTATTTGTAATTATTTCATTTGTCTGAATAATTTGATGACGTACTATTTTATACTGCTTTAATACAGTGAAGATTACGTAACTGTTAAATTGCATATATGGCGGAAGGATCTGTGTGGTAATATGGTTCGGACACAATGTATTATGGGTAATGGCAGTCAGGTATAGAGGAATCGAGCCACCTTACTCTTACTTTTTCTAACTCTTTCTTAATGTAAGAAATTCGCTTTATTTTGCCATTCATTTGTTCCCACATCGTTATTGTTTTACTTTTTTGAATGATTAAGTTGACAAGTAAACGACACAAAACGAAGAGGAGCGTCTGGAGATTTGTTTGTTGTTGCCGCTGCAAGTGGGAGCAGGAGAAAGTAGAGGAGCGTCAAGCTAAGGCTTCATTAGGAAACTACAATAATTTTGGGGCAAGTTTGCCCTATATTCATGCAGTGTTTAGTGACCAGCAGGCTGTCAAACACGCTTTTGACGAAAAAAAATACACAGAACGACCTAAAATACAAATTACCCCAAATTTGCCCAAATCCTCATTAGCTTTGGACCAACAATTACAAAGAAATGATGACTTTTGTGTGAAGTATGTCAACTTTGGTGGCTGCCTCCAATGTATTGTCTGTAATTAGTAATTTTGCCGATATCTGATATTCCGATGTTGTCCAACTCTTAATTACCGATACCGATATATACAGTCGTGGAATTAACACATTATTATGCCTAATTTTGTTGTGATGCCCCGCTGGATGCGTTAAACAATGTAACAAGGTTTTCCAAAATAAATCAACTCAAGTTATGGGAAAAAGTGCCAACATGGCACTGCCATATTTATTATTGAAGTCACAAAGTGCGTTATTTTTTTTAACATGCCTCAAAACAGCAGCTTGGAATTTGGGACATGCTCTCACTGAGAGAGCATGAGGAGGTTGAGGTGGGGGTGGGGTAGCGGGGGGTGTATATTGTAGCGTCCCGGAAGAGTTAGTGCTGCAAGGGGTTCTGGGTATTTGTTCTGTTGTGTTTATGTTGTGTTACGGTGCGGATGTTCTCCCGAAATGTGTTTGTCATTGTTGTTTGGTGTGGGTTCACAGTGTGGCGCATATTTGTAACAGTGTTAAAGATGTTTATACGGCCACCCTCAGTGTGACCTGTATGGCTGTTGACCAAGTATGCCTTGCATTCACTTGTGTGTGTGAAAAGCCGTGGATATTATGTGATTGTGCCGGCATGCAAAGGCAGTGCCTTTAAGGTTTATTGGCGCTCTGTACTTCTCCCCACGTCCGTGTACACAGCGGCATTTTAAAAAGTCATACATTTTACTTTTTGAAACAGATACCGATAATTTCCGATATTACATTTTAAAGCATTTATCGGCCGATAATATCGGCAGTCCGATATTATCGGACATCTCTAGTTGGCACAGTACAGTAAACTGACAGTTCATATTTAAACATTTAACATGTGACATTTCAAACAATTTTGAACACAAATAGTTCATGCACATTCAGGTAAATTCTTCAAAATTACAATAAAAGAAGGCCGGGCTGCGCACTAATTGACTGAAAGAGCACGCACTTGGCGCGATGATGTCATGTTATCCATGGAAAAATGCATTTTTAGACCATAGAGTAGTAACACCGAGAGTAACAAGCGGTTGCCTTGTTGCCTTTCCATTAAGAACAATAAATTAGTTTTTAGTACAAGTTTGCTGGTTTCAAGAAATGTAATGCCAAACACATATCATTATGTCAAGATAATGGCACTAGCATTTACTTCATTTAAGAATATTTTTCAACATATTGAGCAAAAAGGTCTCTTTTTTTTTCTACCAAGAAAAGTGCACTTGTTATTAGTGAGAATATACTTATTTTAAGGTATTTTGGGGTTCATTGAGGTTAGCTAATTTTACTTGTTTTGGAAAGTCTTGACCAGCCGAATGTTCTTGTTCTATTGGCAGATAATTTTGCTTAGTTCAAATAAAATACCCCTAATTTTTGTATTTTTTTGTTTTTGAACACTGACTTTTTGCAGTGCGGTTACAAACACTGATCCACTCTGGCTAATATTGATTTTATCGGAATCGGAAAAATCTTATCAATTCCTATCCCTCCTTACACTAAAACATGCTTTTACTTCGTCAAAGTATCATTTTGGGGCAATTTTGCCCTATATTCATGCAGTGTTTAGTGACCCCGACTTAAACAAGTTGAACAACTTATTGGGGTGTTACCATTTAGTGGTCAATTGTACGGAATATGTACTGTACTGTGCAATCTACTAACAAAACTATCAATCAATCAATCAAAATTAATACGAGACGGATAGGCCAACGGACCCCCACATATGTTATAGCATCGGAAGGGTCTCACTGGCGCCTACGGCGGTACTTTAAGTTGGCAACATTTCGTGTTACCATGGCAACGCTATTCACAAATAAACAAGAAAATGGGCCAATTGAGTGGGTACATACCCTTTTAATGGACGACTGCTCTGAGACAAACGCCAACAAGACAAGATTACCTCCTCTTGGAGCTAACCATGAATTGATTAACGTGGACCCCGACTTAAACAAGTTGAAAAACTTATTGGGGTGTTACCATTTAGTGGTCAATTGTACGGAATATGTACTGTACTGTGCAATCTACTAACAAAACTTTCAATCAATCAATCAAAATTAATACGAGACGGATAGGCCAACGGAACCCCACATATGTTATAGCATCGGAAGGGTCTCACTGGTGCCTACGGCGGTACTTTAAGTTGGCAACATTTCGTGTTACCACGGCGAGGCTATTCACGAATGAACAAGAAAATGGGCCAATTGAGTGGGTACATACGATTTTAATGGACGACTGCTCTGAGACAAACGCCAACAAGACAAGATTACCTCCTCTTGTAGCTAACCATGAATTGATTAACGTGGACCCCGACTTAAACAAGTTGAAAAACTTATTGGGGTGTTACCATTTAGTGGTCACTTGTACGGAATATGTACTGTACTGTGCAATCTACTAATAAAAGTTTCAATCAATCAATCAATCAAAACCAGCAGGCTGTCAAACGCGCTTTTGACGGCGCGATAAACGTAAAAAAAATACACAGAACGACCAAAAATACAAATGTCCCCGAGTTTGCCCAAATCCTCATTAGCTTTGAACCAACAATTACAAAGAAATGATGACTTTTGTGTGAAGTATGTCAACTTTGGTGGCTGCCTCCAATGTATTGTCTGTAATAGTGAAGTGAATTATATTTATATAGCGCTTTTCTCTAGTGACTCAAAGCGCTTTACATTGTGAAACCCAATATCTAAGTTACACCAATGTGGGTGGCACTGGGAGTCTTGCCCAAGGACACAACAGCAGTGACATATTAATATAATATATACATAATATTTGTCATAGGTTTTGCTTTGGCAAGTCTGCATGGAGTCCTGATTTGATTACCACCACATTTGAATACTGAACTAATGCTGTTTTTTTACCGCAATATCTATTAGTTTAGTTTGGATTATTGATGACACATGCATTTTTGAAGCAAAGTGTATTAAGTCACGGTTACTGAGAGTGAGATACGGTACAGGCCAAAACAATTGAGTTTTCTTTATTTTCACGACTATTTACATTGTACAGTGTTTCCCATAAACTGCCGAGATACCTGTGGCGGTGGGGGCGTGGCTATGGGCGTGGTCACCATGACATCATCGAGTAATTTGCATAATTTACTACAATGATATGATTTTCTCTAAAAAGGCTAAAAAAATGTATACTTACTAATTAATAATAAGTTTTGTTTTAAACGTCCATCCATCCATCCATCAATTTTACAATATAATTACAACACTTTATGTACATATTTATATACAGATTTGAACAATAAGTTATTCACTGAAATATATTTATTAATTGTGGTTCTTACAAAAAATATATCTTATAAAATATAAAAGCTAAAATGTCTCTTAAAGCTCTGCCCCTTTAATTAGTGCATACTAAATAATTTAACTTTAGCCTACTACTACAACCATATTATTTACCAGCAACATAAAGTGAAACAGAGGCAGAGGTGTCCTGCCACAGTCAGTAACAAATAAACAGAAAACAGTAGTGGTCAAATACAAATAAAGCAACAAGAGAAGTATCCTACACTTCTCTTTTGTAAAGTAAATCTGAACAGCCTATATGGGCATCTACATCAACTATATGATTTGCCTGAGAAGCTGGACAGGACAAAAAAAATAAGAATAAAAAAATAAAAACATTATTATTATTTTTTTAAAATTTGTTTTATTTGTGGCGGGCCGCCACAAATAAATGAATATGTGGGAAACACTGCATTTTATTCGTAGATTTTTTTTAACTAAAATGTAAAACAAATATGGTAATATTGCAATAATTTCACCTCAAAATGTCATGTATATTACTGTAAATGGAAAAACAGTACTGCTGTTTTTAACGGTAAAAAAGGCAGCTCATTTGCCAGAATTTTATTGTAAAATTTGCTTTTTTTTCCCTGTAAATAAAAACTGCAATTTTACAGTACAATTTCGACACCTGAGCTGCCAGGTTTTTTTTTTGGTTTTTTTTTTACAAATCAACAACTGCAGATTTTTTGGTGTATTATTTTATTGTATTATTTTTGGTGTAAATGCCAAAACGGCATCAGTTTATTACTGTAAATAAAAGTTCAGTTTTTTTCATTTAGAGAAAATACTGTAAAAACCAAAGTAAAGTTCACAATTCATCCATCCCTTTTTTACCGCTTATTCCCTTTGGGGTCGCGGGGGGCGCTGGAGCCTATCTCAGCTACAATCGGGCGGAAGGCGGGGTACACCCTGGACAAGTCGCCACCTCATCGCAGGGCCAACACAGATAGACAGTTCACAATTTTACCATGAATTCTATTGCTGCTTTTACATTGCACAATTTGATGGATAACTTGCTTTGAAATCATTATTATTAGTATTTATTAATATTAAAAAAATGGTTTGATTGTTTGATAATATATTTTTGCATAATTAGACAATATTTAAGTTAGCATAATTTGCGATTACATGGAGTACGTATATATATATATATATATTTATTATTATTTTTTTTTTCATAAAGAAATACAATCATGTGTGCTTACGGACTGTATCCCTGCAGACTGTATTGATCTATATTGACATATAATGTATATATTGTGTTTTTTATGTTGATTTAATTTAAAAAAATAAAAATAAAAAAATAAAAATTTTTAATTTCTTGCGCGCCCCGGTGGTTTGGGACTACTGCTGTACATTATAAATAATTGGAGGCCTACATTATCAAACTATTTCACGAAAATGTATTTTTTGATGCCTTTCAGGAGACACTCAGACGTTTGCTGCTTCAAAAGCCAATCTTCCCCAAAGGCCATCACCTGGCAGGTTATCACTACTCGGGTAAGTTGAGCCCGTCTTCTGTTGGGACGGCCTTGACCACACCACGTTGTCGTGGGGCCCACGCTTCCTCCTTTTTGTTTCCCGGCAGGCTCCGACAGTTGGAGTGCAGAAGAGAAGCACTACTTCAATAAAGGGATCTCCGCCTACAGGAAGGACTTCTTCTTGGTGCAAAAACTGGTACGCTTTTTTTCCTCTCACGCTCTGGTCTCCTCACATTGATTGATGGGTGTGGTAAAGGTCGCCCCGTGTGCTTTGGACAAGGAATTGTAAAACCGTGATAGGCTACTGGGCGTCAGTTGGCCCCTTGATAATAATAGCAGTGTTGCGTGAGGGGCTTTCGACCAATCAGAGAGAGTGTGGCCAGACAATCTCCTCAATGATTGGTTAAAAGCCCCTCACGTGACTACAGGGCGCCATGTAGGAAACTAGAGATGTCTGATAATATCGATAATTGCTTTAAAATGTGATATCGGAAATTATCGGTATCGGTTTCAAAAAGTAAAATGTATGACTTTTTAAAACGCCGCTGTACGGACGTAGGGAGAAGTACAGAGCGGGGAAAAAAAGGATTTTAAGTGCGCCTTATAGTCCGGAAAATACGGTCCATAAGAAAAACTGTGAATACAATTAAAATTTTAAAGGCCTACTGAAATGAAATTTTCTTATTTAAACGGGGATAGCAGATCCATTCTATGTGTCATACTTGATCATTTCGCGATATTGCCATATTTTTGCTGAAAGGATTTAGTAGAGAACATCGACGATAAAGTTCGCAACATTTGGTCGCTGATAAAAAAAAAGCCTTGCCTGTACCGGAAGTAGCGTGACGTCACAGGTTGAAGGACTCCTCACATTTCCCCATTGTTTACACCAGCAGCGAGAGAGATTCGGACCGAGAAAGCGACGATTACCCCATTAATTTGAGCCAGGATGAAAGATTCGTGGATGAGGAACGTGAGAGTGAAGGACTAGAGTGCAGTGCAGGACGTATCTTTTTTTGCTCTGACCGTAACTTAGGTACAAGCTGGCTCATTGGATTCCACACTTTCTCCTTTTTCTATTGTGGATCACGGATTTGTATTTTAAACCACCTCGGATACTATATCCTCTTGAAAATGAGAGTCGAGAACGCGAAATGGACATTCACAGTGACTTTTATCTCCACGACAATACATCGGTGAAGCACTTTAGCTACGGAGCTAACGTGATAGCATCGTGCTTAAATGCAGATAGAAACAAAAGAAATAAGACCCTGACTGGAAGGATAGACAGAAGATCAACAATACTACCAAACTCTGGACCTGTAACCACACGGTTAATGCTGTGCCGCCTGGCGAAGCCTAGCAATGCTGTTGCTAACGACGCCATTGAAGCTAACTTAGCTATGGGACCTCGTCAGAGCTATGATAAAAACATTAGCGCTCCACCTACGCCAGCCCTCATCTGCTCATCAACACCCGTGTTCACCTGCGTTCCACCGATCGACGGAGCGACGAAGGACTTCACCCGATCATCGATGCGGTCGGCGGCTAGCGTCGGATAGCGCATCTGCTATCCTCAAAGTCCTCCTGGTTGTGTTGCTGCAGCCGGCTGCTAATACACCGATCCCACTTACAGCTTTCTTCTTTGCAGTCTCCATTGTTCATTAAACAAATTGCAAAAGATTCACCAACACAGATGTCCAGAATACTGTGGAATTTGGCGATGAAAACAGAGCTTTTTGTATTGGATTCAATGGTGTCCGAATAATTCCGCTTCAACCATTGACGTCACGCGCATACGTCATCATACATAGACGTTTTCAACCGGAAGTTTCCCGGGAAATTTAAAATTGCACTTTATAAGTTAACCCGGCCGTATTGGCATGTGTTGCAATGTTAAGATTTCATCATTGATATATAAACTATCAGACTGCGTGGTCGGTAGTAGTGGCTTTCAGTAGGCCTTTAAAATGTCCATACATAACTTTTTTACCTGCACTAGTAAACAGTGACATATATTTTTTAGGAACTTGAGAAATGGTGCATTATATGTGGTAAAAAGGAACAACACATGTATCCTTTGGGCACAAAAGTATGCTTAATTCAATAATAATAATAATAATAATTAGAGATGTCCGATAATATCGGACTGCCGATCTTATCGGCCGATAAATGCTTTAAAATGTAATATCGGAAATTATCGGTATCGGTTTCAAAAAGTACAATTTATGACTTTATAAAACGCAGCTGTGCACACGGACGTAGGGAGAAGTTCAGAGCGCCAATAAACCTTAAAGCAGGGGTGTCCAAAGTGCGGCCCGGGGGCCATTTGCAACCCGCAGCTAATTGTTTAACAGCCCGCCACACATTCTGCAAAAATTGCAAAATTGATAATATTGCAAAAATGTAAAAAAACATTTAAAAAAAGTGTAATGAGGTGAAATCTAACAAGAAAAAGTTGCAATGTTGACACAAAGCTGCCATGTAGGCTGTTTTTGTTCTTTTGTCTTTCTTTTTCTTTTTTTTTGCCATTGCTAAAAAAAAAAAAAAAGACTTAAAAATCTATGTTTTAATGAATTATTACTTAAAAAATATCACTTTAAAATGTTTTATGTGGAAAAAATATTGCATATTGTGTGGTTGCCATATAAAAACATCAAAGTTTTATTTGACAAAAGAGCATAAAACAAACAAAATAATAGTTCAAACGTAAAATGGACAGTCATATCTGAAGTTGATCTCGTAATTTAAGTGTTAAAAGTAAAAAAAAACTAATAAAAAATTATCACTTTATGAGTGGGGGACCTTTTGGATCCCAAATATATTTAGTAGGATTTTATTTAACTTTTCACTGTGATTACTCAAAAATATTAAAGAATTAAAATCAATGGTGTCCTCCATTATTGATCTTTTAAGGCTCTAATTACTAAATACTGCATATTTCTGTTTTACTATAAAAAACAATGTTGTTTTTGACAGAAAACCTTTTTTTTTTAAACTTTATATCAACCTGAGGTTGATATAGAGATTTACTGTAAGCGTTAAATAAAAAATAATAATAATTTGACTTATTTTTTACATTTTAATGACTGAGACCCTTTATGGTACCCGGGAGCCCTAAAGGTTAAAAAAAAAAATCCATATATTTTGTTAAGGTTTGAAAATGAAAAATATCAAAATGGCCCCCGCATGCTTAAATTTTCCGTGTGCGGCCCTCAGTGGAAAAAGTTTGGACACCCCTGCCTTAACGGCACTGCCTTTGCGTGCCGGCCCAGTCACATAATATCTACGGCTTTTCACACACACAAGTGAATGCAAGGCATACTTGGTCAACAGCCATACAGGTCACACTGAGGGTGACGGTATAAACAACTTTAACACTGTTACAAATATGCGCCACATTGTGAACCCACGCCAAAGAAGAATGACTAACACATTTTGGGAGAACATCCGCACCGTAACACAACATAAACACAACAGAACAAATACCCAGAACCCCTTGCAGCACTAACTCTTCCGGGACACTACAATATACACCCCCCGCCTCCCCAACCCCGCCCACCTCAACCTCCTCATGCTCTCTCAGGGAGAGCATGTCCCAAATTCCAAGCTGCTGTTTTGAGGCATGTTAAAAAAAATAATGCACTTTGTGACTTCAATAATAAATATGGCAGTGCCATGTTGGCATTTTTTTCCATAACTTGAGTTGATTTATTTTGGAAAACCTTGTTACATTGTTTAATGCATCCAGCGGGGCATCACAACAAAATTAGGCATAATAATGTGTTAATTCCACGACTGTATATATCGGTATCGGTTGATATCGGAATTGGTAATTAAGAGTTGGACAATATCGGATATCAGCAAAAAAGCTAATTTTTTGCTGATAGAAATACAGTTGGCCATACTTTATACACGACTCTGATCGTTCCCACGGCAACCAAATGGCTTCTCATTTGATTGATGGCACACTTTTTCCCCACGGATAAGTCTCATTGCCAGCTTTACTTTCACTTTCGAAACGGGGTTCTTCTCTGCACCAAAAGCATACAGACACGACGTCCACAGTTTCCAAAAACAATTTGAAATGTTGTCTCGTCAGACCACAGAACACTTTTCCACTTTGCATCAGTCCATCTTAGATGAGCTCGGGCCCAGCGAAGCCGGCAGCGTTTCTGGGTGTTGTTGATAAATGGCTTTGGCTTTGCATAGTAGAGTTTTAACTTGCACTTACAGATGTAGCGACAAACTGTAGTTACTGACAGTGGTTTTCTGAAGTGTTCCTGAGCCCATGTGGTGATATCCTTTACACACTTATGTCGCTTTTTGATGTAGTACCGCCTGAGGGACCGAAAGTCATGAGCATTGTCGCTTACGTGCAGTGATTTCTCCAGATCCTCTGAACCGTTTGATGATATTACGGAGCGTAGATGGTGAAATCCCTAAATTCCTTGCAATAGCTCATTGAGAAATGTTGTTCTTAAACTGTTCAACAATTTGCTCACGCATTTGTTGACAAAGTGGTGACCCTCGCCCCATCCTTGTTTGTGAATGACTGAGCATTTCATGGAAGCTGCTTTCATACCCAATCATGGCACCCACCTGTTCCCAATTAGCCTGTTTACCTGTGGGATGTTCCAAATAAGTGTTTGATGAGTATTCCTCAACTTCCTCAGTCTTTTTTGCCACTTGTGCCAGCTTTTTTAAAACACGCCGCAGACATCAAGTTCCAAATGAGCTAATATTTGCAAAAATGAACAACAATTACCAGTTCGAACGTTAAATATATTGTCTTTGCAGTCTAATTCAATTGAATATAAGTTGAAAAGGATTTGCAAATCATAGTATTCTGTTTTTATTTACCCACGGCTTTACTTTCGCTTTCAAAACGGGGGTCTTCTCTGCACCAAAAGCATACACAAATGAGAAATAATGTTTTCGCAGTTTGCCAATCAATTTGTGGCGGTATGGTTGTGTGGCAGTGTCACTTTAACGTTGTCATACTGTATACGTAATTGGCAATGACAGTGTTTTTCAACCACTGTGCCGCAGCACACTAGTGTGCTGTGAGATACAGTCTGGTGTGCCGTGGGAGATGATCTAATTTCACCTATTTGGGTTAAAAATATTTTTTGCAAACCAGTAATTATAGTCTGCAAATGATGTGTTGTTGTTGAGTGTCGGTGCAGTCTAGAGCTTGGCAGAGTAACCGTGTAATACTCTTCCACAGCCGGTAGCTAATTGCTTTGTAGAGGTCAGAAACAGCAGGAGGCAGTGTGCAGGTAAAAAGGTATCAAAAGCTTAAACCAAAAATAAACAAAAGGTGAGTGCCCTTAAGAAAAGGCATTGAAGCTTAGGGAAGGCTATGCAGAACGAAACTAAAACTGAACTGGCTGCAAAGTAAACAAAAACAGAATGCTGGACGACAGCAAAGACTTACTGTGGAGCAAAGACAATGTACATCCGAACATGACATGACAATCAACAATGTCCCCACAAAGAAGGCCAAAAACAACTGAAATAGTCTTGATTGCTAAAACAAAGTAGATGCGGGAAATATCGCTCAAAAGGAAGACATGAGACCGCTACAGGAAAATACCAAAAAAGAGAAAAAGCCACCAAAATAGGAGCGCAAGACAAGAAGTAAAACACTACACACAGGAAAACAGCCAAAAAGTCCAAATAAGTCAGGACGTGATGTGACTGGTGGTGACAGTACACCTACTTTGAGACAAGAGCTATATTGATGCATGCTTGGTTATGCTTTAAAGTCATATCCAACAATTGCAACTTTTTACTGTCAACTAAGTTTAGTTTTTTAACGATGTCTGCTGGTGGTGTGCCTCTGGATATTTTCAACGCAGAAAATGTGCCTTGGCTCAAAAAAGGTTGAAAAACACTGGGCTATGATGCATGTGTTATTTTTAAAAAGGCTAAAAAAATAAAAAAAAGGTATGCATTTATAGACAAATCTGTGTTGTTAGTATCAACATATGTTTACAGTCCCTTGCCACGTTGTGCTTCAATATTGCAGCTTCACCACATCAAGGATTTAAAGATTAAAAAAAATTAGTTATAAATTAAAGCTTGCTATACAAGTTTTGATCCTGAATTAAGCTGTTTTAAGCCAAAACATGGCTAAATACACTACAAATATATATACTATAGGCCACTAGATGAGACTAAACCATTTGATGCTGTTTAGTATCATGGCCAGTAATTGGCTCAGACAGAGGAAGCATTACTCCATTGCAGGGGTCACCAACCTTTTTGAAACCAAGAGCTACTTCTTGGGTACTGATTAATGCGAAGGGCTACCAGTTTGATACACACTTAAAGGCCTACTGAAAGCCACTACTACCGACCACGCAGTCTGATAGTTTATATATCAATGATGAAATCTTAACATTGAAACACATGCCAATACGGCCGGGTTAACTTATAAAGTGCAATTTTAAAATTCCCGCCACACTTCCGGTTGAAAATCTCCTTTGGATATGATTTATGCGCGTGACGTCATAAAATGCACGGAAGTGTTTGGGCCCTATTGGACACAATACACAAAGCTCTGTTTTCTTCGACAAAATTCCACAGTATTCTGGACATCTGTGTTGGTGAATCTTTTGCAATTTGTTTAATGAACAATGGAGGCTGCAAAGAAGAACGTTGTAGGTGGGATCGATCGGTGTCTTAGCGGCTAAGTACAATACTTACAGCAACACAACAAGGACTACTTACCCTGATAGAAGACGCCTAGCTGATGCTTGCCGCCAAACCCACGGATGAAGTCCTTCGTCGCGCCGTTGATCGCTGGAACGCAGGTGAGCACGGCTGTTGATGGGAAGATGAGGGCTGGCTGGCGTAGGTGGAGCGCTAATGTTTTATCATAGTTCTGTGAGTTCCGGCTGCTAAGTTGCTAAATTCGCCTTAGCGTCGTTAGCAACAGCATTGTTAAGCCTTACCAGGCTGAGAATTTTTAACCGTGTAGTTACATGTACATGGTTTAATAGTATTTTTGCTCTTCTGTCTATCCTTCCAGTCAGGGGTTTATTTATTTTGTTTCTATCTTCATTTGAGAACGATGCTAGCACGTTAGCTCAGTAGCTAAGTGTGTCACCGATGTATTGTCGTGGAGATAAAAGTCACTTTAAATGTCCATTTCGCGTGCTCGACTCTCATTTTCAAGAGGATATAGTATCCGAGGTGGTTTAAAATACAAATCCGTGATACACAATAGAAAAAGGAGAGAGTATATAGTTCTGTGAGTTCCGGTTGCTAAGTTGCTAAATTAGCCTTAGTGTCGTTAGCAACAGCATTGTTAAGCCTTACCAGGCTGAGCATTTTTAACCGTGTAGTTACATGTACATGGTTTAATAGTATTTTTGCTCTTCTGTCTATCCTTCCAGTCAGGGGTTTATTTATTTTGTTTCTATCTTCATTTGAGAACGATGCTAGCACGTTAGCTCAGTAGCTAAGTGTGTCACCGATGTATTGTCTTGGAGATAAAAGTCACTTTAAATGTCCATTTCGCGTGCTCGACTCTCATTTTCAAGAGGACATAGTATCTGAGGTGGTTTAAAATACAAATCTGTGATTTACAATAGAAAAAGGAGAGAGTGTGGAATCCAATGAGCCAGCTTGTACCTAAGTTACGGTCAGAGCGAAAAAAGATACGTCCATCACTGCCTCTCTAGTCCTTCACTGTAACGTTCCTCATCTACGAATCTTTCATCCTCGCTCAAATTAATGGGGTAATCGTCACTTTCTCGGTCCGAATCTCTCTCGCTCCCTTGTAAACAATGGGGAATTGTGAGGAATACTAGCTCCTGTGACGTCACGCTACTTCCGGTACAGGCAAGGCTTTTTTTTATCAGCGAGCAAAAGTTGCGAACTTTATCGTCGATTTTCTCTACTAAATCCTTTCAGCAAAAATATGGCAATATCGCAAAATGATCAAGTATGACACATAGAATGGATCTGCTATTCCCGTTTAAATAAAAAAAAATCATTTCAGTAGGCCTTTAAATAAATTGCCAGAAATAGCCAATTTGCTCAATTTACCTTTAACTCTATGTTATTATTAATAATTAATGATATTTATCTTTGTGGAAACACTGATCATCTTAATGATTTCTCACATTAAATATATATAGAAACAGATAAATATCAATATGCAACACTTTATTTTTATATTTTCTCTAAGTGCACATTTTTCAAATTGAACATTTTCAAATGATCACTTCTAAGACAGTCTTGTGAAATCACAATATCCCATTTTGTGTGTGTGACAATCATTGGCACTTTAACTTTAACTAGCTAGCCACTAACATTTTTTTAACAAATCATGAATTACTTTGCACCATGTTTGTACTAATAATAACTCATGTAAAACAAAAACAAAACAAAAAAATAATTTATGGAACATCATTAGGAATTTTTCCTGATTAAGATTAATTTTAGAATTTTGATGACATGTTTTAAATAGGTTAAAATCCAATCTGCACTTTGTTAGAATATATAACAAATTGGACCAAGCTATATTTCTAACAAACACAAATCATTATTTCTTCTAGATTTTCCAGAACAAAAATTTTAGAATAAATTCAAAAGACTTTGAAATAAGATTTAAATTTGATTCTACAGATTTTCTAGATTTGCCAGAATATTTTTTTTGAATTTTAATCATAATAAGTTTGAAGAAATATTTCACAAATATTCTTCGTCGAAAAAACAGAAGCTAAAATGAAGAATTAAATTAAAATGTATTTATTATTCTTTACAATAAAAAAAATAAAAATACTTGAACATTGATTTAAATTCTCAGGAAAGAAGAGGAAGGAATTGAAAAGGTAAAAAGGTATATGTGTTTAAAAATCCTAAAATAATTTTTAAGGTTGTATTTTTTCTCTAAAATTGTCTTTCTGAAAGTTATAAGAAGCAAAGTAAAAAAATAAATGAATTTATTTAAACAAGTGAAGACCAAGTCTTTAAAATATTTTCTTGGATTTTCAAATTCTATTTGAGTTTTGTCTCTCTTGGAATTAAAAATGTCGAGCAAAGCGAGACCAGCTTGCTAGTTGTGGGGAGGCGGGGCCGGCGGACCGACCAAGATGGCGGCGAGGAGGCGTGGACGAGCGAGCGGCAAGGCGGGGCGCGCTGGGAGCGACGCCGCAATCAGCATAAGGTGCGTGGAGCACGCAGCTGTGGACAGTGCAATCACCCTCTCGGACCGTATAAAAGGGTGAGAGACGTGAACATCAAGGGAGGAGACGGAGAAAGACGGCGGACGGGAGGAAACCATCCTCTGCTGCCACGCAAACGACGGCGACGTGCTGCTGAAAAGCAGACGGCGGGCGGGAGGAAACCATTCGTGTGCTCATGTGAGAAAAAAGGCAGCTGCTGAAAAGCACGCAAAAGACTCTGCGATTGAAATAATAAAGAAGTCTAAACCATCTCAGACAATGTCTTCCCTGGGTGGTCCTGAGAACCCGCACGACAGTCACACTAGTAAATAAATACAATTTAAAAAATAGAGGCAGCTCACTGGTAAGTGCTGCTATTTGAGCTATTTTTAGAACAGGCCAGCGGGCGACTCATCTGGTCCTTACGGGCGACCTGGTGCCCGCGGGCACTGCGTTGGTGACTCCTGCTCTATTGTATTATTAGAGTGTAAAAGTGAATAAAGGCTGGTTTTTTCATGTCTCGAGGTCTCTCGTAATGTTGAAATACGTATTTAGAAGGTCGTATAATTAATGATTCCTACTTTGCGGAAATGTTATTTATCGCGGTCATGTCCGGAACTAATTAACAGCCATAAAAGAGGGATGACCGTCTATTGTTTTGCTGTATTTTTCAATTGTTGCTGCTTATTTTATTACTACAATGTAACACAGGCTGCACTTTATACACCCCTGGTTTTTTATATGCATTATTCTGCCCTCCCTGAATGTAGTAACTTAGATTAGCAGATAAGTAAACAGTCCTTTAAGTTAGAGATTAAAAAAACAAATTAAAGTTGTTTATTGATAGTCCTTTTTTGGGATCTTCCGTCATGGCTCATAATCAGGAAATCTTGCAGGGTCTCTCTGTGTGAAAGTTTGAAAGATATAGTCCAGGAATTGATTATTGTTTGGCATGTGATAGCAGACTATATGTTTGTAGGAAGTAATATCAATGGTCACATTTTGAAAGGGATTTTTGACATCTTCAATTCCAGGTGCAGACCAAGACCGTGGCTCAGTGTGTTGAGTTCTACTACGCGTACAAGAAACAAGTGAAGATTGCCCGGGATGGGATTTTAACCTTTGGCCCTTCTGACTCACCTGTGGATAAACACACAGAGGCTGTGGTGGATTTAAAGGTAGGGCTTCATTTCATTATCGGCTCAAAGTGAAAACAATTTTTTTACGAATCCCGAACCCTTGTTTTCTCAAATGGTGGATTCCAGTAGACCTCGATTTATCATCAGGTGTGTTATTGAAACTGCTTTTCTTAGTATCTTAAGTATCATCACAGGGTTTCCCCTAGATCAGGGGGCCATTTGCGGGCCGCAGGTCATTTTTTAACGGCCCCACGGCCCATTTTAAAATACGATTAAAAAAATTAAAAACATAAAAAGTGGTATAAAAGAGCAAACAGGTGAAATGTAACAAGAAAATGTTGCAATGTTTACTCTAATAACACAAAGCTGCCATGCAGGCTGTTTCTTTCTTTAAAAAAAAAGAAAAAAGAATGAAAATCAATGTTATTATGAATTATTGACCTATTCAAGGCTCCAATTACGTCACATTCAATATTGCACTTTGAGATATTTTTTGGGGAAAATGTTGCATATTTTGTGTTTGCCATATAAAAAATTGAGCTGTCTTTTTTTTTTTTTTTAAAGAAGGGCCTAAAACGAACAAACAAAAAACAAAAACAACAACACAACTTATAATTGACGGAGAGATCTGAAGTTGAACTCGAGATTATTGTGTTAAAAGTAAACAGTAAAAAAAATGTATAATTTATTATTTAACACTTTAATGAGTAGGACCCTTTTGGTTCCCCAATCATTTTTGTGTTATTTGTTTTTAAGTGTCATCGCTCAAAAAATAATAATGAATAAAATCAACGGTGTTATGAGTTATTGACCTTTTTAAGGCTCCAATTATTATATAATCTCAAATATTCCACTTAAAAATGTTATTGGGTGAAAATATTGCATATTTTGTGTTTTTTCCATAAAAAAACAGGGTTTTCTTTGACAAATAGAGCATACAATTTAAATATTTAAAAACGTTATATTGACAGATAGACCTAATGTTGATCTGTGGATTTAAATCTTGAATAATAATACAAATAATAATACTGAATAATGACACATTTTTTATATTTTTTTTTAACAAAACCCTTTGGGGTCAAGCCTAGGGATGATACTCGAAACCGGTTTTCCCGGTTGTTTGATAAGAAAAGAACCGAGTCCTCGGACTCGAATCCCTTTTTGAGAACCGGTACCCGTTATCGAGACCACTATAGTAAAGGAAAAGAGTTGATTCTTTATTCGAATCCCGTCCCGACCAGAAATGCTCCGCGTGACATCACAAGAAATGACGTCACGTAGCTCAGTCATTAGGCGCAGATAGGGAAAGCAGGAAAACAATGGACGGGAAAAAGCGCTCCAAGGTGTAATAAAGTTCAAAACAAAAGCTATAATCCATCGAATAACTTTACTGAGAGATTTGAGCAGGGTACAAACACATGACGAACACTTTTACGACCAACCAGAAACATAGCAACCAGGCTAGCAACGCACCTCCTTTACGGCAGCTGTCACAACGTTCTTAAAGCAAACGCAGCACATACATATATACAACATATCGCCCTTTTAACTTTTGTTTTTCTTTCCTTGTAAACAAAACACAATCACACTGTAGATGTGTTGTCTGTTTAATTATAAATAATGCAGACGATGCGTGTTGGCTGAGTTCTTGACATTTACTTTCACAGCGTGGCAACATGCAACAACACTTTTTGGGGCTACCGCGCATGCTCGTCACTCCCGTTGCATGCTGGGTAGTGTAGTTGTTATATTCCCTAGCTCATAACATCTTTCCTCCTATAAAGAAATAATGTTAACTCAATAAAGTGTATTTCTTTTTTTAGCTTTAACTTTTTATTTTTTAGCATTGTAACCACATTTGCAAACAACTTTTCTATTCATAGAATTTTCTTTCAATAAAGAAATAAAGTGCAAAAATGTCAAAGCATCATAACAAACAGTTATGTCAAATAGCAGCAGAAGTGCACTTTTTGGAGAGCTGTATTATTTTCAGTTTTGTGCCCAACGGACTGATTTTATTTAACACTATATTATTATTTATACACCTATAGTGATCACAGAGACAGGTTGTTTTTGTTTTACCTTATTTGTTTTTCTGAAAAATCCCACTAAATATACTTTGGGTAACAACAGTCAATATTTTTTTTTTTTTTTTTTTTTTTTTTTAGGGGGGTTAACAGTCAATATTTATTTATTTTTTAGATTAAATTGTTTTCTTATATAATAAAAGTGAGCTTTTGTTAAACCAAATATTGTGTGTTTTTTTTCCATATACAACAACTTATCTGGACTCGATAAGAGAATCGATAAGGAATCGGTTCGATAAGAGGATTAGATAATAGACTCGAACTCCATAATTTCTTATCAAACATCATCCCTAGTTAAAAGTAAACAGTAAAAAAAAATTATAATTTATTTTTTAACACTTTAATGAGTAGGACCCTTTTGGTTCCCCAATAATTTTTGTGTGATTTGTTTTTAAGTGTCATCGCTCAAAAAATAATAATGAATTAAAATCAACGGTGTTATGAGTTATTGACCTTTTTAAGGCTCCAATTATTATATAATCTCAACTATTCCACTTAAAAATGTTATTGGGTGAAAATATTGCATATTTTGTGTTTTTTCCATAAAAAAACAGGGTTTTCTTTGACAAAAACAGCATACAATTTAAATCTTTAAAAACATTATATTGACAGATAGACCTAATGTTGATCTATGGATTTAAAACTTGATAAAATAAAACAAATAATAATACTGAATATTGACACATTTTTTTTATATCTTTTTTAACAAAACCCTTTGGGGTCCCCGGGATCAAGCCTGAGTGGAGGCCTAAATGTATATTTTTTATACATATATTGTATTGGTTTTTAAAATAAAAAAATATCAAAATTGCTTTGATTTTTCAATGTGCGGCCCTCAGTGGAAAAAGTTTGGACACCCCTGCCCTAGATCGTGTGATCAATATGACATTATATATAGTACAGGCTAAAAGTTTGGACACACCTTCTCATTTTCATGTCTATTTACATTGTAGATTGTCACTGAAGGCATCAAAACTATGAACATGTGGAGTTATGTACTTAACAAAAAAAGGTGAAATAACTGAAAACATGTTTTATATTCTAGTTTCTTCAAAATAGCCACCCTTTGCTCTGATTACTGTTTTGCACACTCTTGGCATTCTCTCCATGAGCTTAAAGAGGTGGACACCTGAAATGGTTTTCACTTCACAGTAGGACTGGGCGATATATCAAATATACTCGATATATCGCGGGTTTGTCTCTGTGCGATATAGAAAATGACTATATCGTGATATTCGTGTCTCTCCTTCGCACAGAGACATGAAACAAGCGCACCTTCTTACATACGTCACATACTGTCATACGGCCTCACGGAGCAGAGAGGTAGCGGAATGGGTAACATTAGCTGTGATGCTAGTGGAGCGGTGCGAGTGGTAATACGAGAAAGAAGGTGCGAATCTGGTAACAAATGGAGGAAGAATTAATTCCCAAGAAAAACAGCAGGGGGTCCATCGTCTGGCGGTGGTTTGGCTTCAAGCGGCAAGATGTTGAACAGACAACCGTAATATGTCAAGTAAAAGCGTTGCATCATTTAAAAAGTCACCGGCTAGAGCCCTTTGTGCGTCCTGTCCGGCCCGCGTGAGGCCACTCATAAATTCTAAAATAAATTTTAAAAAGTATCTATGTCGAGTGTGCAATACAACGGTGCTGCTTTTGTTTTGAAAAGCGTTATTTGTATTACTTCCGTGTGGACGTATGCGTGTGCGTGATTGTGAGTGAATGTGAACAGCTGCCATCACAAATTACAAAATAAAGTTTAAAAAACATCTACGTCGTGCGCGCAATACAACTGTGCTGCTTTTATTTTGAAAAGTGTTATTTATGGGCGTATGTCCGGGTGTAACCTGTGAGTAAAGGTGCACAGCGACAAATGATGCACGGTTTACACCCGAGACGCTAAAAAGAGAAAAGTTGATGACGAATGGCGTGTTTTCAACAAGACATGGACTGCCAAGCAACGTTCCCTCTAAGGTGCGCGTCTGCGCAATTGCGCACTGCTCAAGCGTCCTCTGCGCGCAGCAAATATATGCCGCGCACCAAATCAATCCCACCTGAATTCTAAACAAAATAAACACATTTATTCTGTGTAATTTTGCAATGCAACTTTGAGTGACAGTGACAACAAGCGGCCCTAACGGTGTTCGTCAACACCATTCAATTGAACACCGTTCAATTATTGTAATGTCTATCGAGATGCTTCGAGGCCAGGAATTATATTAAACACTTTATTGAGCAAAACTGTTTATATTCGGCCATAACCACACCAAAAACATGAGTTTTCACACTTCTATCTCGAAAAACTAGTCATTTTCTGCCGTACAAACCAGGCCAAAACCAACTTGTCATCTGTCACCAACACGCATAGCACTAAACCACTGGTGCGTTTATGGCCACACAAAAAGTCGGACAACTCAAACACCACACAAAGTTACACTATGACTCCTCAGTCATACGTGTGCTTATTTTACTGTCATTTATTATTAATGTTAATTTATTGATATTAATCATGGAATGCTGTTACTAGAGAAAGTTACAGGAATGCACACTTCATCCTATGCTTACATTTCATTGTGCAACATGAGGATGTTTAAGGGGAACTAAATGTGATCTCTGAAAGGGGTACAAATGATTTCCAAAGCAGTGCTTTTGGTATAAAGTTAAGTTAGGTTAAATGAAAGTATTATTATTATTAATTATTATTATTATTATTATTATTATCATCATTATTATTATTTATCTTACGGTATATATCAAAAATAATATTGAGCAAAATTTAATTGAAATATTGTCGATGTGGCCCTCCAGCAGTGCTCGGGTTGCTCATGCGGCCCCTGGTAAAAATTAATTGCCCACCCCTGCGCTAGAGAATGAGGAGTGCTTGAAACTCCGCATGTCAACATCTCCGGCTGGTGCCACACCCAACAAAATGCCGAAGCAACCTGCACATCAACACCATTTCCACATCAACACCGTATGAAACAAATAGTCAACAACAGAAGGAGATAACGTCCGCAGGAACCTACCACATAGCGAAGGACATACACTATTTGATTTCTTATTATGCAGCTCATTTTTATTTGACACTTATTGAAATATCTTGTGTGACATCATGCACAAAAGTGCACTTTATTTGTTTTAAACTATTGTAGTGGCGTTCTGTACAAAAAGTGCACTTTAATTTAGTGTTGTTTTGATATGTCATCTTAGTGACATCATGCACAAAAGTGCACTTTATTTGTTTTAAACTATTGTAGTGGCGTTTTGTACAAAAAGTGCACTTTAATTTAGTGTTTTTTGATATGTCATCTTAGTGACATCTTGCACAAAAGTGCACTTTATTTGTTTTAAACTATTGTAGTGGCGTTCTGTACAAAAAGTGCACTTTAATTTAGTGTTTTTTGATATGTCATCTTAGTGACATTATGCACAAAAGTGCACTTTATTTGTTTTAAACTATTGTAGTGGCGTTCTGTACAAAAAGTGCACTTTAATTTAGTGTTGTTTTGATATGTCATCTTAGTGACATCATGCACAAAAGTGCACTTTATTTGTTTTAAACTATTGTAGTGGCGTTTTGTACAAAAAGTGCACTTTAATTTAGTGTTTTTTGATATGTCATCTTAGTGACATCATGCACAAAAGTGCACTTTATTTGTTTTAAACTATTGTAGTGGCGTTCTGTACAAAAAGTGCACTTTAATTTAGTGTTTTTTTGATATGTCATCTTAGTGACATCATGCACAAAAGTGCACTTTATTTGTTTTAAACTATTGTAGTGGCGTTCTGTACAAAAAGTGCACTTTAATTTTGTGTTTTTTTTGATATGTCATCTTAGTGACATCATGCACAAAAGTGCACTTTATTTGTTTTAAACTATTATAGTGGCGTTCTGTACAAAAAGTACACTTTAATTTTGTGTTTTTTGATATGTCATCTTAGTGACATCATGCACAAAAGTGCACTTTATTTGTTTTAAACTATTGTAGTGGCGTTTTGTACAAAAAGTGCACTTTAATTTAGTGTTTTTTGATATGTCATCTTAGTGACATCATGCACAAAAGTGCACTTTATTTGTTTTAAACTATTGTAGTGGCGTTCTGTACAAAAAGTGCACTTTAATTTTGTGTTTTTTTTTATATGTCATCTTAGTGACATCATGCACAAAAGTGCACTTTATTTGTTTTAAACTATTGTAGTGGCGTTCTGTACAAAAAGTACACTTTAATTTTGTGTTTTTTGATATGTCATCTTAGTGACATCATGCACAAAAGTGCACTTTATTTGTTTTAAACTATTGTAGTGGCGTTCTGTACAAAAAGTGCACTTTAATTTAGTGTTGTTTTGATATGTCATCTTAGTGACATCATGCACAAAAGTGCACTTTATTTGTTTTAAACTATTGTAGTGGCGTTCTGTACAAAAAGTGCACTTTAATTTAGTGTTGTTTTGATATGTCATCTTAGTGACATCATGCACAAAAGTGCACTTTATTTGTTTTAAACTATTGTAGTGACGTTCTGTACAAAAAGTGCACTTTAATTTAGTGTTGTTTTGATATGTCATCTTAGTGACATCATGCACAAAAGTGCACTTTATTTGTTTTAAACTATTGTAGTGGCGTTCTGTACAAAAAGTGCACTTTAATTTAGTGTTGTTTTGATATGTCATCTTAGTGACATCATGCACAAAAGTGCACTTTATTTGTTTTAAACTATTGTAGTGGTGTTTTGTACAAAAAGTGCACTTTAATTTAGTGTTGTTTTGATATGTCATCTTAGTGACAGCATGCACAAAAGTGCACTTTATTTGTTTTAAACTATTGTAGTGGCGTTTTGTACAAAAAGTGCACTTTAATTTAGTGTTGTTTTGATATGTCATCTTAGTGACATCATGCACAAAAGTGCACTTTATTTGTTTTAAACTATTGTAGTGACGTTCTGTACAAAAAGTGCACTTTAATTTAGTGTTGTTTTGATATGTCATCTTAGTGACATCATGCACAAAAGTGCACTTTATTTGTTTTAAACTATTGTAGTGGCGTTCTGTACAAAAAGTGCACTTTAATTTAGTGTTGTTTTGATATGTCATCTTAGTGACATCATGCACAAAAGTGCACTTTATTTGTTTTAAACTATTGTAGTGGCGTTTTGTACAAAAAGTGCACTTTAATTTAGTGTTTTTTGATATGTCATCTTAGTGACATCATGCACAAAAGTGCACTTTATTTGTTTTAAACTATTGTAGTGGCGTTCTGTACAAAAAGTGCACTTTAATTTAGTGTTGTTTTGATATGTCATCTTAGTGACATCATGCACAAAAGTGCACTTTATTTGTTTTAAACTATTGTAGTGGCGTTTTGTACAAAAAGTGCACTTCAATTTAGTGTTTTTTGATATGTCATCTTAGTGACATCTTGCACAAAAGTGCACTTTATTTGTTTTAAACTATTGTAGTGGCGTTCTGTACAAAAAGTGCACTTTAATTTAGTGTTTTTTGATATGTCATCTTAGTGACATTATGCACAAAAGTGCACTTTATTTGTTAAACTATTGTAGTGGCGTTCTGTACAAAAAGTGCACTTTAATTTAGTGTTGTTTTGATATGTCATCTTAGTGACATCATGCACAAAAGTGCACTTTATTTGTTTTAAACTATTGTAGTGGCGTTTTGTACAAAAAGTGCACTTTAATTTAGTGTTTTTTTATATGTCATCTTAGTGACATCATGCACAAAAGTGCACTTTATTTGTTTTAAACTATTGTAGTGGCGTTCTGTACAAAAAGTGCACTTTAATTTAGTGTTTTTTGATATGTCATCTTAGTGACATCATGCACAAAAGTGCACTTTATTTGTTTTAAACTATTGTAGTGGCGTTCTGTACAAAAAGTGCACTTTAATTTAGTGTTTTTTTTATATGTCATCTTAGTGACATCATGCACAAAAGTGCACTTTATTTGTTTTAAACTATTGTAGTGGCGTTCTGTACAAAAAGTGCACTTTAATTTTGTGTTTTTTGATATGTCATCTTAGTGACATCATGCACAAAAGTGCACTTTATTTGTTTTAAACTATTGTAGTGGCGTTTTGTACAAAAAGTGCACTTTAATTTAGTGTTTTTTGATATGTCATCTTAGTGACATCATGCACAAAAGTGCACTTTATTTGTTTTAAACTATTGTAGTGGCGTTTTGTACAAAAAGTGCACTTTAATTTAGTGTTTTTTGATATGTCATCTTAGTGACATCATGCACAAAAGTGCACTTTATTTGTTTTAAACTATTGTAGTGGCGGAGAGTCCAGTCCATAGTGCAGAGAGGTCACCAACTAATGCGTAGAGCAGTGGTCCATCCCGGATCCCAACTTACAGGGGCCTCCTCCAAGCTGATCTGTGGCCACATGATAACCTCTCCACGCAGGAGAGGGGGGGGGGCAGAGCAGAAAAGAGAGACGGCAGATCAACTGGTCTAAAAAGAGGCCTATTTAAGACTAGGGTGTATTAATGAGTTTATAAATACAGTTTAAATAGTAATAATAATAATAGTTATACATAGAGATGCCCGATAATATCGGCAGTCCGATAAATGCTTTCAAATGTAATATCGGAAATGATCGGTACCGGTTTCAAAAAGTTAAATTCAAGACTTTTTAAAAACGCCGCTGTGTACACGGACGTAGGGAGGAGTACAGAGCGCCAATAAACCTTAAAAGGCACTGCCTTTGCGTGCCAGCCCAGTCACATAATATCTACGGCTTTTCACACACACAAAATGCAAGGCATACTTGGTCAACAGCCATACAGGTCACACTGAGGGTAGCCGTATAAACAACTTTAACACTGTTACAAATATGCGCCACACTGTGAACCCACACCAAACAAGAATGGCAAACATTTCGGGAGAACATCCGCACCGTAACACAACATAAACACAACAGAACAAATACCCAGAACCACTTGCAGCACTAACTCTACCAGGACGCTACAATATACACCCACCGCTGGCTCTATCAATGTTGTCCTGGCTAGCAGTCCCTCCGTTAAAACCCTTAGGTGGTGGTGGAGGTGAAGTGTGTCTCTCTTTACTAGCTTCGTCGAAGCATGTTGCTTTTGTAGCTGTTTCAGCAGATTTGAATTGCCGTTTTGGCCAGTAGATAGGCTCTTTGTTCCAAGACACAATTTAAATTGAACTAAAATGTTATTTTCTTTGTGCTCGACAAAAGAAAAGTAGTGAGAATATCTCCATGTTAAGAAACTCGGCTTCGGCTCCGCCATGATGTCTTGTTAGTAAACACAGACACTCCCCCCCCACACACAGCGCGCCTCTTCTCTCCCTTGTGACACAGGAAGAATCAGAAGGACGACACCGCAGCTCTCCAATAAAACACACTCAGATCTTCTCAGTTTCTAGCCGATACTATATAAAACATAACGTAAAATAACGCAGTAACGCATCATTTAGTAACGGTAACCGAGTTACTGAATATAAAAAATAACGCGTTAACTAGTGGTTACCGCCGAAAATAACGGCGTTACTTTGTAACTCGTTAGTCACAACACTGATAGTATGTAAATAATAGACTAGATACGGTATATCCAATCATATAATATATCACTTAATTTTGTTGTCATGTTAAAATAAAAAGTGTTTTCATGTAAAAACAAAAACAAAATCAAAACTTATTTTGAAGGTTTGGCTCCAGTAATCTTGCGCCACGGTCGTTTACATGTCAGAGAAACCCTGCATTATCATGCATTATTAATTCAATGGCTTTTATTTGGTCATCAGTTCATGTAAACAGTACACTTCAAGTGCGTAGCATATAAATAAATAAAAGTAATCGGTTTACATTTCCTGACCTAAAAAGGTATATGCTGAAGCTAATTATGCCTACCCTTGTTCAATCAATCAATCAATCAATGTTTATTTATATAGCCCTAAATCACAAGTACATGTACATGTCAAATAGAGAAAAGAAGAAACAAAAACAAGAAATCCATCTTGAAATAAAGAAACTCAAGAAAGGACTCTTGAGTCTCTGTCAAAATCATAGTACTTGATCACATGCATTGTTAAGCAGTTAAATACATGCATTTACCAATATATGTGTATATATATATATATATATATATATATATATATATACGTATATATACCGTATTTTTCGGACTATAAGTCGCATTTTTTTTCATAGTTTGGCCGGGGGTGCGACTTATACTCAGGAGCGACTTATGTGTGAAATTATTAACACATTAGCGTAAAATAGCAAATAATATTATTTATCTCATTCACGTAAAAGACTAGACGTATAAGATTTCATGGGATTTAGCGATTAGGACTGACAGATTGTTTGGTAAATGTATAGCATGTTCTATATGTTATAGTTATTTGAATGACTCTTACCATAATATGTTACGTTAGCATACCAGGCACGTTCTCAGTTGGTTATTTATGCCTCATATAACATACACTTATTCAGCCTGTTGTTCACTATTCTTTATTTATTTTAAATTGCCTTTCAAATGTCTATTCTTGGTGTTGGATTTTATCAAATACATTCCCCCCAAAAAATGCGACTTATCCCCCAGTGCGACTTATATATGTTTTTTTCCTTCTTTATTATGCATTTTCGGCCGGTGCGACTTATACTCCGGGGCGACTTGTACTCCGAAATATACGGTACACATTGTATGTATATATATATATATATATATATATATATATATATATATATATATATATATATATATATATATATATATATATATATATATATATACATACATATGTATGTGTATATATATATGTGTATATATATATATATATATATATATATATATATATATATATATATATATATATATATATATACACACACACACACACATATACATACACATACATATATATGTGTATATATATACACACATATACATACATATATATGTGTATATATATACACACATATACATACACTTATATGTATATATATACCCATATATATATACACATACACATATATACGTATATGCACATACATACGTATATACATATATATATATATACGTATATATATATATATATATATATATACGTATATACGTATATATATATATACACGTATATACATATATATATATACGTATATGTACGTGTATATATATATATATATAATTGTGCATACAATTACTATTATCACTGGAGGACGGCGCTAAACATGTTACACACTAAGAGTAAGCCAGGAGCAGGCATGCTAATAGCTAAGCTTGTTTGAAACAACACAAGAAATAACTGCTTAGTAAAGTTTGAGACGTGTAGATGGAAGCACGTTGCAGCAGAAAGTAAGCAGTTATTCACAGGAAATGAACAAAGTAGATTATTAAGAGTCTGGAGAGAGATGATAATATAACTGTTGGTATGTTGGCATTGTCGCAGTCAGTACAGCACAGTAAGAGGGTGGATCGATCCATAAGTAGGTGGTGTCGACACTAAAGGTAATATCGATATTTTAATTTTGGAAAAATACTTTTTTGTCATTTTTGTTAATGTTTACAAACTCAGGGAATAATTATTTGGACACCGGAGAAATTTGAGGGCAAAACACTTAATTATTTCAATGAGTAATAAATAATAGTTTTACTTTTGTTTAGTTATTGTGTATTATTGACTTTGTTGTGATAAACAAATATGTAATAAAGAAAATAAGGGACTATTTTAAATATTGGTGTTTAAATATTGTTAAACTGTAATGGGCATCACCATAAATACAAGGAAAAGTATACTGTTAATTAGGGCTGTCATTAAATTAATGACATGTAAAACACAGAATAAACACGTGATTTATTTTTGATCACACATGTTCTTTTACCTTTACGGTGGTTTATACACCCAATTATTGTAAATTGAAAAACACTACTAGAGTTATTTTTACTGTAAAATTCTGGTGGCTGAGATGTCCGTTTTTTTAAACTGTGAAATCTACGGTTGTTTTTACAGTGCGTTACTGTGGATGGAAAAAACTGTACCATTTTTATCTTTACAGTAACATGCTGGCGACTGAGCCGGTAGTATATGACCATAAAATATCATTCTTTTACAGTGTAGATTTAAAAAATCCTGTATCGACTTTGACTATAACATTTTAATTTTAGTCAAAATTGTGCATGCACTGTGATTAATTAATGATTAATCAAAATGTAAAAGTGTATGTGGAGGGGGGCGTGGCCTGCGGACCTGCAGCGAAGCGGGGTGTGCCAGGACCGGCTTCGAGATCAGCGACAGGTGATTAGATACCCAGGCCCAGGTGGGCCATCTACGCACCTGTCGCTGATCTCGAAGCCGGTCCTGGCACACCCCGCTTCGCTGCAGGTCCAAAGGCCACGCCCCCCTCCACAGTGTGTTTCATCTGATTTAAAAAAAAATTAAACAAATTGTTTGGCAGCAATACAGTTAATACATGTGACAAGTATCGATATTGGTATCGGTATCAAAATCGGCAGCCCGTTTAGAACATTCCAAAATCATACTGGTAAATTTTGGACACTAATTTAATAATATTGTACTACTATATACTGTATAATAGAAAACAATACATTAAAATAAATACATACAATGTTCATTATCAGTCTAAGAAATTATTGAATAATAAAGGAGTGCACAAAACTCATTCAAATTACAATTGAAAAAATCTATATGGATTCATAATTTTCTAAAATAAAAAAATAAAAATTATATTTTATTTATTTATTTTTCTGAAAGAATCAAGTTTTAAAGAGATGTGTTATGCCACCAGAAGAAGCTTGTCTAACCTGTAACCTGTTTTGAAAAAGTTTTATTATAAATATACCAAATAATACATTGCAAAAATTGGGTTGAATGGGGAATCGATTCTGAATCGAATCATCACCCCAAGAATCTGAATCTGATCGAATCATTAGGTGCCCAAATGTAAACCCCGGGTACTCTATGCCAGTGTTTTTCAACCTTTTTTGAGCCAAGACGCATTTTTTAGCGTTGAAAAAATCCAAAGGCACACCACCAGCAGAAATCATTAAAAAAACGAAACTCAGTTGACAGTAAAAAGTCGTTGTCGCAATTGTTGAATATGACTTTAAACCATAACCAAGCATGCATCACTATAGCTCTTGTCTCAAAGTAGGTGTACTGTCACCACCTGTCACATTAAACCCTGACTTATTTGGACTTTTTTGATGTTTTCCTGTGTGTAGTGTTTTAGGATATTCCCCGCATCTACTTTGTTTTAGCAATCAAGAATATTTCAGTTGTTTTTATCCTTCTTTGTGGGGACATTGTTGATTGTCATCTCATGTACGGATGTACATTGTGGACGCCGTCTTTGCTCCACAGTAAGTCTTTGCTGTCGTCCAGCATTCTGTTTTTGTTGACTTTGCAGCCAGTTCAGTTTTAGTCTCGTTCTGCATAGCCTTCCCTAAACTTCAATGCCTTTTCTTAGGGGCACTCACCCTTTGTTTATTTTTGGTTTAAGCCAGTGTTTTTCAACCTTTTTTGAGCCGAGGCACATTTTTTTGCGTTGAAAAAACGCGGAGGCACACCACCAGCAGAAATCATTAAAAAACTAAACTCAGTTGACAGTAAAAAGTCGTTTTGTTGGGTATGACTTTAAAGCATAACCAAGCATGCATCAATATAGCTCTTGTCTCAAAGTAGGTGTACTGTCACCACCTGTTACATCACGCCCTGACTTATTTGGACTTTTTTTGCTGTTTTCCTGTGTGTAGTGTTTTACTTCTTTTCTTGTGTTCCTATTTTGGTGGCTTTTTCTCTTTTTTTGGTATTTTCCTGTAGCAGTTTCATGTCTTCCTTTGAGCGATATTTCCTGCATCTACTTTGTTTTAGCAATCAAGAATATTTCAGTTGTTTTTATCCTTCTTTGTGGGGACATTGTGGATTGTCATGTCATGTTCGGATGTACTTTGTGGACGCCGTCTTTGCTCCACAGTAAGTCTTTGCTGTCGTCCAGCATTCTGTTTTTGTTTACTTTGTAGTCAGTTCAGTTTTAGTTTCGTTCTGCATAGCCTTCCCTAAGCTTCAATGCCTTTTCTTAGGGGCACTCACCTTTTGTTTATTTTAGGTTTAAGCATTAGACACCTTTTTACCTGCACACTGCCTACCGCTGTTTCCGACATATAAAAAGAAATTAGCTACCGGCTGCCACCTACTGACATGGAAGAGTATTACACGGTTACTCTGCCGAGCTCTAGACAGCACCGACACTCAACAACAACACATCATTTGCAGACTATAATTACTGGTTTGCCAAAAATATTTTTTACCCCAAATAGGTGAAATTAGATCATCTCCCACGGCACACCAGACTGTATCGCACGGCACCCGGCACAGTGGTTGAAAAACACTGCTCTATGCAGTAGTTTAGTAGCTAACACCCTGTTGCAATTTGAGGAAAAAAGGATTACTCTACTGTTTTGTTTGTATTTTTACAACTCTTATTTTTAAGTAATCTTATAATATTTTTGTATTCTCGTCAAAGTCATAGCTAAAACTATTTGGCAAGCTTAAATAGGTAGTCTTGTCTTTATCCTGGTCATGTCACATGTTTGCCCGGTCGTTTGTTGCTAGGCAGGTTTCAAATACCCATACAGTAAATTGGAAATAAATAAAAACAGCGCCATCTGCCAGATTTTGCAGGTAACTGCACCTATGCAGACTTGAAAAAAATTGTCTCATTTGTTTTGTGACTCACCAGAGTTCCCAGCAGTCCAAACTGTCTCAGGTAGAGGAGAAGAAGGAGACGTCCTACGACGCTGCGAACAATCAGCAGGCCATGGTGGCTCAGTGTCTGAAAGCTCACGACTACGTGAGTGTTTGTGTTGGTTAGTGCCCATCAAGTGTCGTGTGCATCCACGCCTGAATAGCAACTTGTCGCCCCCAGGCGGGAACCGTGCTGGTGATCAAAGAACCGGAAAACGCCATCAAGGAGGCTGGGTACGCGCCGATGCCACAAAGGCCTCGTGCTGACGCGGCGGCAAAGAAGAGCAAAGCGCCTGTAAAGCCCGCACAAGATCCTGATGCTGTGTTTCCATGCAAGAAGTGTGGCAGGTAGGTATCAAGCCATCGCAGGAAATACAAAATAGTATATATTTTGGCAGTATACAGTGGGTACTGTATGCTACATTTGTCACTATTTGTTTCATTGTAGCCATTTGTTAAATTAAAAAAAGTTCTTTTTTTTTTTTTTTTTTATTAATGTATTTATTTATTTTTTAATGAATTTTTTTGCAAATTTAAAAAAAGAACAACTGAAATATTACACGCTCAAAAGTATTCAGAGCCTTATATTTAACTCTCATGCAGTCCATTACTTCTGATCCTCATTGAGATGGTTCTGCTGTGTTTCATTACCGTATTTCCCGGACCATAGGTTGGATTATAAGGCGCACTGCCGATGAACGGTTCATTTTCAAGCTTTTTTCCATATATAAGGCGCACCGGATTATAAGGCGGTATACAGTGGGTACGGAGAGTATTCAGAACCATTTACATTTTTCACTATTTGTTTCATTGCAGCCATTTGTTAAATTATTTTTTTTATTAATGTACACTAAGCACCCTATTTGACGAAAAAAAACGTATGTAGAATTTTTTTGCAAATTAAAAAAAAGAAAAACTGTAATATTACACGGTCATAAGTATTCAGAGCCTTATATTTAACTCTCATGCAGTCCATTCCTTCTGATCCTCATTGAGATGGTTCTGCTGTGTTTAATTACCGTATTTCCCAGACCATAGGGCGCACCGGATTATAAGGCGCACTGCCGATGAACGGTCCATTTTCGAGCTTTTTTCCATATATAAGGCGCACCGGATTATAAGGCAGTATACAGTGGGTACGGAGAGTATTCAGAACCCTTTACATTTTTCACTATTTGTTTAATTGCAGCCATTTGTTAAATTAAAAAAAGGTAATTTTATTTATTTTTCATTAATGTACACTCAGCACCCTATCTTGACAGAAAAAAACATACGTAGAATTTTTTGGCAAATTTAAAAAAAGAAAAACTGAAATATTACACGCTCATAAGTATTCAGAGCCTCATATTTAACTTACATGCAGTCCATTCCTTCTGATCCTCATTGAGATGATTCGTATTTCCCGGACCATAGGGCGCACCGGATTATAAGGCGCACTGCCGATGAACGGTCCATTTTCGAGCTTGTTTCCATATATAAGGCGCACCGGATTATAAGGCAGTATACAGTGGGTACGGAGAGTATTCAGAACCCTTTACATTTTTCACTATTTGTTTCATTGCAGCCATTTGTTAAATTAAAAAAAGTTAATTTATTTATTTTTTAATTTATGTAAACTCAGCACCCTATCTTGACAGAAAAAAAACATATGTAGAATTTTTTTAGCAAATTTAAAAAAAGAAAAACTGAAATATTACACGCTCATAAGTATTCAGAGCCTCATATTTAACTCACATGCAGTCCATTCCTTCTGATCCTCATTGAGATGGTTCGTATTTCCCGGACCATAGGGCGCACCGGATGATAAGGCGCACTGCCGATTAACGGTCCATTTTCGAGCTTGTTTCATATATAAGGCGCACCGGATTATAAGGCAGTATACAGTGGGTACGGAGAGTATTCAGAACCCCTTAAATTTTTCACTATATGTTTCATTGCAGCCATTTGTTAAATTAAAAAAAGTTCATTTTATTTATTTTTCATTAATGCACACTCAGCACCCTATCTTGACAGAAAAAAACATGTAGAATTTTTTTTGCAAATTTAAAAAAAGAAACATTGAAATTTTACACGCTTGTATGTATTCAGAGCCTCATATTAACTCTCATGCAGTCCATTCCTTCTGATCCTCATTGAGATGGTTTTGCTGTGTTTCATTACCGTATTTCCCATACCATAGGGCGCACCAGATTATAAGGCGCACTGCCGATGAACGGTCCATTTTCGAGCTTTTTTCCATATATAAGGCGCACTGGATTATAAGGCAGTATACAGTGGGTACGGAGAGTATTCAGAACCCCTTACATTTTTCACTGTTTCATTGCAGTCATTTGTTAAATTAAAAAAAAATAATTTGAATTTTTCTTCATTAATGTACACTCAGCACCCTATCTTGACGAAAAAAAAACATGTAGAATTTTTGTGCAAATTTAAAAAAAGAAAAACTGAAATATTACACGCTCATAAGTATTCAGAGCCTCATATTTAACTCACATGCAGTCCATTCCTTCTGATTCTCTTTGAGATGGTTCGTATTTCCCGGACCATAGGGCGCACCGGATTATAAGGCGCACTGTCGATGAACGGTCCATTTTCGAGTTTTTTTCCATATATAAGGCGCACTGGATTATAAGGCAGTATACAGTGGGGAGGGAGAGTATTCAGAACCCCTTACATTTTTCACTATTTGTTTCATTGCAGTCATTTGTTAAATTAAAAAAAATATATTTTAATTTTTTTCATTAATGTACACTCAGCACCCTATCTTGACAGAAAAAAAACATGTAGAATTTTTTTGCAAATTTAAAAAAAGAAAATCTGAAATATTACACGCTCATATTTAACTCACACGCAGTCCATTCCTTCTGATCCTCTTTGAGATGGTTCGTATTTCCCGGACCATAGGGCGCACCGGATTATAAGGCGCACTGCCGATGGACGGTCCATTTTCGAGCTTGTTTCATATATAAGGCGCACTGGATTATAAGGCAGTATACAGTGGGTACGGAGAGTATTCAGAACCCCTTACATTTTTCACTATTTGTATAATTGTAGCCATTTGTTAAATTAAAAAAAGTTCATTTGATTTATTTTTCATTAATGCACACTCAGCACCCTATCTTGACAGAAAAAAACATATGTAGAATTTTTTTTTGCAAATTTAAAAAAAGAAACACTGAAATATTACACGCTCATAAGTATTCAGAGCCTCATATTTAACTCACATGCAGTCCTTTCCTTCTGATCCTCATTGAGATGGTTCTGCTGTGTTTCATTACCGTATTTCCCGTACCATAGGGCGCACCAGATTATAAGGCGCACTGCCGAAGAACGGTCCATTTTCGAGCTTTTTTCCATATATAAGGCGCACTGGATTATAAGGCAGTATACAGTGGGTACGGAGAGTATTCAGAACCCCTTACATTTTTCACTATTTGTTTCATTGCAGTCATTTGTTAAATTAAAAAAAAATTATTTTAATTTTTTTCATTAATGTACACTCAGCACCCTATCTTGACGAAAAAAAACATGTAGAATTTTTGTGCAAATTTAAAAAAAGAAAAACTGAAATATTACACGCTCATAAGTATTCAGAGCCTCATATTTAACTCACATGCAGTCCATTCCTTCTGATTCTCTTTGAGATGGTTCGTATTTCCCGGACCATAGGGCGCACCGGATTATAAGGCGCACTGTCGATGAACGGTCTATTTTCGAGTTTTTTTCCATATATAAGGCGCACTGGATTATAAGGCGGTATACAGTGGGTACGTAGAGTATTCAGAACCCTTTACATTTTTCACTATTTGTTTCATTGCAGTCATTTGTTAAATTAAAAAAAATATATTTTAATTTTTTTCATTAATGTACACTCAGCACCCTATCTTGACAGAAAAAAAACATGTAGAATTTTTTTGCAAATTTAAAAAAGAAAATCTGAAATATTACACGCTCATATTTAACTCACACGCAGTCCATTCCTTCTGATCCTCTTTGAGATGGTTCGTATTTCCCGGACCATAGGGCGCACCGGATTATAAGGCGCACTGCCGATGGACGGTCCATTTTCGAGCTTGTTTCATATATAAGGCGCACTGGATTATAAGGCAGTATACAGTGGGTACGGAGAGTATTCAGAACCCCTTACATTTTTCACTATTTGTTTCATTGTAGCCATTTGTTAAATTAAAAAAAGTTCATTTTATTTATTTTTCATTAATGCACACTCAGCACCCTATCTTGACAGAAAAAAACATATGTAGAATTTTTTTTTGCAAATTTAAAAAAAGAAACACTGAAATATTACACGCTCATAAGTATTCAGAGCCTCATATTTAACTCACATGCAGTCCTTTCCTTCTGATCCTCATTGAGATGGTTCTGCTGTGTTTCATTACCGTATTTCCCGTACCATAGGGCGCACCAGATTATAAGGCGCACTGCCGAAGAACGGTCCATTTTCGAGCTTTTTTCCATATATAAGGCGCACTGGATTATAAGGCAGTATACAGTGGGTACGGAGAGTATTCAGAACCCCTTACATTTTTCACTATTTGTTTCATTGCAGTCATTTGTTAAATTAAAAAAAAATTATTTTAATTTTTTTCATTAATGTACACTCAGCACCCTATCTTGACGAAAAAAAACATGTAGAATTTTTGTGCAAATTTAAAAAAAGAAAAACTGAAATATTACACGCTCATAAGTATTCAGAGCCTCATATTTAACTCACATGCAGTCCATTCCTTCTGATTCTCTTTGAGATGGTTCGTATTTCCCGGACCATAGGGCGCACCGGATTATAAGGCGCACTGTCGATGAACGGTCCATTTTCGAGTTTTTTTCCATATATAAGGCGCACTGGATTATAAGGCGGTATACAGTGGGTACGTAGAGTATTCAGAACCCTTTACATTTTTCACTATTTGTTTCATTGCAGTCATTTGTTAAATTAAAAAAAATATATTTTAATTTTTTTCATTAATGTACACTCAGCACCCTATCTTGACAGAAAAAAAACATGTAGAATTTTTTTGCAAATTTAAAAAAAGAAAATCTGAAATATTACACGCTCATATTTAACTCACACGCAGTCCATTCCTTCTGATCCTCTTTGAGATGGTTCGTATTTCCCGGACCATAGGGCGCACCGGATTATAAGGCGCACTGCCGATGGACGGTCCATTTTCGAGCTTGTTTCATATATAAGGCGCACTGGATTATAAGGCAGTATACAGTGGGTACGGAGAGTATTCAGAACCCCTTACATTTTTCACTATTTGTTTCATTGTAGCCATTTGTTAAATTAAAAAAAGTTCATTTTATTTATTTTTCATTAATGCACACTCAGCACCCTATCTTGACAGAAAAAAACATATGTAGAATTTTTTTTTGCAAATTTAAAAAAAGAAACACTGAAATATTACACGCTCATAAGTATTCAGAGCCTCATATTTAACTCACATGCAGTCCTTTCCTACTGATCCTCATTGAGATGGTTCTGCTGTGTTTCATTACCGTATTTCCCGTACCATAGGGCGCACCAGATTATAAGGCGCACTGCCGATGAACGGTCCATTTTCGAGCTTTTTTCCATATATAAGGCGCACTGGATTATAAGGCAGTATACAGTGGGGAGGGAGAGTATTCAGAACCCCTTACATTTTTCACTATTTGTTTCATTGCAGCCATTTGTTACATTTAAAAAAAGTTTATTTTTTTTCATTAATGCACACTCAGCACCCTATCTTGACAGATAAAAACATATGTAGAATTTTTCTTGCAAATTTAAAAAAAGAAAAACTGAAATATTACACGCTCATATTTAAAGGCCTACTGAAATGATTTTTTTTTATTTAAACGGGGATAGCAGATCTATTCTATGTGTCATACTTGATCATTTCGCGATATTGCCATATTTTTGCTGAAAGGATTTAGTATAGAACAACGACGATAAAGATTGCAACTTTTGGTATCTGATAAAAAAAAGGCTTGCCCCTACCGGAAGTAGCGTGACGTAGTCAGTTGAACATATACGCAAAGTTCCCTATTGTTTACAATGATGGCCGCATGAAGTGAGAGAGATTCGGACCGAGAAAGCGACAATTTCCCCATTAATTTGAGCGAGGATGAAAGATTTGTGGATGAGTAAAGTGCAAGTGAAGGACTAGTGGGGAGTGGAAGCTATTCAGATAGGGAAGATGCTGTGAGAGCCGGGGGTGACCTGATATTCAGCTGGGAATGACTACAACAGTAAATAAACACAAGACATATATATACTCTATTAGCCACAACACAACCAGGCTTATATTTAATATGCCACAAATTAATCCTGCATAAAAACACCTGCGTGTTTGTTATGCTAGCTCCTAGCTCCTCTGCTAGCTCCTAGCTCCATAGAACACGCCAATACAATTCAAACACCTGATCAACACACACAATCACTCAGCCCAAAAGACCGTTCACCTAACCCAAGGTTCATAAAGCTCATATATTTTTAAAAAGTTACGTACGTGACGCGCACGTACGGTCAAGCTATCAAATGTTTAGCAGCCAAGGCTGCATACTCACGGTACCTGATATTCAGCTGGGAATGACTACAACAGTAAATAAACACAAGACATATATATACTCTATTAGCCACAACACAACCAGGCTTATATTTAAAATGCCACAAATTAATCCTGCATAAAAACACCTATGTCTTTGTTATGCTAACTCCTAGCTCCTATGCTAGCTCCTAGCTCCATAGAACACGCCAATACAATTCAAACACCTGATCAACACACACAATCACTCAGCCCAAAAGACCGTTCACCTAACCCAAGGTTCATAAAGCTTATATATTTTAAAAAAGTTACGTACATACGCAAAAAAAAGTTGCGCACATACGGTCAAGATCAAATGTTTAGAAGCCAAAGCTGCATACTCACAGTAGCACGTCTGCGTCTTTGTCATCCAAATCAAAGTAATCCTGGTAAGAGTCTGTGTTGTCCCAGTTCTCTACAGGCGTCTGCGTATCGAAGTCAAAAGTCCTCCTGGTTAGAGTCTCTGTTATCCGAGTTCTTCCATCTTGACTGCATCTTTCGGGAATGTAAACAAAGAAGCGTGTACTGTTGTTGCTGACTTCGTTCGAAAAATACGTCCATTTCGCACCGACAACTTTCTTCTTTGCTTGCTCAGCTTCTTTCTCCATAATGCAATGAACATGATTGCAACAGATTCACGAACACAGATGTCCAGAATACTGTGGAATTATGAAATGAAAACAGAGCTTTTTCGTATTGGCTTCAATGTGGAAGGCATACCCGTGTTCGCCGGTCTACGTCACGCGCATACGTCATCCTCAGAGGCGTTTCGAACCGGAAGTTTAGCGGCACATTTAAAATTGCACTTTATAAGTTAACCCGGCCGTATTGGCATGTGTTATAATGTTAAGATTTCATCATTGATATATAAACTATCAGACTGCGTGGTCGGTAGTAGTGGCTTTCAGTAGGCCTTTAACTCGCATGCAGTCCATTCCTTCTGGTCCTCATTGAGATGGTTCTGCTGTGTTTAATTACCGTATTTTCCAGACCATAGGGTGCACCGGATTATAAGGCGCACTGCCGATGAACGGTCCATTTTCGAGGTTTTTTCATATATAAGGCACATTAATTAATAACCTCTTAACCTCTAAAGGCCTTAGTTGGCCACATACGTGGACAGCACCTTTTAGCTCTTATTTCCAAAGTTGTGTACACTACTGAATTGGGGTCTTATGGCGGCTTATATGGACACTTATACTGCCATCTGGTGGTGTCAGAAGAGTATAACATACCGTTACACCCTTAATAATAATCCATTTGCTTCAAAATAGAATGGATAGTTCATTGCTTGTTGTTGTACTCACTGCATGACAGGGTGTTCAACAAAGTGAAGAGTCGGAGCGCCCACATGAAGAGTCACGCCGAGCAAGAAAAGAAGGCCGCGGCTCTTCGCCAGAAGGTGGCGGAGGAGCAGGCGGCAGCGTTGGCCGCCCGAGCACGGAAGGAGGCCACGTTGGCGGCGTCTCATCAGGACGGAGCGGAGAATCAGGCGGAGATGAGCAGCCAGGAGGACTCATCAGAGGTGGAGGACGACAACGACGAGGACTGGCGCTGAGACAAAAACTGCTAAACGCATGCAAGAGAATAATCAAAGAGAGGAATAAGCACAAGAACCTTCTAGGTGTTCCTGTTGGCCTCTTGCACTAATTTCCTGGCTGACGGTTCCACTGCTAAGACTCATCTTAAGGCCTCTCCGCAGGCTGGCACTCCACATTTGTATCTTTTAAAATATTCAAGAGAACTTTATTTTTTTCTAACTGCACTTACACAGTACGCTTTTTTTTTTTTTTTTGCCGACGTTGCCTTTTTATATAACCTTTATTTAATTGACTAGATTCTCCTCGGGTATTTTGGTGTTTCATGATCGATAGCCTGTTCAACAATGTTTCGCACAGAACAAAAAAAAAAACAAAAAAAAATGTACGGCTCATATTTTAAAAAAGAAAATGAGCGCTTGTGTTCCAAATATGTTTGGTGTGAATGTTGCAGAGTTTGGTTGTACACTTGCTTTTTTTTTTTGCTTTTTTACAACCTTTAAATTTAAATTGTACAAACAAGTATATACAAATTGTAATATTTATGCATTTTTCAATAATGTTGTTAATATAAAAAAATAAATATGTTGCAATATAACTTGGAATTGGAAAAAAATTAAAAAAATTAAAATCCGTAAATTTGTGTCATTATTTTTGCACTTTATATACAAAAACCCCAAAAGCAGTGAAGTTGGCACGTTGTGTAAATGGTAAATAAAAACAGAATACAATGATTTGCAAATCCTTTTCAACCTAAATTCAATTAAATAGACTGCAAAGACAAGATATTTAACGTTCGAACTGGAAAACTTTGTTATTTTTCAAATATTTGCTCATTTGGAATTTGAGGCCTGCAACGTGTTTCAAAAAAAGCTGGCACAAGTGGTAAAAAAAGACTGAGAAAGTTGAGGAATGCTTATCAAACACTTATTTGGAACGTCCCACAGGTTAACAGGTTGATTGGGAACAGGTGGGTGCCATGATTGGGTATAAAAGCAGATTCCATGAAATGCTCAGTCATTCACAAACAAGGATGGGGCGAGGGTCACCACTTTGTCAACAAACGCGCGAGAAAATTGTCCAACAGTTTAAGAACAACATTTCTCAACCAGCTATTGCAAGGAATTTAGGGATTTCACCATCTACGCTCCGTAATATCAAAAGGTTCAGAAAATCTCAGGCGGTACTGCATCAAAAAGCGACATCAGTGTGTAAAGGATATCACCACATGGGCTCAGGAACACTTCAGAAAACCACTGTCAGTAACTACAGTTTGTCACTACATCTGTAAGTGCAAGTTAAAACGCTACTATGCAAAGCGAACGCCATTTATCAACAACACCCAGAAACGCCGCCGGCTTCGCTGGGCCCGAGCTCATCTAAGATGGACTGATGCAAAGTGGAAAAGTGTTCTGTGGTCTGACGAGTCCACATTTCAAATTGTTTTTGGAAACTGTGGACGTCGTGTCCTCCGGACCAAAGAGGAAAAGAACCATCTGGATTGTTATAGGTGCAAAGTGTAAAAGCCAGCATCTGTGATGGTATGGGGGTGTATTAGTGCCCAAGACATGGGTAACTTACACATCTGTGAAGGCGCCATTAATGCTGAAAGGTACATACAGGTTTTGGAGCAACATATGTTGCCATCCAAGCAACGTTACAATGGACGCCCCTGCTTATTTCAGCAAGACAATGCCAAGCCACGTGTTACAACAGCGTGGCTTCATAGTAAAAGAGTGCAGGTACTAGACTGGCCTGCCTGCAGTCCAGACCTGTCTCCCATTGAAAATGTGTGGCGCATTATGAAGCCTAAAATAGCACAACGGAGACCCCCGGACTGTTGAACAACTTAAGCTGTACATCAAGCAAGAATGGGAAAGAATTCCACATGAGAAGCTTCAAAAATGTGTCTCCTCAGTTCCCAAACGTTTACTGAGTGTTGTTAAAAGGAAAGGCCATGTAACACAGTGGTCAAAATGCCCCTGTGACAACTTTTTTTTGCAATGTGTTGCTGCCATTAAATTCTAAGTTCATGATTATTTAAGTTTCACAGTTGGAACATTAAATATCTTGTCTTTGCAGTCTATTCAATTGAATATAAGTTGAAAAGGATTAGCAAATCATTGTATTCTGTTTTTATTTACCATTTACACAACGTACCAACTTCACCGGTTTTGTAAATTTTTTTAAGCATTTGCAAAAATCCAATTAACATTTTTCAGCTAACTGTTAAAATGGGCTCCACACTTGGCTTTTCAAACCAATACATTTAAATTGTAAATATTACCGTATAATATTGAATTACAATTTTTACTTTTTTATGACATTGTTTGTATTTAATTTAATTAGACAGTAAAAGTCAACAATTTATGAGGATGCAGTACTTCAGATGACCACTAGATGGAAACATTGATTCATTAGGGTCAGAGTCGTGTAGGTTTTTTTTTTTTTTTTTTTTTTTTTTTTTTTTTTACTGCATTGCTATTGGCTACTGTACACATGATTTCACTGTTCCTCAATAAACATTGTCCAATTTGCTTTTAAGTTAACTGTTATGAGGAAATATTAAATATATGCAGTTGAGTTAGAAGGCTGGAATTAATTTTTAAATAAATATTAAATATATGCAGTTGAGTTAGAAGGCTGGAATTAAATATTAAATAAATATTAAATATATGCAGTTGAGTTAGAAGGCTGGAATGAAATATTAAATAAATATTAAATATATGCAGTTGAGTTAGAAGGCTGGGATTAAATATTAAATAAATATTACATAAATTATTAAATAAATATTAAATATATGCAGTTGAGTTAGAAGGCTGGAATTAAATATTAAATAAATATTAAATATATGCAGTTGAGTTAGAAGGCTAGGATTAAATATTAAATAAATATTAAATAAATTATTAAATAAATATTAAATATATGCAGTTGAGTTAGAAGGCTGGAATTAAATATTAAATAAATATTAAATATATGCAGTTGAGTTAGAAGGCTAGGATTAAATATTAAATAAATTATTAAATAAATATTAAATATACGCAGTTGAGTTAGAAGGCTGGGATTAAATATTAAATAAATATTAAATAAATATTAAATATATGCAGTTGAGTTAGAAGGCTGGAATTAAATATTAAATAAATATTAAATATATGCAGTTGAGTTAGAAGGCTGGGATTAAATATTAAATAAATATTAAATAAATTATTAAATAAATATTAAATATATGCAGTTGAGTTAGAAGGCTGGAATTAAATATTAAATAAATATTAAATATATGCAGTTGAGATAGAAGGCTGTGATTAAATAAATTATTAAATAAATACTAATTATATGCAGTTGAGTTAGAAGGCTGGAATTAAATATTAAATAAATATTAAATATTTGCAGTTGAGTTAGAAGGCTGTGATTAAATATTAAATAAATTATTAAATACATCTTAAATATATGCAGTTGAGTTAGAAGGCTGGGATTCAATATTAAATAAATTATTAAATAAATATTAAATATATGCAGTTGAGTTAGAAGGCTGGGATTCAATATTAAATAAATTATTAAATAAATATTAAATATATGCAGTTGAGTTAGAAGGCTGGGATTCAATATTAAATAAATTATTAAATAAATATTAAATATATGCAGTTGCGTTAGAAGGCTGGGATGAAAGACGTTTTTCCATGCAAATCAACTTTACTGTAAAATGTTGCACACAAGAGCCTTTTAACAATACAGTAAAACATATTGTCTTCATATTAGTCTGTATAAATAATAGGAAAGAAGGGAAAACTTAAAAAAAATAAATAGTGAATACAAAATTGTTGTGTGTACACCTAAACCAGGGGTCGGCAACCCAAAACGTTGAAAGAGCCATATTGGACCAAAAATACAAAAAAGTAATCTGTCTGGAGCCGCAAAAAATAAAAAGCCTTATATAAGTGTTATAATGATGGCAACACATCATGTAAGTAGCTAATTACCTATATTAGCCTACTATCAAAATGACTATGTGTCGCTTGCTGACGCAAATCTTCGTCGACAGAAATGCTGAAATGTAATATTTATTCTACACATTTTTACAACATTAGGTAAACATGAGTAAAACTTCTCAGAGGGTGAGATAACTCCTGGAAATGACTGTCTTAGAATGGCCAAAAAGGTATAAATGTGTGTCCAAGTTAAAGGAAACGGCAGGCTGTCTTCTTCTAATGGAAGCTGGGTAACGTTTGCTGTGGTCTGGAACAACATGGCCCACTAACTATCAGAAACGCAGCCTATATTAAATACAGCTAATGTGTCATGAAACATGGAAAAATAAACTAAATACACAGAGGACATAAGTAAAAGGACATTAAATGAGCTCAAATATAGCTACTAACGATGCATAATGATGCAATATGTGCATACAGCTAGCCTAAATAGCATGTTAGCATCAATTAGCAACTACTGACCAAATATGCCTGATTAGCACTCCATAACAAGTCAATAACATCAACAAAGCTCACCTGTGTGCATTCACGCACAGTATAAAACATTTGGTGGACAAAACGAGACAAAGGAGGAGTGGCATAAAACATGTATTTCTGTGGCAGCGTCGGAGAAAGTTATGCATGCAAACAAACTGTTGAGTCACAGTCCACACAACAGTGAGTTCAAGGGTCGCTTAAATTAGTAGGACAAAATGGCGCTCGCCAAATAGTGTCATCAGTGAAGCATACACCCAAACATATTAAACAGTGGTAGTTCTAACAATTGGGAAGGTTTGTGTCGTGTTTGTCCTCCTACAGAAACCGTATCACAACAAAAAATATATTTTGTCACCCCATTTATTTTTCTATTTCCATACATTTTTGAAATGGGCCGCATGTGGCTCTCGAGCCGCAGGTTGCTGACCCCGGACCTAAACTAAGCTACTTAACAAATAAATAACAGAACAATAAACTAAAAAAGTGCATCCAAATGTTGCTGTGGTCTGGAACAACATGGCACACTAACAACTATCAGAAACGCAGCCTACATTAAATACAGCTAATGTGTCATGAAACATGGAAAAATAAACTAAATACACATAAGTAAAGGACATTAAATGAGCTCAAATATAGCTACTAACAAGGCACAATGATGCAATATGTGCATACAGCTAGCCTAAATAGCATGTTAGCATCGATTAGCGATTAGTGACCAAATATGCCTGATTAGCACTCCATAACAAGTCAATAAAATCAACAAAACTCACCTTTGTGCATTCACGCACAGTATAAAACGTTTGGTGGACAAAACGAGACAAAGGAGGAGTGCCACAAAACACGTGTTTCTGTGGCAGCGTCTGAGAAAGTTGTAATGGGTTGTACTTGTATCGCGCTTTTCTACTTTTTTTAAGGAACTCAAAGCGCTTTGACAGTATTTCCACATTCACACACACATTCACACACTGATGGCTAATGTGTCATGAAACATGGAAAAATAAACTAAATACACATAAGTAAAGGACATTAAATGAGCTCAAATATAGCTACTAACAAGGCACAATGATGCAATATGTGCATACAGCTAGCCTAAATAGCATGTTAGCATCGATTAGCGATTAGTGACCAAATATGCCTGATTAGCACTCCATAACAAGTCAATAAAATCAACAAAACTCACCTTTGTGCATTCACGCACAGTATAAAACGTTTGGTGGACAAAACGAGACAAAGGAGGAGTGCCACAAAACACGTGTTTCTGTGGCAGCGTCTGAGAAAGTTGTAATGGGTTGTACTTGTATCGCGCTTTTCTACTTTTTTTAAGGAACTCAAAGCGCTTTGACAGTATTTCCACATTCACACACACATTCACACACTGATGGCGGGAGCTGCCATGCAAGGCCCTCACCACGACCCATCAGGAGCAAGGGTGAAGTGTCTTGCTCAAGGACACAACGGACGTGACTAGGTTGGTAGAAGGTTGTACATGTAAACAAACTGTTGAGTCACAGTCCACACAACGGTGAGTTCAAGGGCCGCTTAAATTAGTAGGACAAAACGGCGCTCGCCAAATAGTGTCATCAGGGAAGTATAAATATAAACATATTAAACAATGGTAGTTTTAACAATTAGAAAGGTTTGTGTCGGGTTTGTTCTACAGAAACCATATTACAACAAAAAATATATTTTTCACCCCATTTATTTTTTCCATTTCCATACATTTTTGAAATGGGCCGCGGGTTGCTGACCCCCGACCTAAACTAAGCTCCTTAACAAATACGTAACAAAACAACAAACTAAAAAAAGTGCATCCAAATGTTGCTACGTTTGCTCATTTTGTGATTTTTAAAAAAATGTTTTTAAGTCTGTGTGACTCCAGTCCTGCTTAAGCAAGTAAGAGTTGGCAATTTGCCTTTAAAACCCGCTGGAAAAGGAACAACTCGCAACTGTGAATCGGTCCTTGAAGGAGCTGCTCAATAACAATCTACAAGGTTAATATAGGTTGCTTCTCTTTTTTTCCCTTCATTTTTCTGCATTCTTTTGTATCTCTAGTTATCATTACGTATATGTATTGTTGCATTTGAACAACTGTATTGTTGATAACAGAGGTAAATTATTGGTATTGTTCATTATCAATAGTGCTATTTCTATTGGTATTTGTATTGCTCCATTTGTAGTGTAATAATGCTCATTGTCATTTCTGTATTATTTATTTCACTAACTGCTTCTTTGATATCACTTTTACCATCATATTTGTACTTATCCTATTTGCTGATGTTGCTCTATTGTTGTTATTGTTATTGTGTTTGCTGTTGTTGTTTTTGTCTCTCTGTCTAATCCTCCTCTTGTCCCCACAATTTCCCCCTCTGTCTTCCTTTTTTCTCTTTCTATCCCCTCCTGCTCTGGCCCGGCTGCACCAAATGATAATAGAAATACATTTAATAAAGTCAAATACAAATAAGGCAACAAGAGAAGTATCCTACACTTCTCTAAAGCTGAACAGCCGATATGGGCATCTACATCAACTAGATGATTTGCCTGAGAAGCTGGACAAAAAAAAAAAAAAAAAAAAAAAAAAAAAAAGGAGATGTTCAAAAGACGAGACAAAAAAAAAAAAAAAAAAAAAAAAGAGCCGTTCAAAACACTCGAGTCGTTCGTGAGCGTCACACCTTAAGGACACGGCCGTGGTTAGAGGACATGCTCAGTGAGGGATGGTCTTTTGCACTCGGGGGATGAGTTTCCTCGAGGTCAGAAGGGATAAAGTGGTCCTCTTCCTGTCATCCACTCATAACTCATAACATGGACCCTGACACTTGTCCTGACCTGATGACGCAACCATGACATACATCACAGGTGTCAAACTCAAGGCCCCGGGGGCCAGATCTGGCCCGCGACATCATTTTATCTGGCCCGCAAACACCTGGAAATGATACGCGTCAATAAAGTGCTCAATATTTTCTCACTAAATGTAATTGATTTTTTTCCATTTTGACAGAAAAAATATATGTACTGCTTGAAATTGCATACATTTTAAACTTTAATAGTAGAGATGTTCGATAATGGCTTTTTTGCCGATATCCAGATATTCTGATATTGTCCAACTCTTAATTACCGATACCGATACATACAGTCGTGGAATTAACACATTATTATGCCTAATTTTGTTGTGATGCCCCGCTGGATGCATTAAACAATGTAACAAGGTTTTCCAAAATAAATCAACTCAAGTTATGGAAAAAAAATGCCAACATGGCACTGCCATATTTATTATTGAAGTCACAAAGTGCATTATATTTTTTAACATGCCTCAAAACAGCAGCTTGGAATTTGGGACATGCTCTCCCTGAGAGAGCATGAGGAGGTTGAGGTGGGCGGGGTAGGGGGGGGGGGCGGGGTATCGGGTAGGGAGTAGCGGGGGGTGTATATTGTAGCGTCCTGGAAGAGTTAGTGCTGCAAGGGGTTCTGGGTATTTGTTCTGTTGTGTTTATGTTGTGTTACGGTGCGGATGTTCTCCCGAAATGTGTTTGTCATTCTTGTTTGGTGTGGGTTCACAGTGTGGCGCATATTTGTAACAGTGTTAAAGTTGTTTATACGGTCACCCTCAGTGTGACCTGTATGGCTGTTGACCAAGTATGCCTTGCATTCACTTGTGTGTGTGAAAAGCCGTAGATATTATGTGATTGGGCAGTGCCTTTAAGGTTTATTGGCGCTCTGTACTTCTCCCTACGGCCGTGTACATAGCTGCGTTTTTAAAAAGTCATACATTTTACTTTTTGAAACCAATACCGATAATTTCCGATGTTACATTTTAAAGCATTTATTGGCCGATAATATCGGCAGTCCGATATTATCGGACATCTCTATTTAATAGTATCCAATATTGCAACAAATATTCCAGTACTTTCCAAAACATTTTTGTCTAAATAAAAATACTTATCTTTACAGCAAAGTACCCATCAAATTAATAAAAATTAAAATTTATTTTACGTTGTTCTTTACAGTATATTACTGTAAATTGAAAAAAAACTAGTACTGGTTTTTTGCATTCAAATTCTGTTGACTGAGATGCCGTTTTTTCACTGTAAAATGCACGGTTGTTGTTTTTAACGGTGTTATTACTGTAAATAGAAAAGACGGTACATTTGTTTTTACGGTAGAAAAACTGGCAGCTAAGTTGCCAGAATAAAAAAATAACTTGTATTTTTTTTCTTTCCCATTAACAATATAATGTTGTAAAAAAAACAATGTCAATTTAACACAAAAAATCTGGCAACTAAACTGCCAGCTTTTTCCGTAAAACCCCCCCAAAAAACAGTGGTACTGTTTTTCCATTTACTGTAAAAGGTTGTAAAAAAAAAAAAAAAACGTAAATGTAAAGTTTTTACTGTAAAATCGACCGTCTACTTAAAAAAAAAAAAAGATTAATAATGAAATCCAGGGGCAAATTCATACATTATTTACTGTTACAAGCGGCCCTAACTGCCATGTGGCCCTCAATGAAATTGAGTTTAACATCCCTGACATATATAAATGTATGTATGTATTTATTGTGTATGTATGTATGTATGTATGTATGTATGTATGTATGTATGTATGTATGTGTCTATGTATGCATATCTATCCAACTACTTCCTGGGTTCATTATCAGTCTGAGGTGTGGACGATTCCATCGTTGACTTTAAAGGTTGTAAATACAGTAGAGGTGGGATTTGTGGCTCTTTAAAAGGAAGCCGCTCTAAAAGACTAGCTGGTTATTTAGCGCTTTTATTTTCTAACAGGGTCTTTTTTTTTGTTTTTAAAGAAACAATCACTGGTAGAAGATGCGTTTCCGTTTTATTATTAATAATAAATAGTATTACTATTATGGTCATCATAATATCATTACAATTAAATATTTAATTTTTGTATTTTTGTTGTGTTTCAGCTGTAAACATTCCATTAGGTGGTGCCATATCTCCATGTTTTAAGAGTGACACTTTACTAATTGGAATTCTCTAAAAAACTTTTAAGGAGAATTTTTACAATGCAGAAGAAAAAACACACAAATAATACGTACAAATAAAATGTGTGTATATATATATATATATATATATATATATATATATATATATATATATATATATATATATATATATATATATATATATATATATATATATATATATATATATATATATATATATATATACATATATATTAGGGCTGCAACTTACGATTAATTTGATAATCGATTAATCTGTCGATTATTACTTCGATTAATCGATTAATAATCGGATAAAAGAGACAAACTACATTTCTATCCTTTCCAGTATTTTATTGAAAAAAACAGCATACTGGCACCATACTTATTTTGATTATTGTTTCTCAGCTGTTTGTACATGTTGCAGTTTATAAATAAAGGTTTATTAAAAAAAAATAAAAAAATTAAAATTAAAATTAAAATTAAAAAGCTTCTGCGCATGCGCATAGCATAGATCCAACGAATCGATGACTAAATTAATCGGCAACTATTTTTATAATCGATTTTAATCGATTTAATCGATTAGTTGTTGCAGCCCTAATATATATATATATATATATATATATATATATATATATATATATATATATACATACACACACACACACACACACACAACATATACATACAGTACAGGCCAAAAGTTTGGACACGCCTTCTCATTCAATTCGTTTTCTTTATTTTCATGACTATTTACATTGTAGATTGTCACTGAAGCCATCAAAACTATGAATGAACACATGTGGAGTTATGTACTTAACAAAAAACATGTTTTATATTCTAGTTTCTTCAAAATAGCCACCCTTTGCTCTGATTACTGCTTTGCACACTCTTGGCATTCTGGGTGTTGTTGATAAAGGGCTTTCGCTTTGCATAGTAGAGTTTTAACTTGCACTTACAGATGTAGCGACCAACTGTAGTTACTGACAGTGGTTTTCTGAAGTGTTCCTGAGCCCATGTGGTGCTAAAATAAAATAAAATCTAACTAAATTAAAAATAGATAATATATAGGTTTCTTAAGTAAACTGTCAATAAAATTCACAAATGAAAACAAAGCTTCGCCACAGATTTTGCGCTTTAAAAACTTCTCAATAACTTTGGTCCGTACTTTTTGTGTTTGATATTGTCATTACTGCCACAAGTGGTGGAAAAGAGTATTACAACTGAGCGCCGCTGCGGCCCATTAAGACCAAAGCTGAGAAACTCATATTTTTCATGAAACACTGATCGAGAAAACACAACCTATTTTGTTTAGCATTTTTAGGGAGGCACATTTCAGACTTGCTAAATACAGACGCAGAACAGTGACAGTCTTGATGAATCACATTAAATACAAAACCCAAAACCAGTGAAGTTGTCACATTGTGTAAATGGTAAATAAAAACAGAATACAATGATTTGCTAATCCTTTTCAACTTATATTCAATTGAATAGACTGCAAAGACAAGATACTTAACGTTCGAACTGGTAAACTTTGTTATTTTTTGCAAATATTAGCTCATTTGGAATTTGATGCCTGCAACATGTTTCAAAAAAGCTGGCACAAGTGGCAAAAAAGACTGAGAAAGTTGAGCAATGCTCATCAAACACTTTATTTGGAACATCCCACTAATTGGGAACAGGTGGGTGCCATGATTGGGTATAAAAGCAGCTTCCATGAAATGCTCAGTCATTCACAAACAAGGATGGGGCGAGGGTCACCACTTTGTCAACAAATGCGTGAGCAAATTGTCCAACAGTTTAAGATCAACATTTCTCAACCAGCTATTGCAAGGAATTTAGGGATTTCACTATCTACGGTCCCTAATTTCATCAAAAGGTTCAGAGAATCTGGAGAAATCACTGCACGTAAGCGATGATATTACAGACCTTGGATCCCTCAGGCGGTACTGCATCAAAAAGCAACATCAGTGTGTAAAGGATATCACCGCATGGGCTCAGGAACACTTCAGAAAACCACTGTCAGTAACTACAGTTTGTCACTACATCTGTAAGTGCAAGTTAAAACTCTATTGTGCAAAGTGAAAGCCATTTATCAACAACACCCAGAAACGCCGCCGGCTTTGCCGGGCCCGAGTTCATCTAAGATGGACTGATGCAAAGTGGAAAAGTGTTCTGTGGTCTGACGAGTCCACATTTCAAATTGTTTTTGGAAACTGTGGACGTCGTGTCCTCCGGACCAAAGAGGAAAAGAACCATCCGGATTGTTATAGGCGCAAAGTGTAAAAGCCAGCATGTGTGATGGTATGGGGGTGTATTAGTGCCCAAGACATGGGTAACTTACACATGTGTGAAGGCACCATTAATGCTGAAAGGTACATACAGGTTTTGGAGCAACATATGTTGCCATCCAAGCAACGTTATCATGGACGCCGCTGCTTATTTCAGCAAGACAATGCCAAGCCACGTGTTACAACAGCGTGGCTTCATAGTAAAAGAGTGCGGGTACTAGACTGGCCTGCCTGCAGTCCAGACCTGTCTCCCATTGAAAATGTGTGGCGCATTATGAAGCCTAAAATACCACAAGGGAGACCCCCGGACTGTTGAACAACTTAAGCTGTACATCAAGCAAGAATGGGAAAGAATTCCACCTGAGAAGCTTCAAAAATGTGTCTCCTCAGTTCCCAAACGTTTACTGAGTGTTGTTAAAAGGAAAGGCCATGTAACACAGTGGTAAAAAATGCCCCTGTGACAATGTGTTGCTGCCATTAAATTGTAAGTTAATGATTATTTGCAACAAAAAAAATTAACTTTCTCAGTTGGAACATTAAGTATCTTGTCTTTGCAGTCTATTCAATTGAATATAAGTTGAAAAGGATTTGCAAATCATTGTATTCTGTTTATATTTACATCTAACACAATTTCCCAACTCATATGGAAACAGGGTTTGTAATAATATAATACACACAAACCTTCAGTTAGATGAGGCCAGTATCTCTTCAGCCTCGCTCACATCCCATAGGCCTTGATGCCAGCGAGCATGTAATGACTAGAGAGACCATATAAGTGACAAACCACTCAAGCTCCATTTCAATGGCCCTGACTGATGTCCCGTGGCCCCCTACTGGCCCCTTGACCCGTGACAGCCATCGCTTGATTGCTTTATCCGTCCGCCATCTCGCTGCGCCACGTTTTAAAGACCAGGCTGTGGAACGAGTCCATCCTCGTTTGCTGACCAACTTAATGGAATTAAACGAGCCGTCCCTGTCAAGTGTTTTTATCAGGAGTCAGCTGTGTTGCTGCATCAAACACTCCTTCTTCTTCTTCTTAAAAAAAAAAAAGGGGTAGCTCTCCAGGCCACCTTGATGAAATCTGCTCTGCCAAGTTCTTCTGCGCTCTCACTAAGTGCTTTCGATTGACTCCTTATTTCACCGGACGACAAGAGTTGTTAGCCTCCTCGCTCTAACACAACCATATCCTCTGAGGAGCAGCCTCAGCCGCACTGGAGACAAACTAGACCAACAACTCATGTCCACTGCAGAGGACGCTGGTTCATAATGTCAGATAAACCAGCAGCCTGTGTAGTGATTCTGCATGATGGTGGCGTGATCCCAGGGTTCAGAAATGGTAGGCAAAGTGCAAGCGGGAGGTCCCTTTATTAGGTACCAGGCAAAACAAGCCGAGCAGGAACTCAGAAAGCTACAGAACATTGTGGCATACACTGGATCACATGTGTCAAACTCAGGGCCCGGGGGCCAGATCTGGCCCGCCACAGAATTTTACATGGTCCGCCTCAGAACTTGATGTGGTCCGCCACATTGTTTTATGTTGCGCTCCACATCATTTATGTGGTCCACCTTGTCATTTAAAGTGGCCCACCACAGAATTTGATGTGGTCCGCCACAGAATTTGATGTGGTCCGCCACAGAATTTGATGTGGTCTGCCACATTGTTTTATGTTGCGCTCCACATCATGTATGTGGTCCACCTTGTCATTTAATGTGGCCCACCACAGAATTTGATGTGGTCCGCCACAGAATTTGATGTGGTCCGCCACAGAATTTGATGTGGTCTGCCACATTGTTTTATGTTGCGCTCCACATCATGTATGTGGTCCACCTTGTCATTTAATGTGGCCCACCACAGAATTTGATGTGGTCCGCCACAGAATTTGATGTGGTCCGCCACAGAATTTGATGTGGTCTGCCACATTGTTTTATGTTGCGCTCCACATCATGTATGTGGTCCACCTTGTCATTTAATGTGGCCCACCACAGAATTTGATGTGGTCCGCCACAGAATTTGATGTGGTCCGCCACAGAATTTGATGTGGTCCGCCGCAGAACTTTGTGGTCCGCAACATTGTTTTATGTTGCGCTCCACATCATTTATGTGGTCCGCCTTGTCATTTAAGGTGGCCCGCCACAGAATTTGATGTGGTCCGCCACAGAATTTGATGTGGTCCGCCACATTGTTTTATGTTGCGCTCCACATCATTTATGTGGTCCGCCTTGTCATTTAATGTGGCCCGCCACAGAACTTGATGTGGTCCGCCACAGAACTTGATGTGGTCCACCACATTGTTTTATGTTGCGCTCCACATAATTTATGTGGTCTACCTTGTCATTTAAAGTGGCCCGCCACAGAATTTGATGTGGTCCGCCACAGAATTTGATGTGGTCCGCCACATTGTTTCATGTGGCATTCCACATCCTTTATGTGGTCCACTTTGTCATTTAATGTGGCCCGCCACAGAACTTGATGTGGTCCGCCGCAGAACTTTGTGGTCCGCAACATTGTTTTATGTTGCGCTCCACATCATTTATGTGGTCCGCCTTGTCATTTAATGTGGCCCGCCACAGAACTTGATGTGGTCCGCCGCAGAACTTTGTGGTCCGCAACATTGTTTTATGTTGCGCTCCACATCATTTATGTGGTCCACCTTGTCATTTAATGTGGCCCGCCACAGAACTTGATGTGGTCCGCCACAGAACTTGATGTGATCCGCCACATTGTTTTATGTTGCGCTCCACATCATTTACGTGGTCCACCTTGTCATTTAAAGTGGCCCGCCACAGAATTTGATGTGGTCCGCCACAGAATTTGATGTGGTCCGCCACATTGTTTCATGTGGCATTCCACATCCTTTATGTGGTCCACTTTGTCATTTAACGTGGCCCGCCACAGAACTTGATGTGGTCCGCCGCAGAACTTTGTGGTCCGCAACATTGTTTTATGTTGCGCTCCACATCATTTATGTGGTCCACCTTGTCATTTAATGTGGCCCGCCACAGAACTTGATGTGGTCCGCCACAGAACTTTGTGGTCCGGCCGCATTGTTTTATGTTGCGTTCCACATCATTTATGTGGTCTACTTTGTCATTTAATGTGGCCCGCCACAAAATGTTGTGGTCCGCCACAGAATTGTATGTGGTACTCCACAAATTGACCTCCCACATCATTTTATATAGTCTGCCACATCATTTATGGTGTCCAGCTGGTCATTTAAAGTGGCCCGCCACAGAATTTGATGTGGTCCGCCACATCGTTTTATGTTGCGCTCCACATCATTTATGTGGTCCACCTTATCATTTAATATGGCCGGCCACATAATTTGATGTGGTCCGCCACAGAATTTGACGTGGTCCGCCACATTGTTTCATGTGGCGTTCCACATAATTTATGTGGTCCACCTTGTCATTCAATGTGGCCCGCTACAGAATTTGATGTGGTCCGCCACAGAACTTGATGTGGTCCGTCACATAGTTTTATGTTGCGTTCCACATCATTTATGTGGTCCACCTTGTCATTTAATGTGGTCCACCTTGTCATTTAATGTGGCCCGCCAGGGAATTTGATGTGGTCCGCCGCAGAACTTTGTGGTCCGCAACATTGTTTTATATTGTGCTCCATATCATTTATGTGGTCCACCTTGTCATTTAACGTGGCCCGCCACAGAATTTTGTGGTCCGCCACATTGTTTTATGTTGCGCTCCACATCATTTATGTGGTCCACCTTGTCATTTAATGTGGCCCGCCACAGAATTTTGTGGTCCGCCACAGAATTGTATGTGGTACTCCACAAATTGACCTGCCACATCATTTTATATAGTCCGCCACATTATTTATGCAGTCCACCTTGTCATTTAATGTGGCCCGCCACATCATTTATGTGGTCCGCCTTGTCATTTAAAGTGGCCCGCCACAGAATTTGATGTGGTCCGCCACAGAACTTTGTGGTCCGCCACATTGTTTTATGTTGCGCTCCACATCATTTATGTGGTCCACCTTGTCATTTAATGTGGCCCGCCACAGAATTTTGTGGTCCGCCACAGAATTGTATGTGGTACTCCACAAATTGACCTCCCACAACATTTTATATAGTCCGGCAGATCATTTATGCGGTCCACCTTGTCATTTAATGTGGCCCGGCACATCATTGTATATAGTCCGCCACAGAATTGTATGTGGTACTCCACAAATTGACCTGCCACATCATTTTATATAGTCCGGTCCACCTTGTCATTTAATGTGGCCCGCCACATCATTTATGTGGTACGCCACATCATTTATGTGGTACGCCACATTGTTTTATGTTGCGCTCCACATCATTTATGTGGTCCGCCACAGAATTTTGTGGTCCGCCACAGAATTGTATGTGGTACTCCACAAATTGACCTCCCACAACATTTTATATAGTCCGGCAGATCATTTATGCGGTCCACCTTGTCATTTAATGTGGCCCGGCACATCATTGTATATAGTCCGCCACAGAATTGTATGTGGTACTCCACAAATTGACCTGCCACATCATTTTATATAGTCCGGTCCAACTTGTCATTTAATGTGGCCCGCCACAGAATTTGATGTGGTCTGCCACAGAACTTTATGTGGTCCACCGCTTTGGTTTATGTTGCGCTCCACATCATTTATGTGGTCCACCTTGTCATTTAATGTGACCCGCCACAGAATTTGATGTGGTCTGCCACAAATTGACCTGCCACATAATTTTATGTGGTTTGCACAGAACGTTATGTATTACACTACATTATTTTATGTGGCACCCCACATCATTTAAGTGGCCCCACACATCCCTTATGTTTTCCGCCATGTCATTTACGTGGCCTGGGAAAGGCTAGAAATAATAATAAACTATTTGTCTGGCGTAATGTATTTGTTTTGTCAATTTTGGCAAACATATGTTTTTCACTTTAATATTATCTGATCATGCGCAAGATGTTCAAAGCAGGGTTTTTGGGTAATCAAAAATAAAGACTTCAAGGCAAGTTAACCATTAATAATCAGACTGAGGCCATTGGAAACCATGCACAAACAATCGCTCAAAATCCTTGACCGAAAACCACAATAAATAATAAATATGGACTGTTAAATTTTGCTGACATTCAAAGATCAATACGAATGGCCCATAGAATCCAAATAACACAGCACCAGCGCCACTTAAGCACTTTGTCCAGTTTACACCTGCTGCGACAACTAGAAACACACGAGCCTCCACCAGAGGGCAGTGTAGCGTACCCAGATGTAAAAACCTCTTTTGCACAATCAGCCTTTTCATATAAAGCGATAAAGGAATGGAACGAAACTTGAAAAATCAAACAGATTATTCTTCATTCACAGCTGAACTTAAAACGTGGCTTTGGAGCAATCAACGCTGCTCACACGGTCACTAAGGTGGCCACTATGTTTGACCCACATGTCAACTTCATCTGTATTATATTCATGCATGAGAGCATTTTGTTGTAAGCTGTGTCTGTTGAAATTATGGTTGTTTTTTTTTACAAATGATGACAGACCTGAACGAGAGCATGTATTGTCTATGTGTTATGATGTAAAGGAGAGGTGTGGTTTTAATGTACCGGATTATAAGGCGCACTGCTGATGAACAGTCTATTTTTTAAAATCTTTTTTCATATATAAAGTGCACCGGATTATAAGGCGCATTAAAGGAGTCATATTATTATAATTTTTTTCTAAATGTAAAACACTTCCTTGTGGTCTACATCAGTGGTCCCCAACCACTGGGCCGCACAAGAAGTTAAAAAAAATAATAAATAATAATAATTAAAAAAAAAAAAAAAAAAAAAAAAATATATATATATATATTTTTTTAATTTTTATTAAATCAACATAAAAAACACAATATATACATTATATATCAATATAAATCAATACAGTCTGCAGGGATACAGTCCGTAAGCACACATGATTGTATTTCTTTATGACAAAAAAAATAAAATAAAAAAATATATAAAAATACTACCCCTCCCCCCCGGTCCGTGGGACAAATTTTCAAGCATTGACCGGTCCGCAAGTACAAAAAGGTTGGGGACCACTGGTCTACATAACATGTAATGGTGGTTCTTTGGTCAAAATGTTGCGTAGATGATGTTTTACAGATCATCTTCAAGCCGCTTTCTGACAGTCGCTTCGTTTTGTGGGCGGTCTTATTTACGTGGTTCAGCTTCGGCAGCGTCTTTTCTCCGTCATCTTTGTTGTAGCGGTGTAGCGTGCAAGGACGAGAGTGGAAGAAGTGTCAAAAGATGGAGCTAACTGTTTTAATGACATTCAAACTTTACTTTAATCAATAACAGAGCGGAATTTCCTCATCCGGAAACAACACCGGAAATGTGTCCTGTGAAAAACCGTCAGACCGGAACTTTCTAATAACTAAAGTTTCTTGGGTGAATAATGTAAACTCACTACACCGGTATGTTTTAGTGCTTTCATGGCGAGTTTACTGACAGATATAAGTAAGAACTTTACACTACTTTATATTAGAAATGGCAACAGCAGAGGATGAATGTCCCATAACAAGAAGATAGAGAAAAAGAAGAAGCTTATTGACTACGGCGTCGGACTACAAAGGCGGACGTGCACAATTTTTCAGGATTTATGCAGATCCCAAATACAGATCAGCAGGAACCAGACGGTAAGAAAAGTTGGTTTTGCATAATATTGCGAAACAAAACACTAGATAATATGTCTTACCTTATACACACACCATAATAATACTCCTATGTTGAAGCACAGTACAATCCATCAAGCGGTGTGGCTTCATAGCTTACCAAAGTCGTACTAAAACATTTTGATAGATTTTTGAGCGCCGTGTGTAATGTTCTATATATTCAATGGAACATATAAAATGTTGGTGTTGTTTACTTGAGTCATATTGCAGTCTACATGTATCTCTTATGTTTGACTGCCATCTATTGGTCACCCTTATCATTATACCATGTACCAAATAAAATTGCTTCGAGGTCGATAAGCAAAACCAGAATTATTCCGTACATTAAGAGCACCGGGTTATAAGGCGCACTGTCGAGTTTTGAGGGGGAAAAAAGGATTTTAAGTGCGCCTTATAGTCCGGAAAATACGGTATAAGTATGTGTCTTTATTTGATTACATGCTATAGTATAATTTTATTGTTATAATGTTATTGCATATTTTTAATTTAGGTAAACATGAGCTATTTAGCTATAATCTGGTGCAGAACATATACGGCTTTGAGCTTTATGTCTCTGTGCATTGTCCCATCAAATAAAGACTAAACTAAACCAATATAATATGCATTAATTGACATTTATATTCATAGATATGCAGTTATAGGCGGCCATAAGAGTGATGTGGCCCTCAAATAAAATCGTGTTTGACACACCTACAGTTTGAGTTTGAGTTTATTTGGAACATGCAAGCATACAACATGATACATCACAATTTCCAGTTTCTCTTTTCTACATGTTCGAAAAGGAGTAGGAAGAAGCAGAGCTTATTTAATCCTACCCCTTTTCTTTACATAACAGTTGCTAAAACTTTTTGTTCACTTCCTGTTCCCAATTTATGCACAATAAACTCCATAAGTAATCACTATAAAAATAAATAAATAAATAATAGTAAGAATTTAATAATAATAATTGGTGAAGTAAGTCATATTTCATATGATGAGATAAGTAAGATTACTTTAAGAATGAATGAATGGATGGATGAAATAAATTGAGAATGTTTGTCATGGTTCTTCTTCTTTGTACTTTGTAAACACTTTAAGTTTGAAGAGTTTCTTGAAGTGTATCATATTAGTACATTGTTTGATTTATTTGCTTAATCCATTCCATAATTTAATTCCACATACTGATATACTGAAGGTCTTAAGTGTTGTACGTGCAAACAAATGTTTTAAATTACGTTTTTCTCTAAGATTATATTTCTCCTCTTTTGTTGAGAAGAATTGTTGTATACTCTTTGGTAGCAGGTTATAGTTTGCTTTGTGCATAATTTTAGCTGTTTGCAAATTCACTGTGTCGTGGAATTTCAGTATTTTTGATTCAATAAATAAAGGGTTTGTACGTTCTCTATATCCAACATTATGTATTATTCTAACTGATCTTTTTTGTAACACCGTTAATGAATGAAGTGTACTATTGTAGTTATTTCCCCATATTTCTACACAATAACTCAGATATGGTAACACTAGCGAGCAGTAGAGAATATGAAGGGATTTTTTGTCTAGAACATGTTTTGCTTTATTCATTATTGACGTGTTTCTTGCAACTTTATGTTGTATATTTTTTACGTGAGATTTACAGTTCAATTTATCATCAATCATTATACCTAGAAATTTGGTTTCATTTACTCTTTCAATTTCTATTCCGTCTATTTGTGTTTGTGTTTGACTTTCTCTTCTACTGTTACCAAATAGCATTATTTTAGTTTTACTAAGATTCAACGATAGTCATTTTTTGTCAAAACATCTTTTTAATTTGTTAATTTCTTCTGTTATTATTTGTATTATCTCCTGTGTGTTCTCTCCTGAACAAAACGCTGTTGTATCATCCGCAAATAATACTAACTTTAAATCTTTTGTAACTTTACAAATGTCATTTATATAGAGATTGAATAGATTAGGTCCTAATATTGATCCCTGAGGTACACCACAGGATATATTTAGCGTTGTAGATGTGTGTTCGCCTAGCTTCACGTATTGTTTCCTGTTCGTTAGATAACTTCTTATCCAGTTTAAGACTAACCCTCTGATGCCATATCGTTCTAGTTTTTTGATTAAAATATTGTGATTAATTGTGTCAAATGCTTTAGTTAGATCCATAAAAACCGCTGCCGCACATTTTTACTATCTATTGCATTGGTAATTTCTTCTGTAATTTCAATTAAAGCCATCGAAGTTGAAACATTAGCTATGTATCCATATTGGTTCTCTTCGAGTATTCTATTTTTATTTATGAAACTTTCTAATCTGTTACTAGTAGATAATGAACCAGCACTGAAGGAGGGAACAAGGTGGAACTAAATAGAACTAACTGAATACAACTTTGTCCTACATAAATACACGAGATCCTCGTTCTCCTCCATCGTTGTTGTTTGCTAGCGCATCTCTTTCCGATTGATGCGTTCAGTCTATGCAGTGTGTTTTTTACCCCAGTATGTTTATGAAGCGGAACATTGACAGCCACACATGCAGGCGAGTAGAACTGAAAGCTGAGCAGGGCCATTATGGATAAAAACATGCTCCTCGGTCTCTGCATTGAAAACAAACATGGAGAACAACAGCTCTGTTACAACAGCACCAACGTTGCCAACACTACTTCTTTACTACTACAAAAGCAGTGTTTCACACACAGTCATTTATTTGTGGCGGCCCGCCACGAAAGAATTACGTCCGCCACAAATAAAAAATAAAAAAATATATATATATATTTTTTTTTGTCCTGTCCAGCTTCTCAGGCAAAACATATAGTTGATGTAGATGCCCATATAGGCTGTTCAGATTTACTTTACAAAAGAGAGGTGTAGGATACTTCTCTTGTTGCCTTATTTGTGTTTGACCACTACTGTTTTCTGTTGATTTGTTACTGACTGTGGCAGGACACCTCTGCCTCTGTTTCACTTTATGTTGCTGGTAAATAATATGGTTGTAGTAGTAGGCTAAAGTTAAATTATTTAGTATGCACTAATTAAAGGGGCAGAGCTTTAAGAGAAATTTTAGCTTTTATATTTTATAAAATATATTTTTTGTAAGAACCACAATTAATAAATATATTTCAGTGAATAACTTATTGTTCAAATCTGTATATAAATATATACATAAAGTATTGTAATTATATTGTAAAATGGATGGATGGATGGATGGATGGACGTATAAAACAAAACTGTTATTATTAATTAGTAAGTATACATTTTTTGAGCCTTTTTAGAGAAAATCATATCATTGTAGTAAATTATGCAAATTACTCGATGATGTCATGGTGACCACGCCCCATATCCACGCCCGTAGCCACGCCCCCACCGCCACAGGTATCTTGGCAGTTTATGGGAAACACTGAAAAGACAATACAATTTCTACTTGTCAGGTTCAAACACGGTTTACATCTATTAAACAAGACAAGAAGCAAGGAATCAAACAGAAACAGAATTAAATTTGGCTCAATGAGAAGAGCGCGTACACCTGTACCCTTGTACAGTGTCTCACCACGCTCTGACGAAAGATTGTACGCCTCCTCTTTTATTTGGACTTTCCCTGATTACATGGCGACAGCTGTTTCTAAGGGAGGGGGGTCGTAAACAGCCATCGCCTTTGGTTACAAAACAGTTCAAAGAAAAGGTCGTAAAACAGTTCAAACTTGGGCAGGCCCTGCCTCCTCTCCGCTTTGTACATCTCGGGTCAAGACAAAATCTTTCTGTGGATTACAACACATCAAAGAAACAGACACCTTCATGTCGCTCCCCATCGTACACGGTGGAGTTTTACAAGCCTTCTGCTTGGTAGGATAAAAGACAGCTTTTGTCTTCTCGCCGGGCGAGCTGAACTCAATGTAACACAAAGTTTTGTGATAACTTAGATACAATTATTCTGAAACTACTATGTCTAGATCTCCATGAATTATATTGCTTAGCACAGCATATAAAATTGGTGTGTCTTCAGTATAGCTGGGAGTCCAATGTCCAAATCATAACTTTCAAATAAACGAGGTGGTGACATTCAATCTTTCTGACCCTGGCTGATAAATTTATGATGTACAGTAGTATTCTTAGATTGCTCGTGCGGCCTTGCCTTGACCCTCTTCAGCTCCTCCAATTATGTACCATCCCCTCTAAACGACACTGTTACTCACTCCACGCTTGTTTAACCCTCCCGTCTCACAACTTTGCAGATTGTGTCTTGAATGGGTTTGTTTGTGCATGCAGAAATCTGTTCTATGTTCTAATACGATATAAAAACAAGGATACATTTGTGTATCAGCATACCATGCACTTTTGTGACTATTATAATTCAATTAGACTCAAAACAGGTATCAATCAAATCAATCCTGACATTTAGATCAGCAAATCATGCACTGTTGTCACTATTCTAATGCATTTTTACTCCAAACAAGCCTCAACCAAATCACCCAGACTCTTAGATCATACACTGTTGTCACTATTTTAATGCATTTTTACTCCAAACAAGCCTCAACCAAATCACCCAGACTCTTAGATCATACACTGTTGTCACTATTTTAATGCATTTTTACTCCAAACAAGCCTCAACCAAATCAACCCAGACTCTTAGATCAACACATCATGCACTGTTGTCACTATTCTAATGCATTTTTACTCCAAACAAGACTCAATCAAATCACCCACACTCTTAGATCATACGCTGTTGTCACTATTTTAATACATTTTTACTCCAAACAAGCCTCAACCAAATCAACCCAGACCCTTAGATCAGCACATCATGCACTGTTGTCATTATTCTAATGCATTTTTACTCCAAACAAGCCTCAACCAAATCAACCCAGACTCTTAGATCAGCACATCATGCACTGTTGTCACCATTCTAATGCATTTTTACTCCAAACAAGCCTCAACCAAATCACCCAGACTCTTAGATCAGCACATCATACACTGTTGTCACTATTCTAATGCATTTTTCTCCAAACAGGCCTCAACCATATCACTGTTGACTTTTAAATAAACACATTTTTCACTTTAATGACTATTCCAAAGCAGTTTTTCTCCAAAGAAGCCTCAACCAAATCAACCCAGACTCTTAGATCAGCACATCATACACTGTTGTCACTATTCTAATGCATTTTTACTCCAAACAAGCCTCAACCAAATCAACCCAGACTCTTAGATCAGCACATCATGCACTGTTGTCACTATTCTAATGCATTTTTACTCCAAACAAGCCTCAACCAAATCAATCCAGACTCTTAGATCAGCACATCATGCACTGTTGTCACTATTCTAATGCATTTTTACTCCAAACAAGCCTCAACCAAATCAATCCAGACTCTTAGATCAGCACATCATGCACTGTTGTCACTATTCTAATGCATTTTTACTCCAAACAAGCCTCAACCAAATCAACCCAGACTCTTAGATCAGCACATCATACACTGTTGTCACTATTCTAATGCATTTTTCTCCAAACAGGCCTCAACCATATCAATACAGACTCTTAGATCAGCACATCATGCACTGTTGTCACTATTCTAATGCATTTTTACTCCAAACAAGCCTCAACCAAATCAATCCAGACTCTTAGATCAGCACATCATGCTCTGTTGTCACTATTATAATGCATTTTTACTCCAAACAAGACTCAACCAAATCAAACCAGACTCTTAGATCAGCACATCATGCACTGTTGTCACTATTCTAATGCATTTTTACTCCAAACAAGCCTCAACCAAATCACCCAGACTCTTAGATCAGCACATCATACACTGTTGTCACTATTCTAATGCATTTTTCTCCAAACAGGCCTCAACCATATCAATACAGACTCTTAGATCAGCACATCATGCACTGTTGTCACTATTCTAATGCATTTTTACTCCAAACAAGCCTCAACCAAATCAATCCAGACTCTTAGATCAGCACATCATGCACTGTTGTAACTATTCTAATGCATTTGTACTCCAAACAAGCCTCAACCAAATCAATCCAGACTCTTAGATCAGCACATCATGCACTGTTGTCACTATTCTAATGCATTTTTACTCCAAACAAGACTCAACCAAATCAATCCAGACTCTTAGATCAGCACATCATACACTGTTGTCACTATTCTAATGCATTTTTACTCCAAACAAGCCTCAACCAAATCAACCCAGACTCTTAGATCAGCACATCATGCACTGTTGTCACTATTCTAATGCATTTTTACTCCAAACAAGCCTCAACCAAATCAATCCAGACTCTTACATCAGCACATCATGCACTGTTGTAACTATTCTAATGCATTTTTACTCCAAACAAGCCTCAACCAAATCAATCCAGACTCTTAGATCAGCACATCATGCACTGTTGTCACTATTCTAATGCATTTTTACTCCAAACAAGACTCAACCAAATCAATCCAGACTCTTAGATCAGCACATCATACACTGTTGTCACTATTCTAATGCATTTTTACTCCAAACAAGCCTCAACCAAATCAACCCAGACTCTTAGATCAGCACATCATGCACTGTTGTCACTATTCTAATGCATTTTTACTCCAAACAAGACTCAACCAAATCAATCCAGACTCTTAGATCAGCACATCATGCACTGTTGTCACTATTCTAATGCATTTTTACTCCAAACAAGCCTCAACCAAATCAACCCAGACTCTTAGATCAGCACATCATACACTGTTGTCACTATTCTAATGCATTTTTCTCCAAACAGGCCTCAACCATATCAATACAGACTCTTAGATCAGCACATCATGCACTGTTGTCACTATTCTAATGCATTTTTACTCCAAACAAGACTCAACCAAATCAATCCAGACTCTTAGATCAGCACATCATACACTGTTGTCACTATTCTAATGCATTTTTACTCCAAACAAGCCTCAACCAAATCAACCCAGACTCTTAGATCAGCACATCATGCACTGTTGTCACTATTCTAATGCATTTTTACTCCAAACAAGACTCAACCAAATCAATCCAGACTCTTAGATCAGCACATCATGCACTGTTGTCACTATTCTAATGCATTTTTACTCCAAACAAGACTCAACCAAATCAATCCAGACTCTTAGATCAGCACATCATGCACTGTTGTCACTATTCTAATGCATTTTTACTCCAAACAAGCCTCAACCAAATCAACCCAGACTCTTAGATCAGCACATCATACACTGTTGTCACTATTCTAATGCATTTTTCTCCAAACAGGCCTCAACCATATCAATACAGACTCTTAGATCAGCACATCATGCACTGTTGTCACTATTCTAATGCATTTTTACTCCAAACAAGCCTCAACCAAATCAATCCAGACTCTTAGATCAGCACATCATGCACTGTTGTCACTATTCTAATGCATTTTTACTCCAAAGAAGACTCAACCAAATCAATCCAGACTCTTAGATCAGCACATCATGCACTGTTGTCACTATTCTAATGCATTTTTACTCCAAACAAGACTCAACCAAATCACCCAAACTCTTAGATCATACACTGTTGTCACTATTCTAATGCATTTTTACTCCAAACAAGACTCAACCAAATCACCCAAACTCTTAGATCATACACTGTTGTCACTATTCTAATGCATTTTTACTCCAAACAAGCCTCAACCAAATCAACCCAGACTCTTAGATCAGCACATCATACACTGTTGTCACTATTCTAATGCATTTTTCTCCAAACAGGCCTCAACCATATCACTGTTGACTTTTAAATAAACACATTTTTCACTTTAATGACTATTCCAAAGCAGTTTTACTCCAAAGAAGCCTTAACCAAATCAACCCAGACTCTTAGATCAGCACATCATACACTGTTGTCACTATTCTAATGCATTTTACTCCAAACAGGCCTCAACCATATCATTGTTCATTTTTAAATAAACATATCTTGCACTGCCATGACTATTTCAATGCATTTTACTCCAAATAGGCCTCATCCAAATCAACCCTGACTTTTAGATCAGCATACTATGCACAATTGTGACCATTCTAATTATTTTTTTAATCTAAAAAGGCCTTATTAAAATCAATATAGGCTTTTACATTGACATATCCTGTTTTGTCTTGACTATTTCAATGTGTTTTTACTCCAAACCAGCTTCAACCAAATCAACCTTGACTTTTAAATCAGCATATCATGAAGTGTTGTAACTATTCCAATGCATTTTGCTCCAAACAGGCCTCAACCAAATAAACTCTGACCCTTAGATCAGCATATCATGCACTGTTGTCACAATTCTAATGCATTTTTCTCCAAACAGGCCTCAACCATATCACTGTTGACTTTTAAATGAACATATTTTTCACTTTAAAGACTATTCCAAAGCAGTTTTACGCCAAAGAAGCCTCAACCAAATTAACCCAGACTCTTAGATCAGCATATCATGCACTGTTGTCACTATTCTAATGCATTTTAATCCAAACAGATTGAGGCCTATTTGGAGAAAAATGCATTAGAATAGTGACAAGCCATTAAATTCTTAACTTAGAATTTAATGGCAGCAACACATTGCAAAAAAAGTTGGCACAGGGGCATTTTTACCACTGTGTTACATGGCCTTTCCTTTTAACAACACTCAGTAAACGTTTGGGAACTGAGGAGACCAATTTTTGAAGCTTTTCAGGTGGAATTCTTTCCCATTCTAGCTTGATGTACAGCTTAAGTTGTTCAACAGTCCGGGGGTCTCCGTTGTGGTATTTTAGGCTTCATAATGCACCACACATTTTAAATGGGAGACAGGTTTGAACTACAGGCAGGCCAGTCTAGTACCCACACTCTTTTACTACGAAGCCACGTTGATGTAACACGTGGCTTAGCATTGTCTTGCTGAAATAAGCAGGGGCGTCCATGGTAACGTTGCTTGGATGGCAACATATGTTGCTCCAAAACCGGTATGTACCTTTCAGCATTAATGGCGCCTTCACAGATGTGTAAGTTACCCATGTCTTGGGCACTAATACACCCCCATACCATCACAGATGCTGGCTTTTCAACTTTGCACCTATAACAATCCGGATGGTTCTTTTCCTCTTTGGTCTGGAGGACACGACGTCCATAGTTTCCAAAAAAATTTGAAATGTGGACTCGTCAGACCACAGAACACTTTTCCACTTTGTATCAGTCCATCTTAGATGAGTTCGGGCCCAGCGAAGTCAGCGGCGTTTCTGGGTGTTGTTGATAAATGGCTTTGGCTTTGCATTATAGAGTTTTAACGCACTTACAGATGTAGCAACGAACTGTAGTTACTGACAGTGGTTTTCTGAAGTGTTCCGGAGCACATGTGGTGATATCCTTTACACACTGATGTCGCTTTTTGATGCAATACCGCCTGAGGGATCGAAGGTCACGGGCTTAGCCGCTTACATGCAGTGATTTCTCCAGATTCTCTGAACCTTTTGATGGTATTACGGAGCGTAGATGGTGAAATCCCTAAATTCCTTGCAATAGCTGGTTGAGAAATGTTGTTCTTAAACTGTTGGACAATTTGCTCACGCATTTGTTGACAAAGTGGTGACCCTCGCCCCATCCTTGTTTGTGAATGACTGAGTATTTCATGGAAGCTGCTTTTATACCCAATCATGGCACCCACCTGTTCCCAATTAGCCTGTTCACCTGTGGGATGTTCCAAATAAAGTGTTTGATGAGCATTGCTCAGCTTTCACGGTCTTTTTTGCCACTTGTGCCAGCTTTTTTGAAACATGTTGCAGGCATCAAATTCCAAATGAGCTAATATTTGCAAAAAATAACATTTTCCAGTTCCAACGTTAAGTATCTTGTCTTTGCAGTCTATTCAATGTAATATAGGTTTAAAAGGATTTGCAAATCATTGTATTCTGTTTTTATTTACCATTTACACAACGTGCCAACTTCACTGTATATCTTAATTTTTATAATCAGCATATCATGCACTATTTTGGCACCATACTTGAAATGCGGACCAATATCGAGTCACGACTCGCCACATGACTTACACTGTACGTTCACGGCAAGAGATATTACCAGCACCCCCCCGCCACCCAAAAAGGGACAAGCGGTAGAAAAAATGGATGGATGGATGCTCCATGGAAGCCAGTTGATGGCATCAGCATGTTTCTATTTGCTTGAGGATGTTTCCCTCAAAGACCTGAGCCGACACTCTGCAGCGAGCTCTTTTATGATCTCACTGTGCTCCATCATCACATCGGATGGATCCTGAACGTGTCATCCATCAAAAAGTCATTAACATGCAGTCTTCTCTTCTCCTTTAGGAAGGTGAGGTAGTGCTCAGGATTGCCAAGACACTTTGAAAAAGCTTTTCCCTTTTTTTTGTACCCATTGAAAAGCTCTCTGTTGCCTCAATCTCTCTAAGAAGTATTGAGTGATGGAGGTCCTGTTTGTGGTTCAGAATACATCTTAGCTGTGGCCGAATGCACCTAACAGTCAGTTTGGTGAGTATTTGTACAAACCCCAAAACCAGTGAAGTTGGCACGTTGTGTAAATTGTCAAATTAAAACAGAACACAATGGTTTGCAAATCCTTTTCAACTTATATTCAGTTACATAGACTGCAAAGACAAGATATTTAACGTTCGAACTGGAAAACTTTGTTATATTTTGCAAATATTAGCTCATTTGGGATTTGATGCCTGCAACATGTTTCAAAAAAGATGGCACAAGTGGCAAAAAAGACTGAGAAAGTTGAGGAATGCTCATTAAACACTTATTTGGAACATCCCACAGGTGAACAGGCTAATTGGGAACAGGTGGGTGCCATGATTGGGTATAAAAGCAGCTTGCATGAAATGCTCAGTCATTCACAAACAAGGATGGGGGGAGGGTCACCACTTTGTCAACAAATGCGTGAGCAAATTGTTTAAGAACAACATTTCTCAAATAACTATTGCAAAGAATTTAGGGATTCCACCATCTACGGTCCGTAATATCATCAAAAGGTTCAGAGCGATGATATTATGCACCTTCGATCCCTCAGGCGGTACTGCATCATAAGAGCGACATCAGTGTGTAAAGGATATCACCACATGGGCTCAGGAACACTTCAGAAAACCACTGTCAGTAACTACAGTTGGTCGCTACATCTGTAAGTGCAAGTTAAAACTCTACTATGCAAAGCGAAAGCCATTTATCAACAACACCCAGAAACGCTGCCAGCTTTGCAAGGCCCGAGCTCATCTAAGATGGACTGATACAAAGTGGAAAAGTGTTCTGTGGTCTGACGAGTCCACATTTCAAATTGTTTTTGGAAACTGTGGCCGTTGTGTTTTCTGGACCAAAGAGGAAAAGAACCATCCGGACTGTTATAGGCGCAAAGTGTAAAAGCCAGCATCTGTGATGGTATGGGGGTGTATTAGTGCCCAAGACATGGGTAACTTACACATCTGTGAAGGCACCATTAATGCTGAAAGGTACATACAGGTTTTGGAGCAACATATGTTGCCATCCAAGCTACGTTATCATGGACGCCCCTGCTTATTTCAGCAAGACAACACCAAGCCACGTGTTACAACAGCGTGGCTTCATAGTAAAAGAGCGCAGGTACTAGACTGGCCTGCCTGTAGTCCAGACCTGTCTCCCATTGAAAATGTGTGGCGCATTATGAAGCCTAAAATAGCACAACGGAGACCCCCGGACTGTTGAACAACTTAAGCTGTACATCAAGCAAGAATGGGAAAGTATTCCACCTGAAAAAGCTTCGAAAATGTGTCTCCTCAGTTCCCAAACGTTTACTGAGTGTTGTTAAAAGGAAAGGCCATGTAACACAGTGGTAAAAATGCCCCTCTGCCAACTTTTTTTGCAATGTGTTGCTGCCATTAAATTCTAAGTTAATGATTATTTGCACACACAAAAAAGAAGTTTCTCAGTTTGAAGGTTAAATATCTTGTCTTTGCAGTCTATTCAATTGAATATAAGTTGAAAAGGATTTGCAAATCATTGTATTCTGTTTTTATTTACCATTTACACAACGTGCCAACTTCACTGGTTTTGGGTTTTGTATTTACTATTTCTAGTTTTCACAAATAGTTGCATCTATTTGGAGATCAACTTCTGATCTCACTGGGCTAAAATCTCAATGAAAACATCAAATGAATCGATTATGTCACAACATTGCCCTCGTAAAAAAAAAAATTCTTTGTTTTGGCAGTTGCGCGTGCAGGAATTGAGAACGACGTCACATAAATCATCTTTAGTTATTGTGCACTGGGATCAATCGCGTCATTCCAGATGAAGCTAAATGAGAAATATGGTCCTCCTGAAGACCACATGGAAAGCTGTTAGCACTGTTTGAAGGCTACAATTTACACCGTGCGTCGACATTCAAAGTGCTTTTGTCTGTTTACATGCTCGCATAAATATTCTGAACTGACGCCATTAACACTCCTATAAACATTCACCACACATTATCTACAAAGCAGCTGTTGGATTTGGGGCATGACGTTAAAGTGCATCCGGCAGTGGAGGCTCCTCTATGGGGTCTTGGGGCACTAGGAGGTTAACCCCTTTACTACTGTTACCCCAGGTGGTCCTTGGCAAAGGCCTAGTACCTGACTGCCCCCTAGCCAGGGATACGGTGAAGACCTCAACGGCGGAGCAGGCGGAAGACGGTAGATTTGAAGAACTACTGGATGGCGGAAGAAGGCTGCAGCAGAAAAGGGTCCCCGGTCGTCTTGGACTCCATGCCACTGGACCCTGACCGATTCTGTCAAGGATCGTGTGGTGAATGTCTGTGCACCAGTCTCCCCACGTTAAACAAAGTCACGCACAGGCATCCTCCATAAAGGGATACGCCCCTACCAGGAGGATCGTCATACTCGTTCGAGTGACCGCCGATGACGGTGGCCTTTCAGAGACAAAATGCATTGTGCATTGCATTTACAAACCCCGTTTCCATATGAGTTGGGAAATTGTGTTAGATGTAAATATAAACGGAATACAATGATTTGCAAATCATTTTCAACCCATATTCAATTGAATGCACTACAAAGACAACATATTTGATGTTCAAACTCAAACTTTTTTTTTTTTTTTGCAAATAATAATTAACTTAGAATTTCATGGCTGCAACACGTGCCAAAGTAGTTGGGAAAGGGCATGTTCACCACTGTGTTACATGGCCTTTCCTTTTAACAACACTCAGTTAGGGCTGCAACTAACGATTAATTTGATAATCGATTAATCCGTCGATTATTACTTTGATTAATCGATTAATAATCGGATAAAAGAGACAAACTACAGTTCTATCCTTTCCAGTATTTTATTGAAAAAAACATCATACTGGCACCATTCTTATTTTGATTATTGTTTCTCAGCTGTTCGTACATGTTGCAGTTTATAAATAAAGGTTTATAAAAAAAAATTATTTAAAAAAAATAAATAAATAAATTGCCTCTGCGCATGCGCATAGCATAGATCCAACAAATCGATGACTAAATTAATCGCCAACTATTTTTATAATCAATTTTAATCGATTAGTTGTTGCAGCCCTACACTCAGTAAACGTTTGGGAACTGAGGAGACACATTTTTGAAGCTTCTCAGGTGGAATTCTTTCCCATTCTTGCTTGATGTACAGCTTAAGTTGTTCAACAGTCCGGGGGTCTCCGTTGTGCTATTTTAGGCTTCATAATGCGCCACACATTTTCAATGGGAGACAGGTCTGGACTACAGGCAGGCCAGTCTAGTACCCACACTCTTTTACTACGAAGCCACGTTAATGTAACACATGGCTTAGCATTGTCTTGCTGAAATAAGCAGGGGCGTCCATGGTAACGTTGCTTGGATGGCAACATATGTTGCTCCAAAACTTGTATGTACCTTTCAGCATTAATGGCGCCTTCACAGATGTGTAAGTTACCCATGTCTTGGGCACTAATACACCCCCATACCATCACAGATGCTGGCTTTTCAACTTTGCGCCTATAACAATCCGGATGGTTATTTTCCTCTTTGGTCCGGAGGACTCGACGTCCACAGTTTCCAAAAACAATTTGAAATGTGGACTCGTCAGACCACAGAACACTTTTCCACTTTGTATCAGTCCATCTTAGATGAGCTCAGGCCCAGTGAAGCAGACGGCGTTTCTGGGTGTTGTTGATAAACGGTTTTGTGGCATCATACCGAGACGTTTTCAGCAGGATATTACGCGGGAAATTTAAAATTGCACTTTACTAATCTAACCCGGCCGTATTGGCATGTGTTGCAATGTTAATATTTCATCATTGATATATAAAATATCAGACTGCGTGGTCGGTAGTAGTGGCTTTCAGTAGGCCTTTAAGTAGATTAACTGTTAATATCTGGTTATGTTCTGTTTTAACATGTTCTATCTACACTTCTGTTAAAATGTAATAATCACTTATTCTTCTGTTGTTTGATACTTTACATTAGTTTTGGATGATACCACAAAATTGGGTAGTTACAGGATCATACATTGGTCATATTCAAAGTCCTCATGTGTCCAGGGACATATTTCCTGAGTCTATAAACACAATATACATTTTAAAAAAACAAAAGAAGATGTTGTGATGCCAAAAAATATCAACGTAATCATAGTAGGATCGATTAGATACGTGCCTGTACTTGAGATCATTACAGTGGATATTGACGTAATCATAGTAGGATCATGAATTGATTAATGCGGACCCCGACTTAAACAAGTTGAAAAACTTATTCGGGTGTTACCATTTAGTGGTCAATTTTACGGAATATGTACTGTACTGTGCAATCTACTAATAAAAGTCTCAATCAATCAAATCGACTAGATACATTCCTGTACTTGGTATCATTACAGTGGATGTTAGGTGTAGATCCACCCATGGCGTTTGTTTACATTTTGATGCCGGTGAGTTACGGTGTGTAGTGAAGCATGTTTAGCTATTCCTCGTCCTGCAGGGATGATACTTGTAAGAAACTTACTTTATTTGTCGCCATGGAGGCGAGGATTAGTGATTTAGAAGTAGCTAAAACACTGCAGACTGCGGCTGGACGTTAGCCATGTCTTTAAAGCACCTCTTCCTGAGGGCGTTTCAGTGTTGTAACTTCACCTTTATCTTTCGAGGGTCCGGTCTCCCTTTTCTATCTACACACTGTGTCTGCTTGTAAGTACTCCGTGATTGTGTGCCGCCGAACATGCTCCTCTGCTCGTAAAACCAGCAATGTCACGATGTGACTTCGACGCGGTACTATACTAGGCTGACCGTATTGTGAAATCCCAAAAAGAAATCCCAAGGCGGGCAGCACGCCAAGGCCGGGACTAGGTGAAAATTTGCCAATGATACTCAAACTTGCTTTATAAATAATATATTTATTTAAATAAAGCATTTTTTCTCCTCTGTTGACAGCAGTGTTGGCGCTAGGAATTTTCAAAATGGGGTCCCACTTTTTTGTAAGCATTTTGAAAAAAAATTATAAACGTATGCATTATCCTGTTTAGGGCTGCAACTAACAACTAATTTGATAATCGATTAATCTGTCGATTACTACTTCGATTAATCGATTAATAATCGGATAAAAGAGACCAACTACATTTCTATCCTTTCCAGTATTTTATTGAAAAAAAACAGCATACTGGCACCATACTTATTTTGATCATTGTTTCTCAGCTGTTTGTAAATGTTGGAGTTCATAAATAAAAGGTTTATTTAAAAAAAATATATGTATATATATACACACTACCGTTCAAAAGTTTGGGGTCACATTGAAATGTCCTTATTTTTGAAGGAAAAACCCTGTACTTTTCAATGAAGATAACTTTAAACTAGTTTTAACTTTAAAGAAATACACTCTATACATTGCTAATGTGGTAAATGACTATTCTAGCTGCAAATGTCTGGTTTTTGGTGCAATATCTACATAGGTGTATAGAGGCCCATTTCCAGCAACTATCACTCCAGTGTTCTAATGGTACAATGTGTTTGCTCATTGGCTCAGAAGGCTAATTGATGATTAGAAAAGCCTTGTGCAATCATGTTCACACATCTGAAAACAGTTTAGCTCGTTACAGAAGCTACAAAACTGACCTTCCTTTGAGCAGTTTGAGTTGCTGGAGCATCACATTTGTGGGGTCAATTAAACGCTCAAAATGGCCAGAAAAAGAGAACTTTCATCTGAAACTCGACAGTCTATTCTTGTTCTTAGAAATGAAGGCTATTCCACAAAATTGTTTGGGTGACCCCAAACTTTTGAACGGTAGTGTACATTTTATATTTAACACTTAAATATCTGGAGTCTACATCAACTTCAGATCTATTCCTCATTTCAAAATGTTTTATTTTTTATTTTATTTTATTTTTTCCGCCCTTTTTTGTCTAACAAAACTATGTTTTTAATGGCAAACACAAAAAATATGCAAAATCTTCCACCAAAAATATTTTTCAAACTAGAATCTTTGATGTGAAGTAATCGGAACCTTGGATAGGTCAATAATTCATATTAATATTGTTTTTGATTCAATATTATGTTTCGAGCAATGACAGTTTGAAAGGAAAAAAAACAGCTTTATTTTATTAGTCAACATTGCAACTTTTTCTAAATTACATTTCACCTTTAAGCTTTTTTATTTAGCTTTTGTTATGTTTTTGTTTATTTTAATAGTATTTTTAGAATATGCCGTGGGCCTTTAAAACATTAGCTGTGGGCCGCAAATGGCCTCCGGGGCACACTTTTGACACCCCTGCTATAGATAATAAAAAATTAAATCTGATAAATCTATGGATAAAAAGCAGAGCCTGGAGATGCATGCGCGTTTATCATAACTCTCTCACTCTCTGTCTCTGCCCCTCCCTCACCAATGCTGCTGCGCGCACAATTTGTTTTGTTTTTAACCCCTTCTTAACCCTGAACGTACATTGAAAATACACGCAACCCTAACTCAAAATGCCGGACATTTGAGGCATTTAAGAAACTCCGCCCGGACAGCCCCGCAAAAGAGGACATGTCCGGGGAACAGGGCCGACCCGTGGCATAGGCCGTGTAGGCAAATGCTAAGGGCGCCGTCCATCAGGGGGCGCCACGCCAGTGCCACAAATGTTGGAGAAAAAAAAAAAAAGAAAAAAAAAGTTGGTACTATTATTTCTAAATACAAAAAATAATCCCACATTAATTAAAATGCAAAGTAAAGCCTATTTAATAGAAATATTATTTGTCACAGCATTGCCCGCCCCCCCCCCCCCCACACGGTGTGCCCCCTCCCTTCCCGTATCATGACTCTTTTTGGACGTCACCACATCCAAAAAATCAACACAAGATGTCAAAACGGCCAAAACTGTCAGGTGCCCAGGGAAGAAAAAAGAGAAAAGAAGAGGAGAAACGAGAGAAAGACAGAGGCAGCAGGTAGGTAACGTTAGCCTACATGAAATTATTTGTCTGTGATAGTAACCTGGCTTTTTAGCATTAAGCTAATGTTACATGATTCGGCAATTGCTAATCAATAAATGGCTAGTTCTGTTTTAACGTCGGGTTAATATTGTGGAGGGGGCTAATTGTTATGGAAAATAATAATGTAACGTTAGGTAATTACAGTACCCCCACCTTACATTCCTCAGGGACATTTGTATTAGATCTTTTAAGCAGGTGTTTTTTGTTGACATTGTTATTGCCTTGTGGTTAGCTAATGTTTGCTCTGCAGGTAATAGTCACTTTTCCACCCCTTCATATATTAGGTATAGTTGTAAGCCTAGTTGTTAAAGTGCACATCATTAATGTTAATTAAGCAATATCACATGAGAGGGAATGCTGTTTTTTAATTGGAGCACTGGTGTGATTCGGTTGAAGATAATCATAACATAACATTCTCATATAACATGTTAATTTGCTTTCTTTAAGTAAAAAAAAGGTCAAAGACAAAGCTATTCGGTTTCTTGTGAGTATATACACTTCACTGCCGATGTGGGGGGGGGGAAGCGCCACCTAAAATCTTGCCTAGGGCGCCAGATTGGTTAGGGCCAGGCCTGCCGGGGAAAAGAGGACGTATGGTCAGTCTAACTATACTAATACCGGTATACCGTACAACCCTTGCTTAGACTGAATCCCCCCCCCCCCCCATAAGAGTAAGTGTGTATAGTCAATCTCAAGCTTGCACAAAAACAACGTAAAGGAGTTGAAATAATAACTTTCCCATTATTACTTTGGCCAACTTATAAACAAACCTATACCGTACTGTCCTACCTGAAGCCAAATGAAAAAGGTACAGATCAATTATTCACAAGGTCATCTTATTGGCTAATCAAAGCCATCACCGGGGGGGGGGACACGTTCAGCAACGCTGCGGCCAATTACTCTCTGATTAATGTCTCTGGCGCTCCAAGTGCCTTCGGGCTTACAGTTCACTAAAACCGTTGCAATGCTCCAAGTCATACTTGGCAACGTGCAGCACGATACGGGCAAAGTGACCTTGCCGAGGAAGGGAAGACAACTTTTCTTGGGCGCTTTGCTGATCATGACCATAAAAGTGTAGCAGCAATAATATGACGCCATAACACAAACCTCTCACAGTGTGTGCCTGGACTATGAAGGAGTTGATTTGTTAAGAGTGAACTCCCCCTATAGTGCTGCTGGCAGGCAGGGAATAAAAACAACATCGTCCATTAACTTAATGATCGATGCTCCCGTCCAGTCAGTCTGTTTAATCACTTCCGCCCCAGTATTGTTCAACTTTGCGCCGGATGAGCAGCTGCGAAGACAAGCGACCACTAGGGTGAAAATGGCCAATCGGAGAGAGATGAAACCTATAACGCCGATTGGGCCGTCAGGGAGGACGTTTATGAAATCAATAAAGCCGTAGATTATCATTGATTTTTAATTGGGACTTTTATCGATGTTGCAAAAGGCTGAGTAGGCACTATTGCACGGTGCAAGTGGAGGAGTAAGAGGATTTAAGACGCCCAGCTCAATTAAAATGGAATATACTGCAGTGCCTTTAAGGCTCAGTGCAGACCCGGCTGCAGAAAGACATTTAAAGGCCTACTGAAAGCCACTACTACCGACCACACAGTCTGATAGTTTATACATCAATGATGAAATCTTAACATTGCAACACATGCCAATGCGGCCGGGTTAACTTATAAAGTGCAATTTTTAATTTCCAGCGAAACTTCCGGTTGAAAACGTCTATGTATGATGACGTATGCGTGTGACGTCAATAGTTAAACAGAAGTATTCGGACACCATTGAATCCTATACAAAAAGCTCTGTTTTCATCGCAAAATTCCACAGTATTCTGGACATCTGTGTTGGTGAATCTTTTGCAATTTGTTTAATGAACAATGGAGACTGCAAAGAAGAAAGCTGTAGGTGGGATCGGTGTATTAGCGGCTGGCTGCAGCAACACAACCAGGAGGACTTTGACTTGGATAGCAGACGCGCTATCCGACGCTAGCCGCCGACCGCATTGATGATCGGGGGAAGTCCTTCGTCGCGCCGTCGATCGCTGGAACGCAGATGAGCACGGGTGTTGATGAGCAGATGAGGGCTGGCGTAGGTGGATAGCTAATGTTTTTAGCATAGCTCTGTCGAGGTCCCGTAGCTAAGTTAGCTTCAATGGCGTCGTTAGCAACAGCATTGCTAGGCTTCGCCAGGCGGTACAGCATTAACCGTGTAGTTACAGGTCCAGAGTTTGGTAGTATTGTTGATCTTCTGTCTATCCTTCCAGTCAGGGGCTTATTTCTTTTGTTTATATCTGTATTTAAGCACGATGCTATCATGCTAGCTCCGTAGCTAAAGTGCCTCACCGATGTATTGTCGTGGAGATAAAAGTCACTGTGAATGTCCATTTCGCGTTCTCGACTCTCATTTTCAAGAGGATATAGTATCCGAGGTGGCTTAAAATACAAATCCGTGATCCACAATAGAAAAAGGAGAAAGTGTGGAATCCAATGAGCCCTTGTACCTAAGTTACGGTCAGAGCGAAAAAAGATATGTCCTGCACTGCACTCTAGTCCTTCACTCTCACGTTCCTCATCCACGAATCTTTCATCCTGGCTCAAATTAATGGGGTAATCGTCGATTTCTCGTTCCAAATCGCTCTCGCTGCTGGTGTAAACAATGTGGAAATGTGAGGAGCCCTTCAACCTGCGACGTCACGCTACTTCCGGTACAGGCAAGGCTTTTTTTATCAGCGACCAAAAGTTGCGAACTTTATCGTCGATGTTCTCTACTAAATCCTTTCAGCAAAAATATGGCAATATCGCGAAATGATCAAGTATGACACATAGAATGGATCTGCTATCCCCGTTTAAATAAGAAAATGTAATTTCAGTAGGCCTTTAAGGGGGTCCGGCTGGGCGATATATCGATATACTCGATATATCGCGGGTTTGTCTCTGTGCGATATAGAAAATGACTATATCGTGATATTCGAGTATACATTCTCACGCAGTTGCTTTTAGCTGCGAGCATTACACTACAGGCTCTTCTCACTCTTTCTTGTCCCTCCTTCTCACAGAGACGTAAAACAAGCGCACCTTCTTACATAAGTCACGTGTGCAACGTCACACGCTCCACCGCGGAGCAGATAGGTAGCGACATGGTAACGTTAGCTGTGATGCTAACGGTGCGTTGCGAGTGGTAATACGAGAGAGAGAAGGTGCGAATCTGGTAACAAATGGAGGAAGAATTAATTTCCAAAAAAAACAGCACGGGTTCCATCGTCCGGCGGTGGTTTGGCTCCAAGCGGGAAGATGTTGAACATTTATGTGGCAAAAGCGTTGCTACAAAAAGTAGCATTACTGCTAATATGTAGCATCATTTGAAAAGTCACCCGCTAGAGAATGAAGAGTGCTTGAAACTCTGCATGTTAACGTCTCCGGCCGGCGCCACACCAACAAAATGCAGAAGCAACTATTTCCAGATCAACACCGTATGAAAAAAATAGTCAACAACAGAAGGAGATAACGTCCGCAGGAACCTACCACATAGTGAAGGACATACACTATTTGATTTCCTATTATGCAGCTCATTTTTATTTGACACTTATTGAAATATCTTGTGTGACATCATGCACAAAAGTGCACTTTATTTGTTTTAAACTATTGTAGTGGCGTTCTGTACAAAAAGTGCATTTTAATTTGGTGTTGTTTTGATATGTCATCTTAGTGACATCATGCACAAAAGTGCACTTATAGCTTGTTTTAAAATGTCTCTGACAATCTTGCACTTTCTGTTTTGGAAATGACATGAATGTTTGTGCCACTGCTTAATAACTGTTTAATAAATACACTTTTGGTCAATTGACTTAGTTGTAGTTTCCCTCTCTGCATGAAAGTTTAAAATGAGCATAAATTAATGCAGTATGAAGAAGAATGTTTTAATGTAGACATAGAATCATCATACTGCTGTGATTATATGCATCAAGTGTTCATTCAAGGCTAAGGCAAAATATCCAGATATATATGGTGTATCGTGACATGGCCTAAAAATATCCAGATATTAATAAAAGGCCATATCGCCCAGCCCTATAAGGGGGCATTACATTTTTTCAGGGGGGCCCCCTGCCAAAAATGGATTGCCGCCGCGGGAGGGCGTACGCTTGTTAAAGCTGCACTGCTGGGGCTTCGTCTCTCCGCAACTGAGACAAACACTCATATTGGTGGTTATTGTAAGTGTTTGAAATAGTTTAAGCCAGGGGTGTGAGTTTGCTAAGTATACAAATTAACCTGAAACTTTTGAATGAAAGAAACTGCTGTTCTAAATGTATCCACTGGATGTCGCAATAGCAATTCTTTGTATAAGATGTAGGGCTGCAACAACGAATCAATTAAATCGATTAAAATCGATTATAAAAATAGTTGGCGATTAATTTAGTCATCGATTCGTTGGATCTATGCTATGCGCATGCGCAGAGGCAATTTTTTTTTAATTTTTTTTATAAACCTTTATTTATAAACTGCAACATGTACAAACAGCTGAGAAACAATAATCAAAATAAGTATGGTGCCAGTATGCTGTTTTTTTTAAATAAAATACTGGAAAGTATAGAAATGTAGTTTGTCGATTAATTGAAGTAATAATCGACAGATTAATCTATTATCAAATTAATCGTTAGTTGCAGCCCTAATATGATGCTACATGCGTACAAAATAAACCACGTGATGTTAGTACATCAGTCAAGGAAAATGATCAAACTACATAAATAACATACTGTAATTCATCTAGATAGATTGAAAATGAACACCAATGAGCTGACTGATGAACATTATCACATCATTTATCAAGAAAATATAAATAACGACAAAAAAGACAGAATACTATTGATTGCAACATGTAAGTGTAAAAAAAAAAAAACAACAACAACATTATGATATGTACATTTTCAGAATGTGCTTGTTCTATTTTTAAACAAAGATCTTAAGTTTTACTGGGCCCCCGGGATGAGTTTGCTAAGTATAAAAATGTACCTGAAATTTTTGAATGAAAGAAACTGCTGTTCTAAATGTGTCCACTGGATGTCGCCATAGCAATTCTTTGTATCTTTGTAGATGATGCTACATACACTACCGTTCAAAAGTTTGGGGTCACATTGAAATGTCCTTATTTTTTAAGGAAAAGCACTGTACTTTTCAATGAAGATAACTTTAAACTAGTCTTAACTTTAAAGAAATACACTCTATACATTGCTAATGTGGTAAATGACTATTCTAGCTGCAAATGTCTGGTTTTTGGTGCAATATCTACATAGGTGTATAGAGGCCCATTTCCAGCAACTATCACTCCAGTGTTCTAATGGTACAATGTGTTTGCTCATTGGCTCAGAAGGCTAATTGATGATTAGAAAACCCTTGTGCAATCATGTTCACACATCTGAAAACAGTTTAGCTCGTTACAGAAGCTACAAAACTGACCTTCCTTTGAGCAGATTGAGTTTCTGGAGCATCACATTTGTGGGGTCAATTAAACGCTCAAAATGGCCAGAAAAAGAGAACTTTCATCTGAAACTCGACAGTCTATTCTTGTTCTTAGAAATGAAGGCTATTCCACAAAATTGTTTGGGTGACCCCAAACTTTTGAACGGTAGTGTATGTACAAAATAAACCACGTGATGTCAGTACATCAGTCAAGGAAAATGATCAAACTACATAAATAACATCCTGTAATTTATCTTGCTAGATTGAAAATGAACACCAATGAGTTGACTGATGAACATTATCACATCATTTATGAAGAAAATATAAATAACGACAAGAAAAGATTGAATACTATTGATTGCAACATGTAAGTGTAAAAAAAAACCCATCAACATCATGATATGTGCATTTTCAAAATGTGCTTGTTCCGGGTACACAGAATATCAATTTCCACACTTCTATTAGCCCCGGGTCCAGTGGACCAGGATATCTTATATGTAATAGAAATGTGTATGGTGTGTGTTCATTAAATATGTATTCTGATATATGTTCTTCACATAAAATGAGCCAAAGTCAGTGAGTCTCAGTTTGAAAAATTAATGAATTGTATCATTTTTCTGGCCAGGTTCTTCAGCTCTCACTGGATCGGTTCGCAGCCGAGTGTGAAGCGACTGGGATGAGAATCAGCACCTCCAAGTCCGAGTCCATGGTTCTCGCCCGGAAAAGGGTGGAGTGCCATCTCCGGGTTGGGGAGGAGATCTTGCCCCAAGTGGAGGAGTTCAAGTACCTCGGAGTCTTGTTCACGAGTGAGGGAAGAGTAGATCGTGAGATCGACAGGCGGATCGGTGCGGCGTCTTCAGTAATGCGGACGCTGTATCGATCTGTTGTGGTGAAGAAGGAGCTGAGCCGGAAGGCAAAGCTCTCAATTTACCGGTCGATCTACGTTCCCATCCTCACCTATGATCATGAGCTTTGGGTTATGACCGAAAGGACAAGATCACGGGTACAAATGAGTTTCCTCCGCCGGGTGGCGGGGCTCTCCCTTAGAGATAGGGTGAGAAGCTCTGCCATCCGGGGGGAGCTCAAAGTAAAGCCGCTGCTCCTCCACATGGAGAGGAGCCAGATGAGGTGGTTCGGGCATCTGGTCAGGATGCCACCCGAACGCCTCCCTAGGGAGGTGTTTAGGGCATGTCCAACCGGTAGGAAGCCACGGGGAAGACCCAGGACACGTTGGGAAGACTATGTCTCCCGGCTGGCCTGGGAACGCCTCGGGATCCCCCGGGAGGAGCTGGACTAAGTGGCTGGGGAGAGGGAAGTCTGGGCTTCCCTGCTTAGGCTGCTGCCCCCGCGACCCGACCTTGGATAAGCGGAAGAAGATGGATGGATCAAGCGTCCTTAACATTATCAATAGTAGCCTCTCTTCTGGAATAGTTCCAGTAGAGTTTAAACATGCAGTGGTACGACCTCTACTTAAAAAACCAAGCCTCGACCCCTTTCTCCTCTCTAACCTTAGACCAGCGTTTCTCAAAGTGTGGGGCGCGCCCCACTGGTGGGGAATAGAGACATGACAGGTGGGGCGCGAGGAACGGGAGGAAATTTCACTTTGATTTTTTTTTTTATTATATTCTTTGATTTTTTTTTTTACTATGCTTTCATTTTCTATACACACTGGAAATCACTTTGTGATTCTGTCTGTGAAATCCGCTATATAGATAAATGTAAATTACTTATTTTTCCTGTATGCTTTACATTTCTAGGTAGGAGCGAAAGTTTGACAGACAGCAACAGTAACTAATGGGGGCGGGGCTAAGCGGAAGCTTTGTGAATGGCGAGTCACTGTGCGAGGATTTGCTGTTTTGCAAATACATAAAAATTAGAGCCACTGCTGATGAGCTGTTCAAGATAATGGACAGTTTCCTCAAAGAACACGACCTTAAATGGGAAAACTGTGTGGGCTTTTGCTCTGATGGCGCGCATGGCAAAGTCAAGAAACGGGCTGCAGGCTCTAATAAAAAGGGTTGCGCCAAATGCGCATCGGACACAATGTGTCATTCACCGGGAAACACTCGCGTCAAGGCAGCTCAGCCCCGAATTCAATGAGGTTTTAACAGTGGCAGTGTCAAGCCTGCTACCCCGATTTGAAAAGCTGTGCAGTGCAAAACAGGCTCATTGCAGCCACTAATGCTGGAGTACTGTAAAACTCATGTTCACTTGCCCTGTCCTTCTTTTTTTGGCAAAGATTGCATAGTGGCACTTTTATTTTCATTTATTATTGAACTTGATGCAAGTTATAACACTTTTATTTGATTTATTATTGAACTTGATGCAAGTTATAACACTTTTTTTTTTATTTATTATTGAACTTGATGCAAGTTATAACACTTTTGTTTTATTTATTATTGAATTGGATGCAAGTTATAACACTTTTATTTGATTTATTATTGAACTTGATGCAAGTTATAACACTTTTTTTGATTTATTATTGAACTTGATGCAAGTTATAACACTTTTGTTTTATTTATTATTGAACTTGATGCAAGTTATAACACTTTTGTTTTATTTATTATTGAACTTGGTGCAAGTTATTTGATTTATTATTGAACTTGATGCAAGTTATAACACTTTTATTTGATTTATTATTGAACTTGATGCCAGTTATAACACTTTTGTTTTATTTATTATTGAATTGGATGCAAGTTATAACACTTTTTTTGATTTATTATTGAACTTGATGCAAGTTATAACACTTTTTTTGATTTATTATTGAACTTGATGCAATTTATAACACTTTTGTTTTATTTATTATTGAACTTGATGCAAGTTATAACACTTTTGTTTTATTTATTATTGAACTTGATGCAAGTTATTTGATTTATTATTGAACTTGATGCAAGTTATAACACTTTTATTTGATTTATTATTGAACTTGATGCAAGTTATAACACTTTTTTTGATTAATTATTGAACTTGATGCAAGTTATAACACTTTTGTTTTATTTATTATTGAATTGATGCAAGTTATTTTATTTGATATTGAACTTGATGCAAGTTATACCACAGCTGCACAGTTATTTTATTTATTATTGAACTTGATTTTATTTTATGTTATTGAGTTTGAATGTATAAAACTTGATGTTACTTGATGTTCGATAAATTTGAAAATGTTAAGCTTGGCATTAGCGTTCTGTTGGGGCGATGGGGGCAGGTGGGGCTTGAAAACTCCCCCTTGTCCAAAGTGGGGGATGACAAAAAAAGTTTGAGAACCACTGCCTTAGACCTATCTCTAATCTTCCATACATTTCCAGAATATTAGAGAAGGTTGTCTACAGTCAGTTGTTGCCCTTCTTAAAGGAAAATGGTATCACTGAGTTGTTCCAGTCCGGTTTTAAAGCCCTCCACAGCACAGAGTCAGCGCTTTTAAAAGTTTTTAACGATATCCTCCTGTCAACTGATTCTGGTAAATATGTTGTCCTGGTGCTTTTATATCTGTCTGCTGCGTTCGACACCGTCGACCACGCCACCTTAATCACTCGTCTTGAGAACTGTGTGGGCATTAAGGGCGCCGCCCTCAACTGGTTCCGGTCGTACCTAACCGACAGAGTTTTGTGTAAAAATAGACAGTTTTATGTCTTCCATAGCTCCTTTACCACATGGGGTTCCCCAGGGCTCAATCCTTTCCCCAATCTTATTTGCGCTTTACCTTCTCCCCCTTGGTTCTATTTTTAGGAAGTACAATATTGCATTTCATTTTTATGCCGATGATTGCCAAATTTATTTTCCCATGGCACAAAATAACACGGTTCAACGTCTTATTGACTGCCTGCACGACATCAAAGCCTGGCTTTCAACTAACTTCCTGAGCCTAAATGAAGACAAAACAGAAGTTATGTTGTTCGGTCCAAGTCGCTCTCCCTCCCCCAACGTTGACCTCGGCACTCTGACCCCGTATCTCAGTGACTGTGTCACAAAACTGGGGGTAAAGTTCGACTCAGATTTTAAGTTCGAAAAACAAATCAGCAGCGTCGTTCAAAAAAGCTTTTATCAATTACGCCAAATAGCGAAAGTTAAACCGCTTCTATCAGGACATGATCTCGAGAAATTAATCCACGCCTTTATATCGACTCGTCTTGACTACTGCAATGCATTGTATATAGGCATTAGCCAGGCCTCCCTCGCCCACCTGCAGCTCGTGCAGAACTCTGCTGCTCTTCTGCTAACACAGACCCGCAGACGTGAGCACATCACCCCTATATTAGCGTCCCTTCACTGGCTCCCTGTGCGTTACAGAATCAATTTTAAACTCCTTTTATTTGTTTTTAAATGTCTAAACAACCTCGCGCCAACATATCTCTCTGACCTCCTTCAGCCTTACTGCCCCACCCGATCCCTAAGATCAGCCGATCAGCTGCTACTGACGGTCCCTGACACAAGGCTGAAGCTTAGAGGTGACAGAGCTTTCGCCACTGCTGCTCCCAAGCTCTGGAACGACCTACCTCTTAGTGTTAGACAAGCCTCCTCTCTTCCTGTTTTTAAATCTCTCTTAAAAACATACTTTTATTCCATGGCTTTTAACACTGAGTGATATCCATTCTGCAATGGCGCCCCATAATACACCTGCTGTGAACCTGTTTTTATGTTTTATTTATTTTATTTATTTATTTTTTATCGTGTTCTGTTTGTGTTGTGTTGTGTTTGCTCGGTTCTCGTATTATCTTTTAACCTGCCCGTTGTACAGCACTTTGGCTACCCCTGTGGTAAATTTTAAATGTGCTTTATAAATAAAGTTTATTTGATTTGGTTTGATGGACGGATGGATCATTTTTCTATTAAAAAAAAATGAAAAGGGGTCCCACAGACCCGAACACCACACAAGGGGAGTTATCTGGTTTTAATGCAGACAGGGCCTTAACTGTGTGTGTCACAGGAGCAAGCGCGATCGCATGGGGAATTATGTCATTATATTTTAAATCAGTGACGGAGCAGGAAGCAGCTAGGAATACATTTGCTGTAAATATTCATATTAAGCGCTCTGTCATTAATTAATGGACGTTTTTAATGCAAATCTTTACCCAAAATGAAGCCCACCACGGATTGCAGGGCCGTACGCACAGCCCGTGTTCTGTGTTGTGGGATATTTTGTGGCGCATTTTTGATGGGTTATCCGAACCATAGGTGGGATCAAATTCCACCATAGGCACGACTGCATATTTTATATCATTTTTGTGCAGTTATGCAAATGTTGTGGCCTGGTGAGTGTCTATTGCAGACCTGGGCAAATTAAGGCCCGGGGGCCACATGCGGCCCATTAAGCTTTTCAATCTGGCCCGCCGGGCACTCCCAAATAATTTTTTTGTATCTTTAAGATGGAAAGTGTAGCTGCCATTATGATGTGCAGTGATGTTTTCTAATGGCCGTAAGTCTTGAACTATACAAAGTATTTCAATGGTTGGAATCTGTGCTTTTGCATGATATTTTAGTGACTAGTGTTGTCCTGATACCAATATTATTTAGATACTTTTCTAAATAAAGGGGACCAGAAAAAATTGCATTTTTGGCTATATTTTAACAAAAAATCTGAGGGTGCGGCGGACCGGTACTTTTCAGAGGCGGTATGGTACCGAATATGATTAATTAGTATCGCGGTACTATACTAATACCCGTATACCGCACAAACCTACTAGTTACTATGGTAATCTACGTCACAGCAGGTCAGACGAGGCACCAAGCAGTGTGGGTGTGGCTTGATTGTAAAACATGTCGATTGAGAGGGGGTGTGACGTTCATATGTACTCAATATTCAGGGTTTTATCGTTCATAGAAACATTTAAAATTCCATTCCGTTTTTAAGGCGGTCTGTCATAACATTTTTAGCATTCAATCAGACTTTATTGTGAGGTTCTGTATTAGTTTTCCTAAAAAATAGATATACCGGCCCCCAGACACATTTTTTTCCTCTAAATTTGGCCCCCCCGAGTCAAAATAATTGCCCAGGCCTGGTCTATTGCAACACTTTACTGCAGATGAAATAAAAAGACATGATCAAGTGGATGAGTGTTGCCATGCAGAGCAGCATGTTTATCCTGTACTAGCCATCCCTGCCCACTTTTTTTTAATGCCTCCATTAAATTCTCCATTGTGGATAGTGAGTGTTCATCATTGGAGCTAAGAGCCTCAGCAGCAGAAGCTATGGACTGGACTTTTTTTTTTTTTTAACTCAGCTACTTTTCATCCTCACTTGTGTACACAAACAACCAAAGGTGTTAAAGTGGAGGGGGTCGTGGGGATGTCGCGTGTGGGCTTCTTGTTATTGTCGAACAATATTAAAAGGTGGCTTGAATCAAATTAAAAACGCAAAAGAGTCGTTCCACCAGGCAGGCGGCAAAACGGAGTTGTCGTAAATCTCATTGCCCGTAACTGTGGTGCGTTCAAGGACCCTTGATTACAATTCAGAAACAGAGGTGTCATCATAGTTTTTCAAGACTAACTAAGCCCCCTGCAAACAACATCCCTAATGTGTGAATATACACTGGTTAGCGTTCAATAGAGTCCTTACACTGTTGTCTTCTCTTGAAGGATGACTATAATGTAACGTGTAATGTGTCCACAGGGGCTAATCATAATTGTGCATGCCGTTAATGGAAGTCTCTCCCGAGAGTCCACAGCAAGGTGAAGACATTTGCTGTAGCTTCCTATGAGTTATTGGAACTCTCTATCGTGGATCATTGGGCCTATACTTAATAGTGACATATTAGTACTAGTTCTGGAGGTTGTAAGGAGATCACACTGCAGGTCAGTGATTACATATTATATATATATATATATATACACACTACTGTTCAAAAGTTTGGGGTCACCCAAACAATTTTGTGGAATAGCCTTCATTTCTAAGAACAAGAATAGACTGTCAAATTTCTCTTTTTCTGGCCATTTTGAGCGTTTAATTGACCCCACAAATGTGATGCTCCAGAAACTCAATCTGCTCAAAGGAAGGTCAGTTTTGTAGCTTCTGTAACGAGCTAAACTGTTTTCAGATGTGTGAACATGATTGCACAAGGGTTTTCTAATCATCAATTAGCCTTCTGAGCCAATGAGCAAACACATTGTACCATTAGAACACTGGAGTGATAGTTGCTGGAAATGGGCCTCTATACACCTATGTAGATATTGCACCAAAAACCAGACATTTGCAGCTAGAATAGTCATTTACCACATTAGCAATGTATAGAGTGTATTTCTTTAAAGTTAAGACTAGTTTAAAGTTATCTTCATTGAAAAGTACAGTGCTTTTCCGTAAAAAATAAGGACATTTCAATGTGACCCCAAACTTTTGAACGGTAGTGTATATAAAAATCCCAGTTGACTTTTTAATCTGCAATGTAGTGCATGACAGAGACGACTAAAACATATACAAAACCCAAAACCAGTGAAGTTGTCACGCTGTGTAAATGGTCAATAAAAAACAGAATATGATGATATTCAATTGAATAGACTGCAAAGACAAGATGCTTAACGTTCGAGCTGGAAAACTTTGATATTTTTTTGCAAATATTAGCTCATTTGGAGTTTGATACCTCCAACATGTTTCAAAAAAAGCTGGCACGAGTGGCAAAAAAGACTGAGAAAGTTGAGGAGTGTTCATCAAACACTTATTCGGAACATCCCACAGGTGAACAGGCTAATTGAGTGCCATGATTGGGTATAAAAGCAGCTTCCATGAAATGCTCAGTCATTCACAAACAAGGATGGGGCGAGGGTCACCGCTTTGTGAACAAATGCGTGAGCAAATTGCCGAAGAGTTTAAGAACAACATTTCTCAATGAGCTATTGCAAGGAATTCAGGGATTTCACCATCTACAGTCCGTAATACAGGGGTAGGCAATTAATTTTTACCGGGGGCCGCATGAGCAACCCGAGCACTGCTGGAGGGCCACATCGACAATATTTCAATTAAATTTTGCTCAATATTATTTTTGATATATACCGTAAGATAAATAATAATAATAATAATTAATAATAATAGCAATACTTCAACATAGTGTGTGTAACAGCATTCCATGACTAATATAAATAAATTAACATTAATAATAAATGACAGTAAAATAAGCACACGTATGACTGAGGAGTCATAGTGTAACTTTGTGTGGTGTTTGAGTTGTCCGACTTTTTGTGTGGCCATAAACGCACCAGTGCTTTAGTGGTATGCGTGTTGGTGACAGATGACAAGTTGGTTTTGGCCTGGTTTGTACGGCAGAAAATGACTAGTTTTTCGAGATAGAAGTGTGAAAACTCATGTTTTTGGTGTGGTTCTGGCCGAATATAAAGAGTTTTGCTCAATAAAGTGATGGATATAATTCCTGGCCTCGAAGCATCTCGATAGACGTTACAATAATTGAACGGTGTTCAATTGAACGGTGTTGACGAACACCGTTAGGGCCGCTTGTTGTCACTGTCACTCAAAGTTGCATTGCAAAATTACATAGAATAAATATGTTTATTTTGTTTAGAATTCAGATGGGATTTGATTTGGTGCGCGGCATATATTTGCTGTGCGCAGAGGACGCTTGAGCAGTGCGCAATTGCGCAGGCGCGCACCTTAGAGGGAACGTTGCTTTGCAGTCCATGTCTTGTTGAAAACACGCCATTCTTCATCAACTTTTCTCTTTTTAGCGTCTCGGGTGTAAACCGTGCATCACTTGTCGCTGCATGTGCACCTTCACTCGCAGGTTACACACGGACACACGCCCATAAATAATACTTTTCAAAATAAAAGCAGCACAGTTGTATTGCGCGCACGACATAGATGTTTTTTCAACTTTATTTTGTAATTTGTTATTGCAGCTGTTCACATTCACTCACAATCACGCACACGCATACGTCCACACGGAAGTAATACAAATAACGATTTTCAAAACAAAAGCAGCACCGTTGTATTGCACACTCGACATAGATACTTTTTAAAATGTATTTTGTAATTTATAATTGGCCTCACGCGGGCCGGACAGGGACGCACAAAGGGCCGGATGCGGCCCGCGGGCCGCAGAATGCCCAGGTCTGCCGTAATATCATCAAAAGGTTCAAAGAATCTGGAGAAATCACTACAGGTAAGCCATGATATTACGGACCTCCAATCCCTTAGGCGGTACTGCATCAAAAAGCGACATCAGTGTGTAAAGGATATCACCGCATGGGCTCAGGAACACTTCAGAAAACCACTGTCAGTAACTACAGTTTGTCACTACATCTGTAAGTGCAAGTTAAAACTCTACTATGCAAAGCGAAAGCCATTTATCAACAACACCCAGAAACGCTGGCAAGCAAGAATGGGAAAGAATTCCACCTGAAAAGCTTCAAAAATGTGTCTCTTCAGTTCCCAAACGTTTACTGAGTGTTGTTAAAAGGAAAGGCCATGTAACACAGTGGTAAAAATGCCCCTGTGACAACTTTTTGCAATGTGTTGCTGCCATTAAATTCTAAGTTAATGATTATTTGCAAAAAAAAAAAGAAGTTTCTCAGTTGGAACATTAAATATCTTGTCTTTGCAGTCTATTCAATTGAATGTAAGTTGAAAAGGATTTGCAAATCATTGTATTCTGTTTTTATTTACCATTTACACAACGTGCCAACTTCACTGGTTTTTGGTTTTGTTGTTATTTACTTGTTACCAGGCAGAATTTGTGGCACACCATCACTGGATACAATTTAGAAATAATGATACTGACCAATAATTATTAATTATTTAATGAAAAATATGTATGGTAAAAGGAATACTGATATATATTTTTTAAAACATCTAAAAAATAATAAAACATGTTTTAATATTTAACAAATGAAATAAGTAAAAATATGATAGTCTCACTCACAAAAAAAGTGTCTACATTACACAAACAACTAAAAAAATGTATTTTATTTATTAGTTGTCAGGCAGAATTTATGGGGTACAATCAGTAATTCAAGAAAAAGAAAAAGAAAAAGAAAAAGCAAGGCCAGCTACCCACGTGTCCTTCTAATAATTTTAATACTTTAATAAAAATTTTAAAAAAAATAATAATAATAATTTTTATACAAACTGCGCAGGCGCTACCAAACAGACCGGTTTCGAAAATGTCTTTGCCAGTGTGCAATTTTCAATAGGAAGTGATGCACTTAAACAGTCACAGCTGTGGTCAATCAATTGACATAATAAATCACGAACAACTTCAACAATGAAAGTGCACAAGTAATCGACAAAATGGAAAATTGTACAAAATAAATCAAAGTCTCAGTACAGTATCCTAGGAAAATAAATAAAGCAATAAAAAAAATGTGTGTACAACCATTATAATAAAAGTAGACATAGCTCATCAGCACAGTGGGAAAAAAAAAATTAAGCGCTAAAACATTTTATTATTTCCTTGTTGCCAGGCGGAATTCATGGGGCCCAATCACTGCACTGAATACAATTTAGAAATAATAATTGATAAAAAAAAATTATTAATGATTTAATGGGAATATGTGTGGCAATACAAAAAAGATGTATTTTTTAAATCACCTAAAACATATTTTTAATATTAGTTAATATTTAAAAAGGAAATAAAGAAAAATATTACAGTCACTACGTGTTTATTTACATTAATTTCAAACTTCATTAGGGGATTCCGTAATTTATTCACTACTTAAGGAAACTATTTTTTTTTTCAGAACAGCACCATCTGCTGGATATGAATAGCATAGAATAGAATAGAAAGTACTTTATTGATCCCTGGGGGAAATTCAGCACCACAGTTCGCTCACAATAAACAATAAATATTATACAGCGTTATTCACATGTGAATAATAAAAAAATATTATATATATATTCTACATTTAAATGCAGTCAAGAAGAAACATATGCATTATACAGTCTGATGGCTGTCGGTATGGAGGACCTCCTGTGGTATACCATCCGAGGTGGTATACCATCCGAGGTGGTATACCATCCGAGATAGATAGATAGATAGATAGATAGATAGATAGATAGATAGATAGATAGATAGATAGATAGATAGATAGATAGATAGATAGATAGATAGATAGATAGATAGATAGATAGATAGATAGATAGATAGATAGATAGATAGATAGATGATAGATGATAGATGATAGATAGATAGAATGCATCGACAACAACTGTCTTTTAAAGGGAAAGCTCAGATAAAAGTTAATGATTTCCCTTCCTGGCCAGCGGTGAAATGAAGCGCAGTGAAGCTGACAGAAAGTCAATTGTCCCGTCACACCTTCCATCCTGCTGACTTAATATCCCGCCATGCGAGGCGTGGACATGGATTAGACTTAGTACTTCATTTGAGCCAACACAAAGTATCGCTGTAAGCGCTCACGTCAGCCCCCAAGCTTGCTGCTGGTTTGGACAACAGAAAGGCTTTAAGGGTGCAAACAGTGTTGGATAGAGATGCAGGCCATAATGTAACGCTGGCATTTCTGCTGACACAGCAACTGTGACCTTTATGGTAATTTACCTTTTTTTTCCTCCGCGGTCACAACAAACTAAATAATGGCGGAAAGGCAGGTGCAAATAAAAAATAAGGTGATTCTTTCAAGACGCGGGGATATTAGGTGTCCTGGCAGGTCCACCAGGGGCGGAGTTAGGATTGAAGAAGATAACGCATATTAATGACGTAATGTTTTTCTTTACTACAACGATACGGCATCTCAACTTTTCTGGCCACCTTAAAGTAGACCCAAAGCACTAGCAGGTTACACTTTTAAATGAATTTTCTTCGCAGTAGTACCTCGACTTAATTGGTCCTGTGATGGAGCTCTTAACTCAAGAAACTTGTATCCAAAATCTCCCATTGAAGTGAATTGAAATCAATATAATTGGTGCTTTCCCTCCTCCCCAAACAATACAATTTTAACATCCCTATTAGAAAGAAGAAGAAAAAACACGACCCGGGGGCCACATTGGGTTTAAAAAAAGAAATTATATATATATATATATATATATATATATATATATATATATATATATATATATATATACATACATATATATATATATATATATATATATATATATATATATATATATATATATATATATATATATATATATATATATATATATATATATATATATATATATATATATTAAGGCTGCAGCTAACGATTATTTTTCTATCGATTAATCTATAGATTATTTTTTTCAATTAATCGGTTAATCTATAGATTCTTTTTTCGATTAATCTATAGATTATTTTTCCTTTTACCGATTATTTTTTTATTCAAAATGAAGATGAAAAAATAAATGTAGGCCCGTTTTTTCAAAAGGCATGGCTTTTATTTACAAAAAAAAAGAAGTATGGCCACTCAGTCAACATTGACAACAATATGACTAAATATTCTGTAACAATGTAAACATTTAAAACTTTTAACATTGAACAAAATTAAAAGTAGCTTATTTGCTTTTTAATGTGCAAATATAAAAGTCAACATCCAGTGCAAATCTTAATATTCTGCAATAGTATAAGCATTTCAAAAGTAAAAGTATTGCTTATTTTGCTTTAAAATGTGCAAAAATAAAGATAAACATCCAATACAAAAAAGTGCAAAACGAAATATTCTGTAACAACAGTGTAAACATTTCAACAAAAGCGAAAGTATTGCTTATTTGCTAAAATGTGCAAAAATAAAGATAAACATCCAATACAAAAAAGTGCCAATCTAAATATTCTGGGGCACTGTAAACATTAAGTATTGCTTTTAAAATGTGCAAAATAAACATCCAGTCCAACACAGTACACAATAACCAATTATACTCATTCCAGTGAGTGACTAACAGTTGTAATGAAGAAAGGTTAGCATGTATACATGTTTGGTTCTTTTCTTGTTTACAATATTCCCAGCAGCTGAAAATAGGCGCTCAGAAGGGGTCGATGTGGCTGGAACTGAGAGGTAATTAGCCTTCACCTCAAGCCAGGATTGCGAGTGAGCTGAGCTGCAGTTTAAGTTTCTAGAAGGTCAACGGGCTCATAGTGATGTTACTAGTAGTTGACTGGGAGGTGTTTATTATCATTTGGGGAGAGTCCACTGCCTGATGCTCACCTGCTAAACACCTATCTGCTCCACGCTGAAGCGCTGACTACATGCGCTCTGAATACGCACTGCTGATTGGCTGATAATGCTTCGTGTGTACCAATCAGATGGTTGTGTGGGTGGGACAATGCTGCGTGTGTACCAATCAGATGGTTGTGTGGGTGGGACAATGCTGCGTGCTGAGACAGGCAGACGGAGCAAAGCAGCTTGTTAAGACTTTAGCTTTAGCTTAGAAACTCGTTCGGTACACCCCCGTACCGAACCGAAAGCCCCGTACCGAAACGGTTCAATACAAAACACGTACCGTTACACCCCTAGCAGATACAAATGACACATTCATGTTTTTGTGTAATGATGACAACGTATGCTCGCGCGGACGATTGACTAGTTGATGGTTTTCTTTTCAAATGTTCGTTCATAGCTGTTGTGCTGCTATGATAGGCCATTTCCGCTCGACACACTGTGCATACAACAACATTATTAGGCCGTTTATTGAAATACTCCCACACTTTTGACCACTTTTGGCATGCTTTTCCCCCCTCGCTCGCACCGCTCGCATCGTCTTCTTTGATCGTCTGCTTTGCGCTTCGCCATGACAGTAGTGTGACGTCATTATGCGACGCGCCGACGCCCAGAAACGGCGTCGACGTATTTACGTAACCGATGACGTCGACTACGTCGACGCGTCGTTTCAGCCTTAATATATATATATATATATATATATATATATATATATATATATATATATATATATATATATATATATATATATGTATATATATATATATATATGTGTGTGTGTGTGTGTGTGTGTGTATATATAAATATGTGTGTATATATATAAATGTGTGTTTGTGTATATATATTAGGGCTGCAACAACTAATTAAATAATTAAATAAATCGATTAAAATCGATTATAAAAATAGTTGCAGATTAATTTAGTCATCGATTCGTTGGATCTATGCTATGCGCATGCGCAGAGGCTTTAAAAAAAAAATAATTTTTTTTTTTTTTTTTTTTTAAATAAACCCTTATTTATAAACTGCAACATGTACAAACCGCTGAGAAACAATAATCAAAATAAGTATGGTGCCAGTATGCTGGTTTTTTTCAATAAAATACTGGAAAGGATAGAAATGTAGTTTGTCTCTTTTATCCGATTATTAATCGATTAATCGAAGTAATAATCGACAGATTAATCGATTATCAAATTAATCGTTAGTTGCAGCCCTTATATATATATATATATATATATATATATATATATATATATATATATATATATATATATACACAGTGTTTCCCATAAACTGCCAAGATACCTGTGACGGTGGGGGCGTGGCTATGGGCGTGGTCAACATGACATCGAGTAATTTGGCATAATTTACTACAATGATATGATTTTCTCTAAAAAGGCTCAAAAAATGTATACTTACTAATTAATAATAACAGTTTTGTTTTAAACGTCCATCCATCCATTTTACAATATAATTACAACACTTTATGTACATATTTATATACAGATTTGAACAATAAGTTATTCACTGAAATATATTTATTAATTGTGGTTCTTACAAAAAATATATCTTATAAAATATAAAAGCTAAAATGTCTCTTAAAGCTCTGCCCCTTTAATTAGTGCACATTAAATAATTTAACTTTAGCCTACTACTACAACCATATTATTTACCAGCAACATAAAGTGAAACAGAGGCAGAGGTGTCCTGCCACAGTCAGTAACAAATAAACAGAAAACAGTAGTAGTCAAATACAAATAAGGCAACAAGAGAAGTATCCTACACTTCTCTTTTGTAAAGTAAATCTGAACAGCCTATATGGGCATCTACATCAACTATATGATTTGCCTGAGAAGCTGGACAGGACAAAAAAATAAATAAAAAAATAAAAATGATTTGTTGCGGACGCAATTCTTTCGTGGCGGGCCGCCACAAATAAATGAATGTGTGGGAAACACTGAATATATACACACAGACATACATACACATAGACACACATATACACACCCACAGTATATATACATATAAATAATCGGTCTCATTGCAGATTAGACAAACTGCCTTTTCCTTACACTGAACAAAAAAAAGTCATATGTCCACTGATGTTTAAAAATTCGACACTCTGAGTCTATTTTACGTTTCCCCAATGATTGTGTCGTTTTTTTTTTGCCTCGTGCACTAATTGACTAAAAGAGTGCACACTGCGGCGCAAGCGTGATGACGTCACGTTATCGATGAGAAAATGCATTTTTTAGACAATATGATTTGCCTTAGCGGCTAGGAGACCCTGAGAGTAACAAGCGGTAGAAAATGGATTGATGGATGGGCTGGAAAAGGACAGATTAAAATAATAATAATTACAAATTTTTTAATTTTTTTTTCTTTTTTTTCTTTACTCGGGACTACCCGCGGGCCACAGTTTGGGGACCCCTGCTTTAAGATAAGAAATATTGAACAAAAACAACACAATAGCACATAATACTAACAACTGCAACTAATGTACTTATGACTTGCAAAACAATGACTTGGTCCCACCTCTGGAAAACGCTGAACACCTTTGTTTTCTGCCTGTCAACTGTCAGTTTAGGCTCCTCATCACCACTTCAAGATGGCGGCCCAATTTCTCGCGTCACAGCAGCCAATGCTGCGTCTACGTATAAGATGTCAATGAGTAAAGCCAGGTGTTTTTGGTTGGATCTTACAGAGTTCACCGTGACATTTGCCACGCCAACTAATAACTTCAAGCATAACAATTATCTGAAAGACAACTGTTATCTCCACACACTCTTGTTTCTGTTTATCAGAACTACACTGATAGTAAACTAACAATTAGCAAACCAGCAGAGTAACAAACACCACAGAATACAAACACTTTTCAAAGAGTGTTCACCAACCTCAATCATCAGCTGTTCCATCGCAGCTGGTGTTGTTGTCGCTCTGTTGCAAGTAGTTTTTGTTGGGAAAAACTTGTCAATAAATATCCATGTTTGCAGTAATCCCACAGGTGGCTCAGGCAGGCGCGCTAAACTGGGGACTTTACGGTACTGCGACCTCTCTGTTGGACTCCGGTACTGCATGCTACTTTTTAGACTATTACTGCAGAGGTCCCCCAAACTCGCCAGCGTCCAAAATCCGGACCGCGGGTAATCCCAAGTAAAAAAAAATTAAAAAATAAAATAAAATAAAATAAAATAAAATAAAATAAAATAAAATAAAATAAAATAAAATAAAATAAAATGAAATGATATATATATATATATTTCTACCGCTTGTTACTCTCGGGGTCTCCTAGCCGCTCAGGCAAATCATATTGACTAAAAATGCATTTTCTCATCGATGACATGACGTCATCACGCTTGCGCCGTAGTGTCGGGTTGCAAGTGTGCGTTCTTTCAGTCAATTAGTGCAAGAGGCAAAAAAATCGACGAAATCGTTGGGGAAACGTGAAATAGACATATATATATATATATATATATATATATATATATATATATATATATATATATATATATATATATATATATATATATATATATATATATATATATATATATATATAATACAATCCCCTGAAGAGCAGGGAAACCTGTGAAACATTCTTGTAGGGATGAAATAGCCTCTGTGTTTTTTCCTGACATAACGTATATATACGTATATATATCCATCCATCCATCCATTTTCTACCGCTTGTCCCTTTTTGGGTCGCGGGGGGCGCTGGAGCCTATCTCAGCTGCATTCGGGCGGAAGGCGGGTTACACCCTGGACAAGTCGCCATCTCATCACAGGGCCAACACAGATGGACAGACAACATTCACACTCACATTCACACACTAGGGCTCATTTAGTGTTGCCAATCAACTAATATATATATATATATATATATATATATATATATATATATATATATATATATATATATATATATATATATATGTATATATATATATATATATATATATATATATATATATATATATATATATATATAATAAAATCCCCTGAAGAGCAGGGAAACCTGCAAAACAGGCAAGTAGGGATGAAATAGCCTCTGGGTTTTTTCCTGACCTAATGTATATATATATATATATATATATATATATATATATATATATATATATATATATATATATATATATATATATATATATATATATATATATATATATATATATATATATATATATATATATATATATATATATATATATAAATAAGTTAACAGTTCAAGTACCCATGATTGTCACACACACATTAGGTGTGGCGAAATTATTCTCTGCATTTGACCCATCACCCTTGATCACTCCCTGGGAGGTGAGGGGAGCAGTGAGCAGCAGCGGTGGCCGCGCCCGGGAATCATTTTTGGTGATTTAACCCCTAATTCCAACCCTTGATGCTGAGTGCCAAGCAGGGAGGCAATGAGTCCCATTTTTATAGTCGTATACTGTATATATATATATATATATATATATATATATATATATATATATATATATATATATATATATATATATATATATATATATATATATATATATATATATATATATATATATATGCATATATATATACATATATATACATATACATACGTATACATACATATACATATATACGTATACATACATACATATACATATATATACTGTATATATATATATATATACTGTATATATATATATATATATATATATATATATATATATATATATATATATATATATATATATATATATTTATATATATATATATATATATATATATATATATATAGATATTAGGTCAGGAACAAAGACAGAGGCTATTTCATCCCTACAAGCCTATATATATAAAAATGTATGTATATGTATATGTATGTATATATATGTGTATATATATGTATGTATATATACATACATATATATATACACTACCGTTCAAAAGTTTGGGGTCACATTGAAATGTCCTTATTTTTGAAGGAAAAGCACTGTACTTTTCAATGAAGATAACTTTAAACTAGTCTTAACTTTAAAGAAATACACTCTATACATTGCTAATGTGGTAAATGACTATTCTAGCTGCAAATGTCTGGTTTTTGGTGCAATATCTACATAGGTGTATAGAGGCCCATTTCCAGCAACTATCACTCCAGTGTTCTAATGGTTTGATTGATTGATTGATTGAGACTTTTATTAGTAGGTTGCACAGTGAAGTACATATTCCGTACAATTGACCACTAAATGGTAACATTCGTTCGTTGGTTAACCTTTTTGATGGTTGGTACAATGTGTTTGCTCATTGGCTCAGAAGGCTAATTGATGATTAGAAAACCCTTGTGCAATGATGTTCACACATCTGAAAACAGTTTAGCTCGTTACAGAAGCTACAAAACTGACCTTCCTTTGAGCAGATTGAGTTTCTGGAGCATCACATTTGTAGGGTCAATTTAACGGTCAAAATGGCCAGAAAAAGAGAACTTTCATCTGAAACTCGACAGTCTATTCTTGTTCTTAGAAATGAAGGCTATTCCACAAAATTGTTTGGGTGACCCCAAACTTTTGAACGCTAGTGTATATATATATATATATATATATATATATATATATATATATATATATATATATATATATATATATATATATATATATATATATATATATATATATATATATATATATATCCCGGCCCGGGCCAAACATTTTTTAGCCAATTGCGGCCCCTGGGTCAAGAAGTTGGGAGACCCCTGCTATTACTGCATCCACTTAGTATTTCTTATGTCCAGTTACATTTTATTACATAATTGATGCCCACTGAGTCTTTAATTAAATAATTAACCAATGTTGTAAAAATATCTATATCAATAAAACTACAAATAAATGCATACTGTAAACACAGAAACACAATTATTTAGTTGAACAAATATTTTTCTTTGGAGTGAATTTCCTTATAACATTAGAAACATAACAATATGTATGATAAACACCCTCAAAAAGGGAATTGTGCATATGGCAAAGGAGACAAGAAGGCGTGAGTGCAATGGCGACCCCAACAATTATTATGTGTTTATGCATCTTCATCATTATTGACTCCTTGCATGGACTCTTTATGCCACTACTTTGCCCGCAAGTGTCCACTAAAAATGACACATTCCACCCAGAGAGCTTTTGTTTGGACTGAGTCAAAAATCAATGCTTCCAGTGTTAAGTTGCTATAAGTTTTTGTGACTTAAATCAATATTCTATTAGGACAGAATGTAATGCAGAGCTTGCAAAAATAAATTGTTACCCTTTATAGCAGACCTGGGCAAATTGGGGCCCGGGGGACAAATTGGGGCCCGCCGGACATTCCTAAATAATAGTTTTAGATCTTTAAGATGGAAAGTGTAGCTGCTATTATGATGTGCAGTGATGTTTTCTAATGACCGTAAGTCTTGAACTATACAAAGTATTTCAATGGTTGGAATCTGCGCTTTTGCATGATATACTAGTTACTATGGTCATCTAATTAGTTACTATGGTAATCTAAGTCACAGCAGCTCAGACCGGGCACCAAGCATTGTGAGTGGGGAGCGTTTCCACAGAGTGTTTCCAGAGCCTGAAATGTGGGTGTCAGGGACAGACGCGGAAGAATATTTTTACAACAAAGTTTTAAAGCTTAGTGATATATCAGATGTATCAGATTGTAGGTGGGGTTTTTTACCCTTCGCGTTCATATTTCGCTGTGTTTGTTGCATTTTTAATGATAAAATATGTCGATGGAGAGGGGGTGTGACGTTCATATGTTGTCAATATTCAGTGTTTTATCGGTCATAGTTAATATTGTAAATCCCACATTCTTTATTTTCATGTACATTCTGGGTGTCCCATTCAGTAAACAAACGTAAAATTCCATTCCGCTTTTTAAGGCGGTCTGTCATAACGTTTTTAGTATTCAATCCGACATTATTGTGAGGTTTTGTATTAGTGTTCCTAAAAATAGATATACCGGCCCCCCAGGCACATTTGACATCATATTTGACAGTGAGATTGGATGTTGAAGAGGCTATGCAGTCATGTGTGAAGAGGGTGAAGAGCACAGGGCTTAGCACACAACCCTGTGGGGCACCGGTGTTGATGGTGAGCGTGGCAGAAATGTGCTCTCCCATTTGCACGTAGTGTGTGCGATTCCAGGGCCGGCCCGTGGCATAGGCCGTATAGGCAAATGCTAAGGGCGCCGTCCATCAGGGGGCGCCAAGCCAGTGCCACAAATGTTGGAGAAAAAAAAAAAAAAAAAAGTTGGTACTATTATTTCTAAATACAAAAAATAATCCCACGTTAATTAAAATGCAAAGTAAAGCCAATTTAATAGAAATATTATTTGTTACAACATTACGCCCCCTCCCTTCCCGTATCATGACTCCTACCACATCAAAAAATCAACACCAGATGTCAAAACGGCCAAAACTGTCAGGTGCCCAGGGAAGAAAAAATAAAAAAGAAGAGGAGGAGAAACGAGAAAAAGATAGAGGTAGCAGGTAGGTAACGTTAGCCTACATTAAATTATTTGTCTGTTACAGAATGTGATAGTAACCTGGCTTTTTAGCATCAAGCTAATGTTACATGATTCGGCAATTGCTAATCAATAAATAGCTAGTTCTGTTTTAACGTCGGGTTAATATTGTGGAGGGGGCTAAATTGTTATGGAAAATAATAATGTAACGTTAGGTAATTACAGTACTCCCACCTTACATTCCTCAGGGACATTTGTATTAGATCTTTTAAGCAGGTGTTTTTTGTTGACATTGTTATTGCCTTCTGGTTAGCTAATGTTTGCCCTGCAGGTAATAGTCACTTTTCCACCCCTTTACGTATTAGGTATAGTTGTAAGCCTAGTTGTTAAAGTGCACATCATTAATGCTAATTAAGCAATATCACATGAGAGGGAATGCTGTTTTTTAATTTGAGCACTGCTGTGATTCGGTTAAAGATAATCATAACATAACATTCTCATATAATATGTTAATTTGCTTTCTTTAAGTAAAAAAAAAGGTTAAAGACAAAGCTATTCGGTTTCTTGTGAGTATATACACTTCACTGCCGATGTGGGGGGGCGCCACCTAAAATCTTGCCTAGGGCGCCAGATTGGTTAGGGCCAGGCCTGTGCGATTCGTTAAAAAGTCCAAAATCCAGTTGCAGAGGAAGGTGTTCAGACCAAGGTTGTGAAGCTTAGATCTGAGTCTGTTTGGCCTTATTGTGTTAAATGCTGAGCTGAAATCGACAAAGAGCAGTCTTGCATAAGTGTCCTTAAGCTCAAGATGTTCCAAGAGTCTATGGATTACAATAGCGATGGTGTCTTCGGTTGATCGGTTCTCCCGGTGCGCGAACTGATATGGGTCAAGGGATGGTGGTATTGCCTTTTTAATCCGTTTCAATATCAGTCTCTCCATGCATTTGGCAGGTATGGAGGTGAGTGCTACAGGTCTGTAGTCGTTTAGGCTTGAGATGATGGCCTGTTTGGGGATGGGAATTATTGTAGCGGGTTTAAAACAGGCAGAGACCTGATAATGGCAGATACACATTGGCCCCCCCAAGACACATTTTTTTCTCTCAATTCATTCATTTTTTTCATTAATTTTGTATTTATCTCCTTAATTGATTGTGCATTTTTGATCAATAGACAATTAAACTTTAGCAACTAAACACATATTTACACACCTATGCTTGCAAAAGGAACAGAAAATCTTCTATTTCCCCCTTCAACATAATAAGTAGTATTACTTAATGGATAGCCCAGATTCACAAGCATACCAACCAAACAAATACATCCAAATATACACTGAAAAAACTGAAATCTAAGTAAGATGAAATATCTCAAATAAGGGTGATATTTGCTTATTTTCTGTCTGATAAGATCATACTTCTCACTAAGCAGATTTTATGTTACAGTGTTTTACTTGTTTTAAGTGTTTTGGTCCGAAATTATCTCAGTAAGATATTACAGCTTGTAGCTGAGATTTGATGACCTGTATTGAGTAAAACATGCTTGAAAGTAGAATATCAACTGTTGCAAAGCTGTGTCATCAACACTCACAAGTATAAAACTACTTTTTTAAAGTAATCATTTCTTACTTCAAGCATGGAAAAAAAACCATGTTGCCTTAATTTAAGAATATTTTCCAACATATTGAGCAAAAAGGTCTCTTTTTTTTTCTACCAAGAAAAGTGCACTTGTTATAAATGAGAATATACTTATTTTAAGGTATTTTTGGGTTCATTGAGGTTAGCTAATTTTACTAGTTTTGGAAAGTCTTGACCAGCCAAATTTTCTTGTTCTATTGGCAGATAATTTTGCTTAGTTCAAATAAAATACCCCTAATTTTTGTCTTTTTTTTCTTTCTCTTTGAACACTGACTTTTTGCAATGTAATGAAAACACACAAAAAAAACCAACAAAAAAACAAGTACAAACCGAACAAAAAAAGGGATGATACAAAACAAATACAAAACCAGACAAAAAATAAGTAAAATAATAAATATAAAGCAAAATGTAGACACTTACGGCTGTCCGTATGATCTTATTGTTCTGTATTTATATATTTTTTTCAATTGGAATATATTTCTACAATATTTTATTTGCCCTTTTTAAATATTTACATTTATATTCTGTCTTAAAGGCTACTCGGTTATCTACGTTGTGTGATGTACTGCCTGTGTGTCATTACAGCATAAGTGGTGCAGTATGTCATGATGACACAAAACAGTGTGCTCTGATATAAAAATAAAAAAATAAAATAAAAAAAGAAGCCCAAAGTCATTTGTTTCTATCAAACCGGAAGGGCTAATCTGTTCAGGTTAGGAGACATCATGTGTAGCGTTCATTAAACTGGAGCATCAAAACAACGCATCTCAGATGTTATGAAGGAACACATCATTTGTTTTTTTGGGGGTTCCGGAAATGAAGAAGCACACTTTGAATGATGTCTCGTTATAAATTATTTCGGAGGGTTTTTATTGCCAGCGTGATGAATTTACTGCAATAACACACAAAAAGAAACACCGCCTTGCAACGTATTCATACAGATTTTCCTCCCTCATGCAACATTTTCCAGCGAGGGCCACATAGAGGACAAATTGAAGGATGCGAGGGTCACTTTTATACATTTTGCATATGAAAAATACTCAAACCAAAACAATGTAGGTGAACATATGCTAACGTTTAAAAAAAACAAAATAATCTTCCACATCTTAGCTTTGTGTTATAAGCAATAAAATAATTCATGATTATTTTAATAATGTCACTGTCAGGTTCAAACACTGATGACATCTATTAAACAAGACAAGAAGCAAAGAATCAAACAGAGGCAGAATTCAATTTTGCTCAATTGAGGAGAAACGTGTCGACCTGTAACCTCTTACAGTGTCACCCACGCTCCGGCGAAAGATTGTACGCCACCTCTTTTTATTTGGATTTTCCCTGTTTACACAACAACATCTGCTTCCAAGGAATGGGGGGTATGTAAACAGTCATTGTTTTCGGTCACATTAACACAAAAGGAAAAGATGCCTCGGGCTTGGGCTGGTCCTGGCTTCAGCCTGAGCAGGTCTTCGATGACAATAGATAACCCCCATCCCGTCTCCTCCCATCGTACACAATGGAATTTTCCAAGCCTTTGCTTGGTGCAATAAAAACAACCTCTTGTCTGTTCATTGGGAACTTAGAGAACGGAAAGTTTTTTGATAATTTACATACAATTTTGTTGACAGCTTACTGTGGGGTCGTTCTCCCAGGAATGCAGACGGACAACTCCGGACAAAGCGTGCAGGTAAGAACAGGATTTACTCCTCAAAATCAAAGTATTACAAAAAAAAAAACAGAAAACAAGCCGACAGAACCTTGTGCCTGATCGCACTCGAAGCTAAAGCAAATACTTAGCAAAGACTATGGACAAGGCAAAACTCACGTAACAGGTGCCTGTAGCAATCAATGACGCCAGACTGAGCGTGGCGAGCAAGGTGAATAAATAGCTCTCTGATTAGTGGTTGACAGCAGCTGAGCGTGGGACCACTAACCAGAGGCAGGTGAACCCAATTAATCCCCGTGGTGACCAAAATAAACCCAGGAGTGCACAAAACAGGAACTTAGGGAGTCCAAAACTAACAGAACATAACGGATCATGACAAATAATGCTTTTATTTGTATTTATGTTAATAACCGTGATCGAAAGCAAGCTTGTATTTACTAATATTGCTATTATACGGTCAACTTTTGAGGGCTTTAGTACACTCAAAAACATATCATGTCTCACAAGACGTGTACACTTTTTCATCATGACAGGACTAGGGCTGCAACAACTAATCGATTAAATCGATTAAAATCGATTATTAAAATAGTTGCCGATTATTTTAGTCATCGATTCGTTGGATCTATGCTATTTTTTTAATAATTTTTTTTTAAAATTTTTTTTTAATAAACCTTTATTTTTAAACTGCAACATTTACAAACAGCTGAGAAACAATAATCAAAATAAGTATGGTGATAGTATGCTGTTTTTTTTCAATAAAATACTGGATAGGATAGAAATTTTGTCTCTTTTATCCGATTATTAATCGATTAATCGAAGTAATAATCGACAGATTAATCGATTATCAAATTAATCGTTAGTTGCAGCCCTAGACAGGACACACCTTATACAGGAAGACGCTCAGGTTGTCGGCCATTTAGGTTTTCAGGTCCCATTTTTGGGGGGATTTGGTCCCGTTTAATTTTTCATAGTTTTTCGTTCTAATTTGGGACCTGTTTAGTTTGTCTATAGCAGTGTTTTTCAACCTGCCGTGAGATACGGTCTGGTGTGCCGTGGGAAATTATCTAATTTCACCTATTTGGGTTAAAAATATTTTTTGCAAATCAGTAATTATAGTCTGCAAATGATGTGTTGTTGTTGTTGAGTGTCAGTGCTGTGTAGAGCTCGGCAGAGTAACCGTGTAATACTCTTCCATATCAGTAGGTGGCAGCCGGTAGCTAATTGCTTTGTAAATGTCGGGAACAGCGGGAGGCAGTGTGCAGGTAAAAAGGTGTCTAATGCTTAAACCAAAAATAAACAACAGGTGAGTGCACCTAAGAAAAGGCACTGAAGCTTAGGGCATACTTGCCAACCTTGAGACCTCCGATTCCGGGGGGTGGGGTGGGGGCGTGGTTGGGGGTGTGAAATACTTGACTTTCAGTGAATTCTAGCTATATATATATATATATATATTTATTTTATTATACATATAAATAAAATAAATACTTGAATTTCAGTGTTCCGGAGGCTATCCAGTAGATGGCAGTATTGTCCTGTTTAAGAGTGTCACAACATTGCTGTTTACGGCAGACGAACTGCTTTACGGTAGACGAAAACGTGACTGCTGTTGTTGTGTGTTGTTACCGCGCTGGGAGGACGTTAATGAAACTGCCTAACAATAAACCCACATAAGAAACCAAGAACTCGCCCTCGATCATTCTACAGTTATAACGTGATTGGGAAAGCGGACTCAGGTCCGCATTGAGCTGGAGGGGGCGTGGCCTCCAGCTCCGGCTGAATTCTGGGTGTTTATCGGGAGAAATTTTCTTCCGGGAGGTTATCGGGAGAGGCGCTGAATTCCGGGAGTCTCCCGGTAAAACCGGGAGGGTTGGCAAGTATGGCTTAGGGAAGGCTATGCAGAACGAAACTAAAACTGAACAGGCTACAAAGTAAACAAAAACAGAATTTAATTATTATTAATTAAAATAACAGAGGAAACTACCAATGCAATAGATGGTAAAGAATGTGCGGCAGCAGTATTCATGGACTTAACAAAAGCATTTGATACAATTAATCATGATATTTTAATACAAAAATTAGAACGATATGGCATCAGAGGTTTGGTATTGAACTGGGTAAGAAGCTATTTAACCAACAGGAAGCAATATGTGAAGATGGGTGAAAATATGTCAACACGGCTAGATATATCCTGTGGTGTGCCGCAGGGATCAATACTGGGACCAAAATTGTTTAATCTTTATATAAACGACATTTGTAAAGTTACAAAGGACTTAAAGTTAGTTTTATTTGCAGATGATACAACTGCTTTCTGTTCAGGAGAGAACATACAGAAGATAATACAAATAATAACAGAAGAAATGAACAAATTAAAAAGATGGTTTGACAAAAACAGACTATCTTTGAATCTCAGTAAAACTAAAATAATGCTATTTGGTAATAGTAGGAAAGAGCATCATACGCAAATACAAATAGACGGAGTAGACATCGAAAGGGTAAAAGAAACCAGATTTTTGGGAGTATTAATAGATGATAAAATGAACTGGAAATCTCATATACAAAACATACAACATAAGGTAGCAAAAAACATTTCATTAATGAATAAAGCAAAATACGTCCTGGGCCAAAAATCACTTCATATTCTCTACTGCTCGCTAGTGTTACCATATCTGAGTTATTGTGCAGAAATATGGAGAAATAACTACAAATGTGCGCTACATTCGTTAACCATGTTACAAAAAAGATCAGTTAGAATAATACATAATGTTGGATATAGAGAACATACAAACCCTTTATTTATTAAGTCAAAAATATTAAAGTTTGGTGATTTGGTAAAATTGCAAACAGCTAAAATGATGTACAAAGCAAACTATAACCTGCTACCAAAGAATGTACAACATTTCTTCTCAACTAAAGAGGAGAAATATAACCTTAGAGGAAAAAATAATTTAAAACATTTATATGCACGTACAACACTTAAAACTTTTAGCATAACAGTATGTGGAATTAAATTATGGAATGGATTAAGTAAAGAAGTTAAAAATTGTACTGACATGATCCAGTTTAAGAGGTTGTTTAAATTAATAGTGCTTACAAAGTACAAAGAAGAAGAATTATGAGAAAAACTTCCAACCTTATTGAAAATATTCTTCATCTCAGTATGTTAATAATGACTGAATTAATTAATTACATATTACAAACTGTTGTATATACTAATTCATAGATGTTATTTTATTATATAAAAAGGTCAGTAAATGATTTTATATAATTGTAAATGCTTTGAAGTGGGAAAGGGGTAGGATTAAATAAGCTTTGCTTCTTCCTACTCCTTTTCGGGCATGATGTAAATGATATGATATGAAATTGTGTGATGTATTGTGATGTAAATGTGTTCATGTTCGAAATAAACTAAAAGAAAGAAAGAAAGAATGCTGGACGACAGCAAAGACTTACTGTGGAGCAAAGAGGGCGTCCACAATGTACATCCGAACATGACATGACAATCAACAATGTCCCCAGAAAGAAGGATAAAAACTGAAATATTCTTGACTGCTAAAACAAAGTAGATGCGGGAAATATCGCTCAAAGGAAGACATGAAAACTGCTACAGGAAAATACCAAAAAAAGAGAAAAAGCCACCAAAATATGAGCAGAAGACAAGAACTAAAACACTACACACAGGAAAACAGCAAAAAACTAAAAAAAAGGCCAGGGTGTGATGTAACAGGTGGTGTCAGTACACCTACTTTGAGACAAGAGCTATAGTGATGCATGCTTGGTTATGCTTTAAAGTCATATCCAACAATTGCGACAAGGACTTTTTACTGTCAACTGAGTTTCGTTTTTTAATGATTTCTGCTGGTGGTGTGCCTCCAGATTTTTTCAACAATGGGAGACCGGGCTTTCTGCTCCGCCGCTCCCAGTCTGTGGAACGCTCTCCCTGACCACCTGAGGGCACCACAGACTGTGGATGCTTTTAAAAAAGGCTTAAAAACCCTTCTTTTTTTAAAAAAAGCCTTTTTTTTAGATGTATGCATACTAGTTCTAGCTATTTGGCTGTTCTAGTTTTTATTTATTTTTTATGATCTTTTTATTTTTTTAATAGACTGTAGCACTTTGAGGTTGTTTACTCAATATGAAGTGCTTTTTACAAATAAAATCTATTATAATTATTATTACCGCAAAAAAATGTGCTTTGGCTCAAAACGGTTGAGAAACACTGGTCTAAAGAATGTGTCGCGGGCCAATAAGAAACTAAGCTACGGGCCGCAAATGGCCCCCGGGCCGCACTTTGGACACCCCTGACTTAGATGACGCAGGTATCATTCTTCTGCCTTTTAGACTTTTTTTTTTTTTTTTTGCGACCCGCACAACTCTCCAGTTAAGAGTGAGCTGACGAATCGATACAGGAGATTACTTTGGGGAAAAAAACATTAACATTAGGGCCCTGCCACATGCATCATTGCAGTTTTCTCAAGCAGAAAATGAGCTTTCAGACCTGGGGGCAAAGTTCACGTGAGTCCCTGGTGGCAGGAGCAATGTGTGGTGCACACACACACACAAAAAACAAGGAAAGTGGTGAGGATTAGGGATGCAACAATTAACCCGTTTTACTAGCAACCGTGATTACAAAGGTCACGGTTATTTAATCGTTATTTGATATGCTGGTACGTTATTTTCGGCACAATCTGCCCACCCAAAAAAAAAAAAAAGCTGAAGTTGGCAATGTGGGATAATTTTGGGTTAAAAAAGAACCCAATTTTAACCCAACTGCTGGTTCAGAAAAGGATGAACATCTTATTTGAATTATTTTAACTCAACATTTTGGGGTAATTTTTTCAACCCAACTTTTGCGTTGAATTATTTCAACAAAAAGTTGAGTTATGATAACTTAATGTTGGGTTATTCCTAACCTAACTATTGGGTTGAATTATTTAACCCAAATGTTGAGTTACGCTTACTCAATGTTGGGTGATTGTAAATAATGTTAATGAGATTAATCCATAATAAAATTATTTTCAAGAAAAAACTAACTTTTTAATAAAAAATAAAAAAAGACTTTTACCCAAAAATGCATTACTTGTTGAAAAACAACCCAAAAATGGTTCATAATTTTGAAAAAACAAGATATTGAGTTAAAATAATACCCTTATAACCCCCCAAAAATGGATTGCTATTCATAAAAATAACTCCAAAATTTAACCCAACACTAGCAACTCATAAATTGGGTTATCAAAATAACCCAGCATTTTTTACTGTGTACACACTAAAAAATGTTGGGTTAAAAAACAACCCAATTTTAACCCAACTGCTGGTTCAGAAAAGGATGAACCCCTTATTTGAATTATTTTAACCCAACATTTTGGATAAATTTTTTCAACCCAACTTTTGCGTTGAATTATTTAACCAAAAAGTTGAGTTATGATAACTCAATGTTGGGTGATTGTAAATAATGTTAATGAGATTAATCCATTATAAAATTCCCTTCAAGAAAAAAGTAAATTTTTAATTTAAAAAAAAGAGACTTTTACCCAAAAATGCATTACTTGTTGTAAAACAACCCAAAAATGGTTCATAATTTTGAAAACCCAGAAATTGAGTTAAAATAATCCCCTTATAACCCCCCAAAAAATGGATTGCTCCTCATAAAAATAACTCTAAAATTTTAACCCAACACTAGCAACTCATAAATTGGGTTATCAAAATAACCCAGCATTTTTAGTGTGTACACACTAAAAAATGTTGGGTTAAAAAAATAACCCAATTTTAACCCAACTGCTGGTTCAGAAAAGGATGAACATCTTATTTGAATTATTTTAACGTAACATTTTGGGTTCATTTTTTCAACCCAACTTTTGCGTTCATTTATTTAACCAAAAAGTTGAGTTATGATAACTTAATGTTGAGTTATTCTCAACCAAACTATTGGGTTGAATTATTTAACCCAAAAGTTGAGTTACGCTAACTCAATGTTGGGTGATTGTAAATAATGTTAATGAGATTAATCCATAATAAAATTATTTTCAAGAAAAAACTAACTTTTTAATAAAAAAAAAAAAAAGACTTTTACCCAAAAATGCATTACTTGTTGAAAAACAACCCAAAAATGGTTCATAATTTTGAAAAAACAAGATATTGAGTTAAAATAATACCCTTATAACCCCCCAAAAATGGATTGCTATTCATAAAAATAACTCCAAAATTTAACCCAACACTAGCAACTCATAAATTGGGTTATCAAAATAACCCAGCATTTTTTAGTGTGTACACACTAAAAAATGTTGGGTTAAAAAACAACCCAATTTTAACCCAACTGCTCGTTCAGAAAAGGATGAACCCCTTATTTGAATTATTTTAACCCAACATTTTGGATTAATTTTTTCAACCCAACTTTTGCGTTGAATTATTTAACCAAAAAGTTGAGTTATGATAACTCAATGTTGGGTGATTGTAAATAATGTTAATGAGATTAATCCATCATAAAATTCCCTTCAAGAAAAAAGTAAATTTTTAATTTAAAAAAAAGAGACTTTTACCCAAAAATGCATTACTTGTTGTAAAACAACCCAAAAATGGTTCATAATTTTGAAAACCCAGAAATTGAGTTAAAATAATCCCCTTATAACCCCCCAAAAAATGGATTGCTCCTCATAAAAATAACTCTAAAATTTTAACCCAACACTAGCAACTCATAAATTGGGTTATCAAAATAACCCAGCATTTTTAGTGTGTACACACTAAAAAATGTTGGGTTAAAAAAATAACCCAATTTTAACCCAACTGCTGGTTCAGAAAAGGATGAACATCTTATTTGAATTATTTTAACGTAACATTTTGGGTTCATTTTTTCAACCCAACTTTTGCGTTCATTTATTTAACCAAAAAGTTGAGTTATGATAACTTAATGTTGAGTTATTCTCAACCAAACTATTGGGTTGAATTATTTAACCCAAAAGTTGAGTTACGCTAACTCAATGTTGGGTGATTGTAAATAATGTTAATGAGATTAATCCATAATAAAATTATTTTCAAGAAAAAACTAACTTTTTAATAAAAAAAAAAAAAAAGACTTTTACCCAAAAATGCATTACTTGTTGAAAAACAACCCAAAAATGGTTCATAATTTTGAAAAAACAAGATATTGAGTTAAAATAATACCCTTATAACCCCCCAAAAATGGATTGCTATTCATAAAAATAACTCCAAAATTTAACCCAACACTAGCAACTCATAAATTGGGTTATCAAAATAACCCAGCATTTTTTAGTGTGTACACACTAAAAAATGTTGGGTTAAAAAACAACCCAATTTTAACCCAACTGCTCGTTCAGAAAAGGATGAACCCCTTATTTGAATTATTTTAACCCAACATTTTGGATTAATTTTTTCAACCCAACTTTTGCGTTGAATTATTTAACCAAAAAGTTGAGTTATGATAACTCAATGTTGGGTGATTGTAAATAATGTAAATGAGATGAATCCATTATAACATTTCCTTCAAGAAAAAAGTAACTTTTTAATTTAAAAAAAAAAGAGACTTTTACCCAAAAATGCATTACTTGTTGTAAAACAACCCAAAAATGGTTCATAATTTTGAAAACCCAGAAATTGAGTTAAAAGAATCCCCTTATAACCCCCCAAAAAATGGATTGCTCCTCATAAAAATAACTCTAAAATTTTAACCCAGCACTAGCAACTCATAAATTGGGTTATCAAAATAACCCAGCATTTTTTAGTGTTTACACACTAAAAAAAGCTTGGTTAAAAAATAACCCAATTTTAAACCAACTGCTAGTTCAGAAAAGGATGAACATCTTATTTGAATTATTTTAACTCAACATTTTGGGTTAATTTTTTCAACCCAACTTTTACGTTACATTTTTTAACCAAAAAGTTGAGTTATGATAACTTAATGTTGAGTTATTCCCATCCAAACTATTGGGTTTAATTATTTAACCCAAAAGTTGAGTTACACTAACTCAATGTTGGGTGATTGTAAATAATGTTAATGAGATTAATTAGGGATGTCCGATAATGGCTTTTTGCCGATATCCGATATTCCGATATTGTCCAACTCTTTGATTACCGATACCGATATCAACCGATACCGATATCAACCGATATATGCAGTCGTGGAATTAACACATTATTATGCCTAATTTGGACAACCAGGTATGGTGAAGATAAGGTACTTTTTAAAAAAATTAGTAAAATAAGATAAATAAATTAAAAACATTTTCTTGAATAAAAAAGAAAGTACAACAATATAAAAACAGTTACATAGAAACTAGTAATGAATGAAAATTAGTAAAATTAACTGTTAAAGGTTAGTACTATTAGTGGACCAGCAGCACGCACAATCATGTGTGCTTACGGACTGTATCCCTTGCAGACTGTATTGATATATATTGATATATAATGTAGGAACCAGAATATTAATAACAGAAAGAAACAACCCTTTTGTGTGAATGAGTGTAAATGGGGGAGGGAGGTTTTTTGGGTTGGTGCACTAATTGTAAGTGTATCTTGTGTTTTTTATGTTGATTTAATAAAAAAAAAAAAAAAAAAAAAAAAAAAAAAAAAAATGATACCGATAATAAAAAAAAAAACGATACCGATAATTTCCGATACTACATTTTAACGCATATATCGACCGATATTATCGGACATCTCTAAGATTAATCCATAATAAAATTCCCTTCAAGAAAAAAGTAACTTTTTAATAAAAAAAAAAAATGCATTACTCCTTGAAAAGTTAAAGTTAAAGTTAAAGTACCAATGATTGTCACACACACACTAGGTGTGGTGAAATTTGTCCTCTGCATTTGACCCATCCCCTTGATCACCCCCTGGGAGGTGAGGGGAGCAGTGGGCAGCAGCGTAGCCACACCAGGGAATTATTTTTGGTGAAAACAACCCAAAAATGGTTCATAGTTTTGAAAATCCAGATATTGAGTTAAAATAATCCCCTTTTAACCCAAAAAATGGATGGCTATTCATAAACATAACTCTAAAATTTAACCCAACACTAGCAACACATTTTTTTTGTTTTACTAAATGCATTCATTATTTGAATTTTGACAGAAAAAAAATGCATATTTTAAAGTTTAATATTATCTGATCGTGCCAATTATATTATTATATACTGTATTGCAAAACTATTTTTGTGAGATATAAACAAATTCATTAAAGTTAAATATCTGCCTTTATTCATGATTTTGAAGCAAGTTATACATAAAAAAATCTAATAATTAAATTCAGGTTATTACCCGCATGCATAATGTAAATTATTCTTTTTTTTTTTAAAACGGCCCTCTGAAAGCAGCCATTACTGCGATGTGGCCCTCAATGAAAATGAGTTTGACACCTCTGTCATAAACGTTACTTAATTCATAAAAAAATTAAAATAAATAAATAAAACAAATGTATTCAGTTATAAACATGCATTCACTTTCTTCATGGATCTAAACTTGACCTACCTCTTTGTAGCATATTCAACTGAATATGGGTTGAAAAGGATTTGCAAATCATTGCATTCCGTTTATATTTACATCTAACACAATTTCCCAACTCATATGGAAACGGGGTTTGTACAAAAACAGCACTATATAATGACATCTAATTACCGTATTTTCCGGACTATAAACCACTACCTTTTTCCCAAGCTTTGAACCCTGCGGCTTATACAAAGGTGCGGCTAATCAATGGATTTTTCTTTGCCAACGGCTAAATTATAGAATGGATTAAGTAAAGAAATCAAATAATGTACCCAAATTATCCACATCGTGAAAACATTTCAAATTTAAAATGTTTACAAAGTACAAGGAAGAAGAATCCTGATAAACATCTCTAATAAATGCTTTAAAATGTAATATCGGGAATTAAAAGAAACACATTCTGCAAATATTACAATAAAAAATATATAGAAAAACTAGCAGCAGTGGTAAAGTTTAGATCCATGAAGGAAAGAAGAAAGTGATTGAATGTTTATAACTGAATACATTTACATACGTATTATTTTTAATTTTTTTAATGAATTAAGTAACGTTAATGACAACCTTTTTCCAAAACACAATATAGAATGTGAGATATAACAGGATATGCATACATTTATCATTTGTTTTCAAAACGCTTACAAAAAAATGGGACCCCTAAAATTTACTGTGGGACCCCATTTATTGTTATGACTTGATAGGGGTCCCTGGGACCCCATTTTGAAAATTCCTAGCGCCAACACTGATGGAGTATTGGTGCGTGCAAAACAGCAGCAGGTGGCTGTGGCCTGCGGGCCGGTTCTAATACTATTCAAATATCATATAAAATGTTGGTGTTGTTTACTTGAGTCATATTGCCATCATATTGCAGTCTACACATATCTCTTATGTTTGACTGCCATCTACTGGTCACACTTATCATTACACCATGTACCAAATAAAATTGCTTTGAGGTCGGTAAGCAAAACCAGAATGTTCTATATTTTCAAAGGAACATATAAAATATTTGCGTTGTTTACTTGAGTCATATTGCCATCATATTGCAGTCTACACATGTCTCTTATGTTTGACTGCCATCTACTAGTCACACTTATTACACCTTGTACCAAATAAAATTGCTTAGAGGTTGGTAAGCGAAACCAGAATGTTCTATATTTTCAATGGAACATATAAAATGTTGGTGTTGTTTACTTGAGTCATATTGCCATCATATTGCAGTCTGCATGTGTCTCTTATGTTTGACTGCCATCTACTGGTCACACTTATCATTACACCATGTACCAAATAAAATTGCTTTGAGGTCGGTAAGCAAAACCAGAATGTTCTATATTTTCAATGGAACATATAAAATGTTGGCGTTGTTTACTTGAGTCATATTGCCATCATATTGCAGTTTACATGTGTCTCTTATGTTTGACTGCCATCTACTGGTCACACTTATCATTACACCATGTACCAAATAGAATAGCTTCGAGGTCGGTAAGCAAAACCAGAATGTTCTATATTTTCAATAGAACATATAAAATGTTGGCGTTGTTTACTTGACTCATATTGCAGTCTACACATGTCTCTTATGTTTGACTGCCATCTACTGATCACACTTATCATTACACCATGTACCAAATAAAATTTCTCTAAGGTCAGTAAGCAAAACCAGAATTATTCCGTACATTAGGCGCACCGGGTTATAAAGCGCACTGTCGAGTTTTAAGAAGAAAAAAAAAAGATTTTAAGTCTGCATTATAGTCCGTAAAATACGGTAACCTACTCATGTTTATCAGGATGTACCTTGTCAAATAATTTGAAAGCATGTGTTGATCACCAATATTATTATCAAGGCTTAGGTCAGGCTGATCACAAAAACAAATACTAATCAAATATACTGCAAAAGAAGAGATTCATAAAAACGTTTTGCGTACAAAAATAAATACATTCCAACCAAAATAATAACTGATATGTTTCTCAATGAAACTGTCAATAAGATTAAAGTGCAAATGAAAACACAGCTTCACCACTGTAGTCATAATTTTTGCGCTTTAGAAACTTCTCGGAAGTTAGCTCCACACCTTTGTTTGTTTGCTATTGTTATTACTGCCACACGTGGTGGGAAAGTGTATTACAACTGAATACTGCTTAGCTGAGAGACAGATATTTGTTGGCGGCCCTCTAGGGCAGTGTTTTTGTGCCGTGAGATACAGTCTGGTGTGCCGCGGGAGATTTTGTAATTTCACTAGGCTATTTGAAAAGGTGTCTAATACTGAAACAAAAAATAAACAAAAGGTGAGTGCCCCTAAGAAAAGGCATTGAAGCTTAGGGAAGGCTATGCAGAGCAAAACTAAAACTGAACTGGCTACAAAGTCAACAAAAATAGAATGCTGGACGACAGCAAAGACTTACTGTGGAGAAAAGACAAAGTACATCCGAACATGACATGACAATCAACAATGTCCCCACAAAGAAGGATAAAAACAACTGAAATATTCTTGATTGCTAAAACAAAATAGATGCGGGACCTGTTTAGTATGTCTATAGCAGTGTTTTTCAACCACTAGTGTGTCGTGAGATACAGTCTGGTGTGCCGTGGGAGATTATGTAGTTTTGCAAATCAGTAATTCTAGTCTGCAAATGATGTGTTGTTGTTGAGTGTCGGTGCTGTCTAGAGCTCGGCAGAGTAACCGTGTAATACTCTTCCATATCAGTAGGTGGCAGCCGGTAGCAAATTGCTTTGTAGATGTCGGGAACAGATGGAGACAGAGTGCAGGTAAAAAGGTATCTAATGTTGAAACCAAAAATAAACAAAAGGTGAGAGCCCCTGAAGCTTAGGGAAGGCTATGCAGAACGAGACTAAAACTGAACTGGCTACGAAGTAAAGAAAAACAGAATGCTGGACGACAGCAAAGACTTACTGTGGAGCAAAGACGGCGTCCACAATGTACATCCGAACATGACATGACAATCAACAATGTCCACACAAAGAAGGATAAAAACAACTAAAATCTTCTTGATTGCTAAAACAAAGTAGATGCGGGGAATATCGCTCAAAGGAAGACATGAAAACTGCTACAGGAAAATACCAAAAAAAGAGAAAAAGCCACCAAAATAGGAGCGCAAGACAAGAACTAAAACACTACACACAGGAAAAGAGCAAAAAAGTCCAAATAAGTCAGGGTGTGATGTGACAGGTGGTGACAGTACACCTACTTTGAGACAAGAGCTATAGTGATGCATGCTTGGTTATGCTTTAAAGTCATATCCAACAATTGCGACAACGACTTTTTACTGTCAACTGAGTTTCGTTTTTTTAATGATGTCTGCTGGTGGTGTGCCTCCGCATTTTTTCAACGCAAAAAATGTGCGTTGGCTCAAAAAAGGTTGAAAAACACGACTCTAAAGGGCGCCGGTGGCCCAATCAAGTGTCAAGAATGTCCGTGGTTTTACTCATTTTTTGCCGTGAAACGAATCAATGCATAATAATCGTGAAACCGTGTCTATACCAAAATGATTCCCGAGCGCGGCCACCGCTGCTGCTCACTGCTCCCCTCACCTCCCAGGGGTTGGAACAAGGGGATGGGTCAAATGCATAGGGTAATTCCACCACACCTAGTGTGTGTGTGTGACTATCAGTGGTACTTTAACTTTTTATAACGGTACGTAATTGTTGCATCCCTAGTGGGAATATGTCTCTGGGAGAGACGGAGATACAAACCCCGTTTCCATATGAGTTGGGAAATTGTGTTAGATGTAAATATAAACGGAATACAATGATTTGCAAATCCTTTTCAACCCATATTCAGTTGAATATGCTACAAAGACAACATATTTGATGTTCAACCTGATAAACATTTTTTTTGTGCAAATAATCATTAACTTTAGAATTTGATGCCAGCAACACGTGACAAAGAAGTTGGGAAAGGTGGCAATAAATACTGATAATGTTGAGGAATGCTCATCAAACACTTATTTGGAACATCCCACAGGTGGACAGGCAAATTGGGAACAGGTGGGTGCCATGATTGGGTATAAAAGTAGATTCCATGAAATGCTCAGTCATTCACAAACAAGGATGGGGCGAGGGTCACCACTTTGTCAACAAATGCGTGAGCAAATTGTTGAACAGTTTAAGAAAAACCTTTCTCAACCAGCTATTGCAAGGAATTTAGGGATTTCACCATCTACGCTCCGTAATATCATCAAAGGGTTCAGAGAATCTGGAGAAATCACTGCACATAAGCAGCTAAGCCCGTGACCTTCGATCCCTCAGGCTGTACTGCATCCACAAGCGACATCAGTGTGTAAAGGATATCACCACATGGGCTCAGGAACACTTCAGAAACCCACTGTCAGTAACTACAGTTGGTCGCTACATCTGTAAGTGCAAGTTAAAACTCTCCTATGCAAGGCGAAAACGGTTTATCAACAACACCCAGCAACGCCGTCGGCTTCGCTGGGCCTGAGCTCATCTAAGATGGACTGATACAAAGTGGAAAAGTGTTCTGTGGTCTGACGAGTCCACATTTCAAATTGTTTCTGGAAACTGTGGACGTCGTGTCCTCCGGACCAAAGAGGAAAAGAACCATCCGGATTGTTATAGGCGCAAAGTGTAAAAGCCAGCATCTGTGATGGTATGGGGGTGTATTAGTGCCCAAGACATGGGTAACTTACACATCTGTGAAGGCGCCATTAATGCTGAAAGGTACATACAGGTTTTGGAGCAACATATGTTGCCATCCAAGCAACGTTACCATGGACGCCCCTGCTTATTTCAGTAAGACAATGCCAAGCCACGTGTTACATCAACGTGGCTTCATAGTAAAAGAGTGCGGGTACTAGACTGGCCTGCCTGTAGTCCAGACCTGTCTCCCATTGAAAATGCGTGGCGCATTATGAAGCCTAAAATACCACAACGGAGACCCTCGGACTGTTGAACAACTTAAAGGCCTACTGAAAGCCACTACTACCGACCATGCAGTCTGATAGTTTATATATCAATGATGAAATCTTAACATTGCAACACATGCCAATACGGCCGGGTTAACTAATAAAGTGCAATTTTAAATTTCCCGCGAAACTTCCGGTTGAAAACGTCTATGTATGATGACGTATGCGCGTGACGTCAATGGTTGAAACGGAAGTATTCGGACGCCATTGAATCCAATACAAAAAAGCTCTGTTTTCATCCCAAAATTCCACAGTATTCTGGACATCTGTGTTGGTGAATCTTTTGCAATTTGTTTAATGAACAATGAAGACTGCAAAGAAGAAAGCTGTAGGTGGGATCGGTGTATTAGCGGCGGGCTGCAGCAACACAACCAGGAGGACTTTGACTTGGATAGCAGACGCGCTATCCGACGCTAGCTGCCGACCACATCGACGATCGGGTGAAGTCCTTCGTCGCTCCGTCGATCGCTGGAACGCAGGTGAGCACGGGTGTTGATGAGCAGATGAGGGCTGGCTGGCGTAAGTGGATAGCTAATGTTTTTAGCATAGGTCTGTGAGGTCCCGTAGCTAAGTTAGCTTCAATGGCGTCGTTAGCAACAGCATTGTTAAGCTTCGCCAGCCTGGAAAGCATTAACCGTGTAGTTACAGGTCCATGGTTTAATAGTATTGTTGATTTTCTGTCTATCCTTCCAGTCAGGGGTTTATTTATTTTGTTTCTATCTGCAGTTAAGCACGATGCTATCACGTTAGCTCCGTAGCTAAAGTGCTTCGCCGATGTATTGTCGGGGAGATAAAAGTCACTGTGAATGTCCATTTCGCGTTCTCGACTCTCATTTTCAAGAGGATATAGTATCCGAGGTGGTTTAAAATACAAATCCGTGATCCACAATAGAAAAAGGAGAACGTGTGGAATCCAATGAGCCCTTGTACCTAAGTTATGGTCAGAGCGAAAAAAGATACGTCCTGCACTGCACTCTAGTCCTTCACTCTCACGTTCCTCATCCACGAATCTTTCATCCTCGCTCAAATTAATGGGGTAATCGTCGCTTTCTCGGTCCGAATGTCTCTCGCTGCTGGTGTAAACAATGTGGAAATGTGAGGAGCCTTTCAACCTGTGACGTCACGCTACTTCCGGTACAGGCAAGGCTTTTTTTATCAGCGACCAAAAGTTGCTAACTTTATCGTCGATGTTCTCTACTAAATCCTTTCAGCAAAAATATGGCAATATCACGAAATGATCAAGTATGACACATAGGGTTGGGTATCGTTTGAATTCGAACGATTCCGATTCCGATTCCTTGTTTCGATTCCGATTCCCGACGATTCTCGATTCCGATTCTTCTTGTACCATGCCGAGATCAATGTGTTTGACAGGTAGTCCCTGGAAGGTGGTATGTATTTTGGGTTGAGAGGTTTCACCATATCCCTGCAAACATAAACAAACATGTAATGTTGCTGTTACTGTTTAGCCCAGTATCAATTAGCTTAGCTCTAACGTTATTACTTAACTAACCTAAATGTTGGAGATTCCACCTCTGAAAAGGGATGCAGTCTTTTGACTATGTGTGCAGTGACCTTTCTGTGGCACTCTTCCGTCTACGGCACCGACATCTTCCCCATTGCCGCTACGGTGAACGGAGTACACTGAGCACATCGCGGAGCCTGGCTAGCAGGTTGTAAATTGTCTATGAAAAAATATGCGGGCTAATTTGTTAGCTGCCTCGACGTTGGCGCAAAACACATTATTTATTGCGTATATATTGTTTTACTTACCGGATTCGGACTGCAATGCAGTCACCCAGGTGCCAGGCTGGGCGTCGAAGCCAGAGGAAGAGGCACAGGAGGACGGTCGGCGCAGCGCGTCGAAGACGGGACACGCATTTATTTGTACTCGGAGGTGCTTCATCATGTTCGACGTGCACCCTCCTAAGCACGAAACAGTCCTCTCGCACGTGTTACATTTCGCAGATATTTCATTTTTTTTAGTAAAATAAAGCCACACTTCGACCGCCGATGCCCGCTATCCATGCTTGACTGACTCGCTCGGCTACATAGGCTCGGCTATGCTAACACTTCCGGCGGTGGGCGCTTCTTCGTTGGTGTTCAGCGGCTTCTTCTTCCGGTCGGCGGACTGGGTATGGAAACTAGGAATCGAAATTTAAACTTTTGAACGATTCCGGGAGAATCGGAAAGTTAGTCCCGGTTCCAATCGATACTCGATACCCAACCCTAATGCCACTTAGAATGGATCTGCTATCCCCGTTTCAATAAAAAAAATTCATTTCAGTAGGCCTTTAAGCTGTACATCAAGCAAGAATGGGAAAGAATTCCACCTGAGAAGCTTCAAAAATGTGTCTCCTCAGTTCCCAAACGTTTACCGAGTGTTGTTAAAAGGAAAGGCCATGTAACACAGTGGTGAACATGCCCTTTCCCAACTACTTTGGCACGTGTTGCAGCCATGAAATTCTAAGTTAATTATTATTATTTGAGTTTGAACATCAAATATGTTGTCTTTGTAGTGCATTCAATTGAATATGGGTTGAAAAGGATTTGCAAATCATTGTATTCCGTTTATATTTACATCTAACACAATTTCCCAACTCATATGGAAACGGGGTTTGTAGAAGGATGTTACTTCGGAGCTGGACCGGTGTCAATATTGCACATGTCCGCATCATGCAGGCTGGAAGCGTCGGTATGGTCGCCTAGGCTGCTGACACCGTTCCCAAAGGTGATATCCCCGATGAAAGGATACACGCTGTCAGTGAACAAGTCCCGGATGTTGTAGTAAGGAAGGTCGGGGTCTTGTCTCTCCGGGTTAGGGATGCACTGCCTCTCCATGGCTTTGTTCCTCTGGTAGTACTTGGAGAACTTGTTAAAAATGATGGTGACCGGCAACGCCACCACGAGAAGTCCGCAGATGATACACAAGGTGGCCACCATCTTGCCGGCGAGGGTCACCGGGCAGGTGTCGCCGAAGCCCACCGTGGTCATGGTGATGGTGGCCCACCACCACCCGGACGGAATGGTGCCTAAGTCCGTGTCGGGCTCCTCCTTCTCCGCGAAGTATATAAGCGCGGAGAAGATGGAGATCCCCACCGAGAGGAAGAGGAGTAGCAGTCCCACCTCGTTGTAGCTGTGCCGCACGGTGGCCCCCAGCGCTCGGAGCCCGATTGAGTGGCGGGCTAGTTTGAGGATCCGGAGAACCCTCATCAGGCGGAGAACCTGCACCACCTTCCCCATGTTCTCCAGGTCCTCGTTCTCCTCGGCGCTCTCCTCGTCCGTGTTTTCCAAGACCAGGGTGGCGTAAAACGGCAAGATGGAGGCCACGTCGATGATGTTCAACGGGTTCCCCAGGAACTTCCGGCGGGAGGGCGCGACAAAGAGCCGGATGATGAACTCGGCGGAGAAGCAGATGATGCAGATCACCTCCAGGATGGTGAGGACGGGGTCCTCGATGGGTTTGTCGTTGTCGTCCACTTGCTGAAACTCCGGCATGCTGTGGACACACATGGCAATGATGGAGGTCAACACCACGCTGAGCGAGGCCAAAGCGATGACCTTGGAGGCTCGGGAATGACCCGGGTCCTCCAGCCGGAGCCAGACGTAACTCCTGACCTCGGCGCACCAGGCGCCCTTGAACTTGTCCAAGTCCTGATCCAGCACCGAGAGCTCCTCCATGGACGAGGCCAAGCTGGGCTGGCCGTCCTCGCTGCTGGCGTCCCAGTCCCGGTGGGCGATGTACTCCTTCCTCTCGTGGTACCAGTTGTTGCAGCAGTCGGCCAGGTGGAACTCCTGCACGCCCCAGTACTCGATCTCCTGGCTGAAGGAGAAGACGCACAGCTCCTCCATCATGTGGAGGCGCCCCGTTTGGTAGAAGTTGAGGACGCAGAGGAAAACCCGGGGATTCCTGTCGAAGTAGTACTCCCGGTCGGCGGCGCAGTAGTCGTCGCAGAGCTCCAGGATGGACTCCTCGCTGCGGCAGCACAGCAGGCGAGCCAGGCGCGTGTGAGGGAAGCGGAGCAACATATCTCCGTCCACCTGGAAGCGCAGACCCCCCACGTTGAGGTGAAGCTGATGCTCCTCGTAGCCGCGCTCGTGGAGGATTTGCCCGTACCCCATGGTCCTGAGGACGCGCAGAAACCAGAAAAGTCAAGAGTTGGACAGCAACATGCTCTGTTATTGTACAAACCCCGTTTCCATATGAGTTGGGAAATTGTGTTAGATGTAAATATAAACGGAATACAATGATTTGCAAATCATTTTCAACCCATATTCAGTTGAATATGCTACAAAGACAACATATTTGATGTTCAAACTGATAACCTTTTTTTTTTTTTTGCAAATAATCATTAACTTTAGAATTTGATGCCAGCAACACGTGACAAAGAAGTTGGGAAAGGTGGCAATAAATACTGATAAAGTTGAGGAATGCTCATCAAACACTTATTTGGAACATCCCACGGGTGAACAGGCTAATTGGGAACAGGTGGGTGCCATGATTGGGTATAAAAGTAGATTCCATGAAATGCTCAGTCATTCACAAACAAGGATGGGGCGAGGGTCACCACTTTGTCAACAAATGCGTGAGCAAATTGTTGAACAGTTTAAGAACAACCTTTCTCAAGCAGCTATTGCAAGGAATTTAGGGATTTCACCATCTACGTCCGTAATATCATCAAAGGGTTCAGAGAATCTGGAGAAATCACTGCACGTAAGCAGCTAAGCCCGTGACCTTCCATCCCTCAGGCTGTACTGCATCAACAAGTGACATCAGTGTGTAAAGGATATCACCACATGGGCTCAGGAACACTTCAGAAACCCACTGTCAGTAACTACAGCTGGTCGCTACATCTGTAAGTGCAAGTTAAAACTCTCCTATGCAAGGTGAAAACCGTTTATCAACAACACCCAGAAACGCCGTCTGCTTCGCTGGGCCTGAGCTCATCTAAGATGGACTGATACAAAGTGGAAAAGTGTTCTGTGGTCTGACGAGTCCACATTTCAAATTGTTTTTGGAAACTGTGGACGTCGTGTCCTCCGGACCAAAGAGGAAAAGAACCATCCGGATTGTTCTAGGCGCAAAGTGTAAAAGCCAGCATGTGTGATGGTATGGGGGTGTATTAGTGCCCAAGACATGGGTAACTTACACATCTGTGAAGGCACCATTAATGCTGAAAGGTACATACAGATTTTGGAGCAACTTATGTTGCCATCCAAGCAACGTTACCATGGACGCCCCTGCTTATTTCAGTAAGACAATGCCAAGCCACGTGTTACATCAACGTGGCTTCATAGTAAAAGAGTGCGGGTACTAGACTGGCCTGCCTGTAGTCCAGACCTGTCTCCCATTGAAAATGTGTGGCGCATTATGAAGCCTAAAAGACCACAACGGAGACCCCCGGACTGTTGAACAACTTAAGCTGTACATCAAGCAAGAATGGGAAAGAATTCCACCTGAGAAGCTTCAAAAATGTGTCTCCTCAGTTCCCAAACGTTTACCGAGTGTTGTTAAAAGGAAAGGCCATGTAACACAGTGGTGAACATGCCCTTTCCCAACTACTTTGGCACGTGTTGCAGCCATGAAATTCTAAGTTAATTATTATTTATGAGTTTGAACATCAAATATGTTGTCTTTGTAGTGCATTCAACTGAATATGGGTTGAAAAGGATTTGCAAATCATTGTATTCCGTTTATATTTACATCTAACACAATTTCCCAACTCGTATGGAAACAGGGTTTGTAGAAGACATTAGCCCTCTGAAGCGCAGAAATCAATAAGACACACACAGGAAGCGCTTTGTGCGGAGAACTGTCACTTCAGGGCGAGCTCAACAGGATTATCACCTTTAAAATTGCAACTCCCTGAGCAGAAATATACTTTGCATTATTAATAAAGCGCTTCCATGCAAAGCAGCGGCTCACTGTGCAGTCCATTAACTTTTAAATGCAAGCGACAGCAAAAAGAGGGAACCTACCAGGAATTTGGCAGCTCTCACTTTCCATCAAATCCAACTTTCAAGCACGCTCGCATTCTCGTCCCGTGGGAGCGCAAACGCGGCTTCACGGAAGAGATGCGAGCGGAGCAACGCGGCGCCTCTTTGCTGTCTTTTGCAGCCTTGTAGGGAGGGGCCGGGGAGGAGGAGAGGAGGCGGGAGGGATGGAGGATGTTGATGTATGGGAAGAGTCAGCGAGGGATGATGTCACGGCCCCCCCTGACCTCATCTTACTGGCTGGCCTCCGCATAAATACCAGAAATATAGCCAAGCCAGATAGTTAGTTTTTTTTAAAGGATTTTTTTAACGATATGTACACACTAAAAAATGCTGGGTTATTTTGATAACCCAATTTATGAGTTGCTAGTGTTGGGTTACATTTTGGAGTTATTTTTATAAAAAGAAATTCATTTTTTGGGGAGTATTAGGGTATTATTTAACTACATTTCTGGGTTTTCAAAATTATGAACCATTTTTGGGTTGTTTTTCAACGAGTAATGCATTTTTGAGTAAAAGGCTCTTTTTTTTTTAAATTAAAAAGTTACCTTTTTTCTTGAGGGGAATTTTATTATGGATTAATCTCATTAACATTATTTACAATAATTCAACCCAATAGTTAAGTGGGGAATAACCCAAAATTAAGTTATCATAACTCATCATTTTGGTGAAATAATTAAATGCAAAAGTTGGGTTGAAAAAATTAACCCAAATTTTGGGTTAAAATAATTCAAATAAGGAGTTCATCCTTTTCTGAACCAGCAGTTGGGTTAAAATTGGGTTGTTTTGATAACCCAATTTATGAGTTGCTAGTGTTGGGTTAAATTTTGGAGTTATTTTTATGAATAGCAATCAATTTTTTGGGGTTATAAGGGTATTATTTTAACTCAATTTATGGGTTTTCAAAATTATGAACCATTTTTGGGTTGTTTTTCAACGAGTAATGCATTTTTGGGTAAAAGGCTCTTTTTTTTTTTAAATTAAAAAGTTACTTTTTTCTTGAGGGGAATTTTATTATGGATTAATCTCATTAACATTATTTACAATCACCCAACATTGAGTTAGCACAGGGGTCGGCAACCCAAAATGTTGAAAGAGCCATATTGGACCAAAAATACAAAAACAAATCTGTCTGGAGCTGCAAAAAATTAAAAGCCATATTACATGTGTCATGAGATATAAATGTAATTAAGAGGACTTAAAGGAAACTACATGAGCTCAAATATAGCTACAAATGAGGCATATCATGCAATATGTACATATAGCTAGCCTAAATAGCATGTTAGCATCGATTAGCTTGCAGTCACGCAGTGACCAAATATGTCTGATTAGCACTCCACACAAGTCAATAACATCAACAGAACTCACCTTTGTGCACTCATGCCCAAAGTTAAAAGTGTGGTGGACAAAATGAGATAGAAAAAGTGGCATAAAACACGTCCTAGAAAGTCGGAGAAAGTTATACATGGAAACAAACTATACGGCGAGTTCAAGGACCGCCAAAATTAGTAGGACAAAACGGCGCTCGCCAAATACTCGAATCAGTGAAGCATGTTTAATATAAACAGTGTGCTTTATAACAATTAGCGAGGTTTATGTCATGTTTGTCCTCCCACAGAAAACATTCTGAAACAAAAAAATAGATTTTTTTCCCCTCATCTTTTTCCATTCTTCATACATTTTTGAAAAATCTCCAGAGAGCCACTAGGGCGGCGCTAAAGAGGCGCATGCGGCTCTGGAGCCGCGGGTTGCCGACCCCCGAGTTAGCATAACTCAATGTTGGGTTAAATAATTCAACCCAATAGTTAGGTGGGGAATAACCCAACATTAAGTTATCATAACTCAACTTTTTGGTTAAATAATTCAACGCAAAAGTTGGATGGAAAAAATTACCCCAAAATGTTGAGTTAAAATAACTCAGCAGCTAAAATTTTAACCAGCAGTTGGGTTAAAATTAGGTTATTTTTTAACCCAACATTTTTTAGTGTGTACACACTAAAAAATGCTGGGTTATTTTGATAACCCAATTTACGAGTTGCTAGTGTTGGGTTAAAATTTGGAGTTATTTTTATGAATAGCAATTCATTTTTTGGGGTTATAAGGGTATTATTTTAACTCAATTTTTGGGTTGTTTTTCAACGAGTAATGCATTTTGGTGTAAAAGGCTTTTTTTATTATTATTAAAAAGTTACTTTTTTCTTGAAGGGAATTTTATAATGGATTAATCTCATTAACATTATTTACAATCACCCAACATTGAGTTAGCTTAACTCAACTTTTTGGTGAAAGAATTAAACGCAAAATTTGGGTTGAAAAAATTCACCCAAAATGTTGAGTTAAAATAATTCAAATAAGATGTTCATCCTTTTCTGAACCAGCAGTTGAGTTAAAATTAGGTTATTTTTTGACCCAACATTTTTTAGTGTGTACACACTAAAAAATGCTGGGTTATTTTGATAACCCAATTTATGAGTTGCTAGTACTGGGTTAAACTTTGGAGTTATTTTTATGAATAGCAATCCATTTTTTGGGGTTATAAGGGGATTATTTTAACTCAATATCTGGGTTTTCAAAACTATGAACCATTTTTGGGTTGTTTTTCAACGAGTAACGCTTTTTGGGGTAAAAGGCTTTTTTTTATTATTAAAAAGTTACTTTTTTCTTAAAAGGGAATTTTATTATGGATTAATCTCATTAACATTATTTACAATCACCCAACATTGAGTTAGCGTAACTCAACTTTTGGGTTAAATAATTCAACCCAATAGTTTGGTTGGGAATAACCCAACATTAAGTTATCATAACTCAACTTTTTGGTTAAATAATTCAAATCAAAAGTTGGGTTGAAAAAATTAACCCAAAATGTTGGGTTAAAATAACTCAGCAGTTGGGTTAAAATTGGGTTATTTTTTAACCCCACATTTTTTAGTGTGTAGTGGTCCGCCCCAGGCCAAATTGGAGCGTCATGGAAGATATATTTGCCATAATATTCTTATCTTTTTTTAATATTTGATTTGTATTTATTTATTTATTTTTGATCATATAATAATAATAATAGATAATATTCTTATTAATGATGATGCAGGAAGGGGCTAAAAATACATTTGTGGTCAAATTTGATATGAAGCGCCCTGTTAAATTTGCCATAACATACTATTATCGGGCTTGTTTGGTAGAGCGGCCGTGCCAGCGACTTGGGGGTACCAGGTTTGAATCCTGCTTCCGCCATCCTAGTCACCGCTGTTCTTTCCTTGGGCAAGACACTTTACTCACCTGCTCCCAGGGCCACCCACACTGGTTTTAATGTCATGTATTCAAATGTATTCAAAGCATTTTGAGTCCATAGAGAAAAAGCGCTATATAAATATGATTCACTTTATGATCTTTAAAAAAACAATTTTTTTTAAATAAATAAATAATTAAGTAAAATATACTGTATATGTTTGTATGCACATGTATATATACATACATACATACAGAAATTAATTTATTTTTTTCCTTTAATTTTGTACTTTTTTGGTTACATTTTATTTTTTACCCTTTTTTGAGGTTTGGCCTAAAACAAATTCTTGGGAAATAAATAATTAATTTATGTTTTTAGTGAATAATAACACATTTGACATAGGACAAGTTTCAATTCCTCATGTCACCAGCCCAACACTAACACTGTGCGCCGTGGAAGAGAAAAGTGCCGTAATATTCCTATCTTTTTTTTAAATATATAAATGTTTTCTTTCTTTCTTGTCTTTTTCTTTTGTTCTTTAAATTTTTTTATTTTATGTTATTTTTTAATTGACAAAATAATAATACATAATATTCTTATCAATGACAGAGCAGGAAAGGGCTACAAATAAGTTTGTGGTAAAATCAACAAATCAAACCTCAATTCCTACCAGGAATCAAACCCAGAATGTTTGCATTAACGCAATGACAGTCTTTTTTGTATTATATTCTTATCAGTGATGGAGCAGGAAGGGGCTGACAATAAGTTTGCTGTAAAATGTTGTATGAAGCGTCCCGTGATTTATTAATTGACATGTTGCACACGCCTCTTCTCAATAAATGGGGCCCCTCACAGATCGCGGGGCCCTAAGCATAGCACATAATCTGCAAATGGGAGGGGCGGCCCTGGAATGTGTTTCCGAATAACCGGAGAGGCTTTGCTGACCTACGACCTGGCTCCGGTCACGCAGAGAGGAATTTTACCATACAAATGTACACGATAGGCGATAAATAAAGTTTAAAATATTCTCATGTTAACTTCTTTTTACACTTTTAACAGGTAAGAACGTTAATAAATAGGACTCACATTCACATTCAAAGTTAAAACTGAATGCTTTATTGTTTTTGTGTTGCTATAAATAGTAGTTAAATCATTTGTACGCCTGTATGACGTGTTAAAATGACATTTTAAAAACACTTCTACTCGAGTACAATTTTATGACGGTGACGGTTTTTGACACTGGAAACGATTTGACTGACATTTGGTATGTTTTGGACCATCAACTGTCATGACCTATCACCCATTGGTCATGTCTTGTTTTGAGTTTGTTGGTGTTTTCCTATGTTTTGGTGTTTTACTTCCTGTCTAGCGCTCTTAGTTTGGTTGCACTTCCTGTTTTGTGTGTGTTCAATGAACAATCAATTCTATTAAGTTGAACCGTGGCTGCATTCTGTTTTTCAAGCGTTCGGTTAGTTATTTTGAAGCCTGTTATTTTGTAGTTGCATAGCCTTCCCTATGCTCTATCAATCAATCAATCAACGTTTACGTATATAGCCCTTAATCATGAGTGTCTCAAAGGGCTGCACAAGCTACAACGACATCCTCGGCTCAGATCCCACATCAGGGCAAGGAAAAAACTCAACCCAATGAGATACAATGAGAAACCTTGGAGGGGACCACAGATGTGGGGACCCCCACCCCCTGGGCGACCGGTGCAATGAATGTGAGTGCAGGCGTGTCAAACATCGCAGTTACGGTTGCCCTCTGAGGGCCACTTTTAACAGTGAATAATATACAGAATGTATAGAAATTTGTATATATGAAACGTGTATAATTGTCTATGTATTTGATTGTGGAGGGGGGCGTGGCCTGCGGGCCTGCCGACGAAACGGGGTGTGCCAGGACATGCCTCGAAGACAGCGACAGGTGAGTAGATGGCCCAGGTTGGGCCTTGTTATCTAATCACCTGTCGCCTTTATTAGCAGCAGCCGGAGCGAGACATGTTGGGAGTTGGAGTGGGAGCCAGAGAGAGAGAGAGAGAGACACA
>NC_084753.1:29249558-29252058 GCF_033978785.1 Entelurus aequoreus | reverse complement strand
TAAATAATATTATTTGATATTTTACGCTAATGTGTTAATAATTTCACACATAAGTCGCTCCTGAGTATAAGTCGCACCCCCGGCCAAACTATGAAAAAAACTGCGACTTATAGTCCGAAAAATACGGTACTAAGAAAAGATAAGGTACTTTTTTAACACACTATTTCCTTTCACGACGTGGTTTGTGCTGCTTACTGCGGGGTGGTTCTCCCAGGAAGGCAGACGGACTACTCCGGACAAGGCGTGCAGGTAAAAACATGTCATTCTCAAAACTCAAAAAAGGTACAAAAACGGGAAACAAGGCGAACACTTAGCATAGATTATGGACAACAAACTTACGTGACGATCATGGAGCAAACAAATCGGATGTGGACAAGGCATGAAGCGAACTATGACGCCAGGCTTAAATAATGCCTCTGATTAGTGCTCGGGCAGCAGGTGAGCGGGCGAACACCAATCAGAGGCAGGTGGAAACAATAAGCAACCAAAACAAAGGGTGCACGAAAAACAGGAACTACACTGCAAAAAGTGAAATCTAAGTAAGATGAAATATCTCAAATAAGGGTGATATTTGCTTATTTTCTGTCTGATAAGATAATTCTTCTCACTAAGCAGATTTTATGTTAGAGTGTTTTACTTGTTTTAAGTGTTTTGGTCCTAAATGATCTCAGTAAGATATTACAGCTTGTTGCTGAGATTTGATGACCTATATTGAGTAAAACATGCTTGAAACTAGAATATCAACTGTTGCAAAGCTGTGTCATCAACACTCACAAGTATAAAACTACTTTTTTAAAGTAATCATTTCTTATTTCAAGCATGAAAAAAAAAAATCATGACTGACACAATTGTGTCTCATAATTAAAACAGATGACAGCCAAATGGACTTTGCTGTTTTATTTTCAATAAAATAGAAAATAAGTACTCATATAGTAGTACAGTTGGCACAGTACAGTAAACTGACAGTTAATATTTAAACATTTAACATTTCTAACAATTTTGAACAGAAATAGTTCATGCACATTCAGATAAATTCTTCAAAATTACAATTAAATCGATTTTGGCCGGGCTGTATATATGCGCACTAATTGACTGAAAGACCACGCACTTGGTGCGATGATGTCATGTTATCCATGGAAAAATGCATTTTTAGACCATGTGATTTGCCTGAGTGGATAGGAGACCCCGAGTAACAAGCGGTTTGCTGGTTTCAAGAAATGTAATGCCGAGCGCATATCATTATGTCAAGATAATGGCACTAGCATTTACTTCATTTAAGAATATTTTCCAACACATTGAGCAAAGGTCTTTTTTTTCTACCAAGAAAAGTGCACTTAGTGAGAATATACTTATTTGAAGGTATTTTGGGGTTCATTGAGGTTAGCTAATTTTACTTGTTTTGGAAAGTCTTGACAAGCCAAATTGTCTTGTTCTATTGGCAGATAATTTTGCTTAGTTCAAATAAAATACCACTAATTTTAGTATTTTTTCTTGTTTTTGACCACTGACTTCTTGCAGTGTATGGGGGTTGCACCGTATGTTCTAGTGATTTAATGTCATTAACAGGAACTTAGTACACTTAATAGATGCACTTTTTGGTGTGATTTTCTTAGTATGTGTTGGTTTGAGTGTGAAGCTCTCAGTCGCCAAGCAAATATAGTGAGCGTGACTGACGTGTTTTGTGATCGTAGTCCTCGGATCCTGTCGCGCAACATGATCAGGAAAGGAGCGACATGAAGCAATAAACCTTCAAGGACGGAAAGAAATTGCAAGTAGTAAAAGCAAACATGTAGTGAATGAGAAAAAAAAAAGGGACAAGCTGTTTAAGACATGTTGCATAATTTAACTCTTTTATAGGGCAGGGATTCTCAAACGAATCACATGATTAAAGTACAGTGTTGTATTTTCCTATATTAGTCAAACAGTGTTACTGTTCAAAATGTGTGTAATGGCCAAAAATATTAGAGATGTCCGATAATATCGGACTGCCGATATCACCGGCCGATAAATGCTTTAAAATGTAATATTGGAATTTATCGGTATTGGTTTCAAAAAGTAAAATTTATGACTTTTTAAAACGGAGTGGTACACGGACGTAGGGAGAAATTATGAACCATTTTTGCCTTTGCGTGCCGGCCCCAGTCACATAATATCTACGGCTTTTCACACACACAAAGTGAATGCAAGGCATACTTGGTCAACAGCCATACAGGTCACACTGAGGGTGACTGTATAAACAACTTTAACACTGTTGCAAATCTGCGCCACACTGTGAACCCACGCTAAACAAGAATGACAAACACATTTCCGGAGAACATCCGCACCGTAACACAACAGAACAAATACCCAGAACCCCTTGCAGCACTAACCCCCCCCCCCCCAACCTCCTCATGCTCTCTCACGGAGAGCATGTCCCCAAATTCCAAGCTTGTTTTGAGGCATGTTAAAAAAAACTTTATGACTTCAATAATAAATATGGCAGTGCCATGTTGGCATTTTT
>NC_084753.1:29213355-29249538 GCF_033978785.1 Entelurus aequoreus | reverse complement strand
AAAACCAGTGAAGTTGTCACGCTGTGTAAATGGTCAATAAAAACAGAATACGATGATATTCAATTGAATAGACTGCAAAGACAAGATGCTTAACGTTCGAGCTGGAAAACTTTGATATTTTTTTGCAAATATTAGCTCATTTGGAGTTTGATACCTCCAACATGTTTCAAAAAAAGCTGGCACGAGTGGCAAAAAAGACTGAGAAAGTTGAGGAGTGTTCATCAAACACTTATTCGGAACATCCCACAGGTGAACAGGCTAATTGAGTGCCATGATTGGGTATAAAAGCAGCTTCCATGAAATGCTCAGTCATTCACAAACAAGGATGGGGCGAGGGTCACCGCTTTGTGAACAAATGCGTGAGCAAATTGCCGAAGAGTTTAAGAACAACATTTGTCAACGAGCTATTGCAAGGAATTCAGGGATTTCACCATCTACAGTCCGTAATACAGGGGTGGGCAATTAATTTTTACCGGGGGCCGCATGAGCAACCCGAGCACTGCTGGAGGGCCACATCGACAATATTTCAACTAAATTTTGCTCAATATTATTTTTGATGTATACCGTAAGATAAATAATAATAATAATAATTAATAATAATAGTAATACTTCAACATAGTGTGTGTAACAGCATTCCATGACTAATATAAATAAATTAACATTAATAATAAATGACAGTAAAATAAGCACACGTATGACTGAGGAGTCATAGTGTAACTTTGTGTTGTGTTTGAGTTGTCCGACTTTTTGTGTGGCCATAAACGCACCAGTGGTTTAGTGCTATGCGTGTTGGTGACAGATGACAAGTTGGTTTTGGCCTGGTTTGTACGGCAGAAAATGACTAGTTTTTCGAGATAGAAGTGTTTTACTCATGTTTTTGGTGTGGTTCTGGCCGAATATAAACAGTTTTGCTCAATAAAGTGATCGATATAATTCCTGTCCTCGAAGCATCTCGATAGACATTACAATAATTGAACGGTGTTCAATTGAACGGTGTTGACGAACACCGTTAGGGCCGCTTGTTGTCACTGTCACTCAAAGTTGCATTGCAAAATTACACAGAATAAATGTGTTTATTTTGTTTAGAATTCAGATGGGATTTGATTTGGTGCGCGGCATATATTTGCTGCGCGCAGCGGACGCTTGAGCAGTGCGCATTTGCGCAGGCACGCACCTTAGAGGGAACGTTGCTTTGCAGTCCATGTCTTGTTGAAAACACGCCATTCTTCATCAACTTTTCTCTTTTTAGCGTCTCGGGTGTAAACCGTGCATCACTTGTCGCTGCATGTGCACCTTCACTCGCAGGTTACACACGGACACACACCCATAAATAATACTTTTCAAAATAAAAGCAGCACAGTTGTATTGCGCGCACGACATAGATGTTTTTTCAACTTTATTTTGTAATTTGTTATTGCAGCTGTTCACATTCACTCACAATCACGCACACGCATACGTCCACACGGAAGTAATACAAATAACGATTTTCAAAACAAAAGCAGCACCGTTGTATTGCACACTCGACATAGATACTTTTTAAAATGTATTTTGTAATTTATAATTGGCCTCACGCGGGCCGGACAGGGACGCACAAAGGGCCGGATGCGGCCCGCGGGCCGCAGAATGCCCAGGTCTGCCGTAATATCATCAAAAGGTTCAAAGAATCTGGAGAAATCACTACAGGTAAGCGATGATATTACGGACCTTCAATCCCTTAGGCGGTACTGCATCAAAAAGCGACATCAGTGTGTAAAGGATATCACCGCATGGGCTCAGGAACACTTCAGAAAACCACTGTCAGTAACTACAGTTTGTCACTACATCTGTAAGTGCAAGTTAAAACTCTACTATGCAAAGCGAAAGCCATTTATCAACAACACCCAGAAACGCTGGCAAGCAAGAATGGGAAAGAATTCCACCTGAAAAGCTTCAAAAATGTGTCTCTTCAGTTCCCAAACGTTTACTGAGTGTTGTTAAAAGGAAAGGCCATGTAACACAGTGGTAAAAATGCCCCTGTGACAACTTTTTGCAATGTGTTGCTGCCATTAAATTCTAAGTTAATGATTATTTGCAACAAAAAAAAAGAAGTTTCTCAGTTGGAACATTAAATATCTTGTCTTTGCAGTCTATTCAATTGAATGTAAGTTGAAAAGGATTTGCAAATCATTGTATTCTGTTTTTATTTACCATTTACACAACGTGCCAACTTCACTGGTTTTGGGTTTTGTTGTTATTTACTTGTTACCAGGCAGAATTTGTGGCACACCATCACTGGATACAATTTAGAAATAATGATACTGACCAATAATTATTAATTATTTAATGAAAAATATGTATGGTAAAAGGAATACTGATATATATTTTTTAAAACATCTAAAAAATAATAAAACATGTTTTAATATTTAACAAATGAAATAAGTAAAAATATGATAGTCTCACTCACAAAAAAAGTGTCTACATTACACAAACAACTAAAAAAATGTATTTTATTTATTAGTTGTCAGGCAGAATTTATGGGGTACAATCAGTAATTCAAGAAAAAGAAAAAGAAAAAGCAAGGCCAGCTACCCTCGTGTCCTTCTAATAATTTTAATACTTTAATAAAAAATAAAAAATAATACTAATTTTTATACAAACTGCGCAGGCGCTACCAAACAGACCGGTTTCGAAAATGTCTTCGCCAGTGTGCAATTTTCAATAGGAAGTGATGCACTTAAACAGTCACAGCTGTGGTCAATCAATTGACATAATAAATCACGAACAACTTCAACAATGAAAGTGCACAAATAATCGACAAAATGGAAAATTGTACAAAATAAATCAAAGTCTCAGTACAGTATCCTAGGAAAATAAATAAAGCAATAAAAAAATGTGTGTACAACCATTATAATAAAAGTAGACATAGCTCATCAGCACAGTGGGAAAAAAAAAATTAAGCGCTAAAACATTTTATTATTTCCTCGTTGCCAGGCGGAATTCATGGGGCCCAATCACTGCACTGAATACAATTTAGAAATAATTATAATTAATGATAAAAAAAAAATTATTAATGATTTAATGGGAATATGTGTGGCAATACAAAAAAGATGTATTTTTTTAATCACCTAAAACATTTTTTTTAATATTAGTTAATATTTAAAAAGGAAATAAAGAAAAATATTACAGTCACTACGTGTTTATTTACATTAATTTCAAACTTCATTAGGGGATTCCGTAATTTATTCACTACTTAAGGAAACTATTTTTTTTTTCAGAACAGCACCATCTGCTGGATATGAATAGCATAGAATAGAATAGAAAGTACTTTATTGATCCCTGGGGGAAATTCAGCACCACAGTTCGCTCACAATAAACAATAAATACTATACAGCGTTATTCACATGTGAATAATAAAAAAATATTATATATATATTCTACATTTAAGTGCAGTCAATAAGAAACATATGCATTATACAGTCTGATGGCTGTCGGTATGGAGGACCTCCTGTGGTATACCATCCGAGGTGGTATACCATCCGAGGTGGTATACCATCCGAGATAGATAGATAGATAGATAGATAGATAGATAGATAGATAGATAGATAGATAGATAGATAGATAGATAGATAGATAGATAGATAGATAGATAGATAGATAGATAGATAGATAGATAGATAGATAGATAGATAGATAGATAGATAGATAGAATGCATCGACAACAACTGTCTTTTAAAGGGAAAGCTCAGATAAAAGTTAATGATTTCCCTTCCTGGCCAGCGGTGAAATGAAGCGCAGTGAAGCTGACAGAAAGTCAATTGTCCCGTCACACCTTCCATCCTGCTGACTTAATATCCCGCCATGCGAGGCGTGGACATGGATTAGACTTAGTACTTCATTTGAGCCAACACAAAGTATCGCTGTAAGCGCTCACGTCAGCCCCCAAGCTTGCTGCTGGGTTGGACAACAGAAAGGCTTTAAGGGTGCAAGCAGTGTGGGATAGAGATGCAGGCCATAATGTAATGCTGGCATTTCTGCTGACACAGCAACTGTGACCTTTATGGTAATTTACCTTTTTTTTCCTCCGCGGTCACAACAAACTAAATAATGGCGGAAAGGCAGGTGCAAATAAAAAATAAGGTGATTCTTTCAAGACGCGGGGATATTAGGTGTCCTGGCAGGTCCACCAGGGGCGGAGTTAGGATTGAAGAAGATAACGCATATTAATGACGTAATGTTTTTCTTTACTACAACGATACGGCATCTCAACTTTTCTGGCCACCTTAAAGTAGACCCAAAGCACTAACAGGTTACACTTTTAAATGAATTTTCTTCGCAGTAGTACCACGACTAAATTGGTCCTGTGATGGAGCTCTTAACTCAAGACACTTGTATCCAAAATCTCCCATTGAAGTGAATTGAAATCAATATAATTGGTGCTTTCCCTCTTCCCCAAACAATACCATTTTAACATCCCTATTAGAAAAAAAAAAACCACGACCCGGGGGCCACATTGGGTTTAAAAAAAGAAATATATATATATATATATATATATATATATATATATATATATATATATATATATACACACACACACGTATACACAGACACAGTATATATATATATATATATATATATATATATAAATATGTGTGTATATATACGTATACACAGACACAGTATATATATATATATATATATATATATATATATATATATATATATATATATATATATATATACAGTGTTTCCCATAAACTGCCAAGATACCTGTGGCGGTGGGGGCGTGGCTATGGGCGTGGTCACCATGACATCATCGAGTAATTTGCATAATTTACTACTACTCAAAAAATGTATACTTACTAATTAATAATAACAGTTTTGTTTTAAACGTCCATCCATTTTACAATATAATTACAACACTTTATGTACATATTTATGTACAGATTTGAACAATAAGTTATTCACTGAAATATATTTATTAATTGTGGTTCTTACAAAAAATATATCTTATAAAATATAAAAGCTAAAATGTCTCTTAAAGCTCTGCCCCTTTAATTAGTGCATACTAAATAATTTAACTTTAGCCTACTACTACAACCATATTATTTACCAGCAACATAAAGTGAAACAGAGGCAGAGGTGTCCTGCCACAGTCAGTAACAAATAAACAGAAAACAGTAGTGGTCAAATACAAATAAGGCAACAAGAGAAGTATCCTACACTTCTCTTTTGTAAAGTAAATCTGAACAGCCTATATGGGCATCTACATCAACTATATGATTTGCCTGAGAAGCTGGACAGAACAAAAAAAAAAAAAAATTATTTGTGGCGGACGTAATTCTTTCGTGGCGGGCCGCCACAAATAAATGAATGTGTGGGAAACACTGAATATATACACACATACATACATACATACATACACATAGACACACATATACACACACATACATACATACATATAAATAATCGGTCTCATTGCAGATTAGACAAACTGCCTTTTCCTTACACTGAACAAAAAAAAGTCATATGTCCACTGATGTTTAAAAATTCGACACTCTGAGTCTATTTTACGTTTCCCCAATGATTGTGTCATTTTTTTTTGCCTCGTGCACTAATTGACTAAAAGAGCGCACACTGCGGCGCAAGCGTGATGACGTCACGTTATCGATGAGAAAATGCATTTTTTAGACAATATGATTTGCCTGAGCGGCTAGGAGACCCCGAGAGTAACAAGCGGCATACTTGCCAACCTTGAGACCTCCAATATCGGGAGGTGGGGGGTAGGGGGTGGGGGGTGTTGGGTCGGGGGGCGTGGTTGGGGGCGTGGTTATTTACAGCTAGAATTCACCAACTCGAGTATTTCATATATATTTCATATATATATATATATATATATATATATATGTATGAAATACTTGACTTTCAGTGAATTCTAGCTATATATATATATATATATATATATATATATATATATATATATATATATATATATATATATATATATATATATATATATATATATATATATATATTTATTTATTTATTTTATTTACATAAAAGAAATACTTGAATTTCAGTGTTCCGGTGGCTATCCATTAGATGGCAGTATTGTCCTGTTTAACTTCTCCGTTCATGATGAGTATATCATTTCGGCCACCGTGTTCAATGGAGAAGTCTGTTCTACATATTTACAGGCAACATACACCTTCCCCTTCGAACTGTCCTGGATGAACTGAAATTCTTGTTTCCATTCGTTTGAATTCGTTAGGCAAGCTGTTTATATTGTGGGAAAGCGGACGTGAGAACAGGCTGTCCCCACTCAGTCTCAGGTCCGCATTGAGCTGGAAAGGGCGTGGCCTCCAGCTCCGGCTGAATACCGGGAGTTTGTCGGGAGAAAATCTCTGCCGGGAGGTTGTCGGGAGAGGCGCTGAATACCGGGATTCTCCCGCTAAAAACGGGAGGGTTGGCAAGTATGACAAGCGGTAGAAAATGGATTGATGGATGGGCTACAAAAGGACAGATTAAAAAAGTTATAATAAAATTTTTTTTAAAACAACATTTTTTTTTTTTACTCTGGACTACCCGCGGGCCACAGTTTGGGGTCCCCTGCTTTAAGATAAGAAATATTTTACAAAAACACCACAATAGCACATAATACTAACAACTGCAACTAATGTACTTATGACTTGCAAAACAATGACTTGGTCCCACCTCTGGAAAACGCTGAACACCAGCCCGGCATATTTGTTTTCTGCCTGTCAACTGTCAGTTTAGGCTCCTCATCACCACTTCAAGATGGCGGCCCAATTTCTCGCGTCACAGCAGCCAATGCTGCGTCTACGTATAAGATGTCTATGAGTAAAGCCAGGTGTTTTTGGTTGGATCTTACAGAGTTCACCGTGACATTTGCCACGCCAACTAATAACTTCAAGCATAACAATTATCTGAAAGACAACTCTCATCTCCACACACTCTTGTTTCTGTTTACCAGAACTACACTGATAGTAAACTAACAATTAGCAAACCAGCAGAGTAACAAACACCACAGAATACAAACACTTTTCAAAGAGTGTTCACCAACCTCAATCATCAGCTGTTCCATCGCAGCTGGTGTTGTTGTCGCTCTGTTGCAAGTAGATTTTGTTGGGAAAAACTTGTCAATAAATATCCATGTTTGCAGTAATCCCACAGGTGGCTCAGGCAGGCGCGCTATGCTGGAGACTTTACGCTACTGCGACCTCTCTGTTGGACTCCGGTACTGCATGCTACTTTTTAGGCTATTACTGCAGGGGTCCCCCAAACTCGCCAGCGTCCAAAATCCGGACCGCGGGTAATCCCAAGTAAAAAAAAATTAAAAAAATTAAAAAAATATATATATATATATATATATATATATATATATATATATATATATATATATATATATATATATGTATGAGCGGCTAGGAGACCCCGAGAGTAACAAGCGGTAGAAAATGGATTATTAAAAAAAATAAAATATATATATATATATATATATATATATATATATATATATATATATATATATATATATATATATATATATATATATATATATATATATAGTCTGTATATATATATATGTGTATATATATATATATATATATATATATATATATATATATATATATATGTATATATATATATATATATATATATATATATATGTATATATATATATATATATATGTATATATATATATATATATATATATATATATATATATATATATATATATATATATATATATATATATATATATATATATATATATATATAATACAATCCCCTGAAGAGCAGGGAAACCTGTGAAACATTCTTGTAGGGATGAAATAGCCTCTGTGTTTTTTCCTGACATAACGTATATATACGTATATATATCCATCCATCCATCCATTTTCTACCGCTTGTCCCTTTTGGGGTCGCGGGGGGCGCTGGAGCCTATCTCAGCTGCATTCGGGCGGAAGGCGGGTTACACCCTGGACAAGTCGCCATCTCATCACAGGGCCAACACAGATAGACAGACAACATTCACACTCACATTCACACACTAGGGCTCATTTAGTGTTGCCAATCAACTAATATACATATATATATATATAATAAAATCCCCTGAAGAGCAGGGAAACCTGCGAAACAGGCAAGTAGGGATGAAATAGCCTCTGGGTTTTTTCCTGACCTAATGTGTGTATATATATATATATATATATATATATATATATATATATATATATATATATATATATATATATATATATATATATATATATATATATATATATATATATATATATATATATAAATAAGTTAACAGTTCAAGTACCCATGATTGTCACACACACACTAGGTGTGGCGAAATTATTCTCTGCATTTGACCCATCACCCTTGATCACCCCCTGGGAGGTGAGGGGAGCAGTGAGCAGCAGCGGTGGCCGCGCCCGGGAATCATTTTTGGTGATTCAACCCCTAATTCCAACCCTTGATGCTGAGTGCCAAGCAGGGAGGCAATGAGTCCCATTTTTATAGTCGTATACTGTATATATAAATATATGTATATATATATATATATATATATATATATATATATATATATGCATATATATACATATACATACGTATACATACATATACATATATACGTATACATACATACATATACATATATATACTGTATATATAAATATGTATATATATATATATATATATATATATATATATATATATATATATATATAAATATATATATATATATATATATATATATATATATATATTAGGTCAGGAACAAAGACAGAGGCTATTTCATCCCTACAAGCCTATATATATATAAATGTATGTATATGTATATGTATGTATATATATGTATGTATATATACATACATATATATATACACTACCGTTCAAAAGTTTGGGGTCACATTGAAATGTCCTTATTTTTGAAGGAAAAGCACTGTACTTTTCAATGAAGATAACTTTAAACTAGTCTTAACTTTAAGGAAATACACTCTATACATTGCTAATGTGGTAAATGACTATTCTAGCTGCAAATGTCTGGTTTTTGGTGCAATATCTACATAGGTGTATAGAGGCCCATTTCCAGCAACTATCACTCCAGTGTTCTAATGGTACAATGTGTTTGCTCATTGGCTCAGAAGGCTAATTGATGATTAGAAAACCCTTGTGCAATCATGTTCACACATCTGAAAACAGTTTAGCTCGTTACAGAAGCTACAAAACTGACCTTCCTTTGAGCAGATTGAGTTTCTGAAGCATCACATTTGTAGGGTCAATTTAACGGTCAAAATGGCCAGAAAAAGAGAACTTTCATCTGAAACTCGACAGTCTATTCTTGTTCTTAGAAATGAAGGCTATTCCACAAAATTGTTTGGGTGACCCCAAACTTTTGAACGCTAGTGTATATATATATATATATATATATATATATATATATATATATATATATATATATATATATATATATATATCCCGGCCCGGGCCAAATTTTTTTTAGCCAATTGCGGCCCCTGGGTCAAGAAATTGGGAGACCCCTGCTATTACTGCATCCACTTAGTATTTCTTATGTCCAGTTACATTTTATTACATAATTGATGCCCACTGAGTCTTTAATTAAATAATTAACCAATGTTGTAAAAATATCTATATCAATAAAACTACAAATAAATGCATACTGTAAACACAGAAACACAATTATTTAGTTGAACAAATATTTTTCTTTGGAGTGAATTTCCTTATAACATTAGAAACATAACAATATGTATGATAAACACCCTCAAAAAGGGAATTGTGCATATGGCAAAGGAGACAAGAAGGCGTGAGTGCAATGGCGACCCCAACAATTATTATGTGTTTATGCATCTTCATCCTTATTGACTCCTTGCATGGACTCTTTATGCCACTACTTTGCCCGCAAGTGTCCACTAAAAATGACACATTCCACCCAGAGAGCTTTTGTTTGGACTGAGTCAAAAATCAATGCTTCCAGTGTTAAGTTGCTATAAGTTTTTGTGACTTAAATCAATATTCTATTAGGACAGAATGTAATGCAGAGCTTGCAAAAAAAAATTGTTACCCTTTATAGCAGACCTGGGCAAATTGGGGCCCGGGGGACAAATTGGGGCCCGCCGGACATTCCTAAATAATAGTTTTAGATCTTTAAGATGGAAAGTGTAACTGCTATTATGATGTGCTGTGATGTTTTCTAATGACCGTAAGTCTTGAACTATACAAAGTATTTCAATGGTTGGAATCTGCGCTTTTGCATGATATACTAGTTACTATGGTCATCTAATTAGTTACTATGGTAATCTAAGTCACAGCAGCTCAGACCGGGCACCAAGCAGTGTGGGTGGGGAGCGTTTCCACAGAGTGTTTCCAGAGCCTGAAATGTGGGTGTCAGGGACAGACGCGGAAGAAGATTTTTACAACAAAGTTTTAAGCTTAGTGATATATCAGATGTATCAGATTGTAGGTGGGGTTTTTTACCCTTCGCGTTCATATTTCGCTGTGTTTGTTGCATTTTTAATGATAAAATATGTCGATGGAGAGGGGGTGTGACGTTCATATGTTGTCAATATTCAGTGTTTTATCGGTCATAGTTAATATTGTAAATCCCACATTCTTTATTTTCATGTACATTCTGGGTGTCCCATTCAGTAAACAAACGTAAAATTCCATTCCACTTTTTAAGGCGGTCTGTCATAACGTTTTTAGTATTCAATCCGACATTATTGTGAGGTTTTGTATTAGTGTTCCTAAAACTAGATATACCGGCCCCCCAGGCACATTTGACATCATATTTGACAGTGAGATTGGATGTTGAAGAGGCTATGCAGTCATGTGTGAAGAGGGTGAAGAGCACAGGGCTTAGCACACAACCCTGTGGGGCACCGGTGTTGATGGTGAGCGTGGCAGAAATGTGCTCTCCCATTTGCACGTAGTGTGTGCGATTCCAGGGCCGGCCCGTGGCATAGGCCGTACAGGCAAATGCTAAGGGCGCCGTCCATCAGGGAGCGCCAAGCCAGTGCCACAAATGTTGGAGAAAAAAAAAAGAAAAAGTTGGTACTATTATTTCTAAATACAAAAAATAATCCCACGTTAATTAAAATGCAAAGTAAAGCCAATTTAATAGAAATATTATTTGTTACAACATTACGCCCCCTCCCTTCCCGTATCATGACTCTTACCACATCAAAAAATCAACACAAGATGTCAAAACGGCCAAAACTGTCAGGTGCCCAGGGAAGAAAAAATAGAAAAGAAGAGGAGGAGAAACGAGAAAAAGACAAAGGTAGCAGGGAGGTAACGTTAGCCTACATTAAATTATTTGTCTGTTACAGAATGTGATAGTAACCTGGCTTTTTAGCATCAAGCTAATGTTACATGATTCGGCAATTGCTAATCAATAAATAGCTAGTTCTGTTTTAACGTCGGGTTAATATTGTGGAGGGGGCTAAATTGTTATGGAAAATAATAATGTAACGTTAGGTAATTACAGTACTCCCACCTTACATTCCTCAGGGACATTTGTATTAGATCTTTTAAGCAGGTGTTTTTTGTTGACATTGTTATTGCCTTCTGGTTAGCTAATGTTTGCCCTGCAGGTAATAGTCACTTTTCCACCCCTTTACGTATTAGGTATAGTTGTAAGCCTAGTTGTTAAAGTGCACATCATTAATGTTAATTAAGCAATATCACATGAGAGGGAATGCTGTTTTTTAATTTGAGCACTGCTGTGATTCGGTTAAAGATAATCATAACATAACATTCTCATATAATATGTTAATTTGCTTTCTTTAAGTAAAAAAAAAGGTTAAAGACAAAGCTATTCGGTTTCTTGTGAGTATATACACTTCACTGCCGATGTGGGGAGGCGCCACCTAAAATCTTGCCTAGGGCGCCAGATTGGTTAGGGCCAGGCCTGTGCGATTCGTTAAAAAGTCCAAAATCCAGTTGCAGAGGAAGGTGTTCAGACCAAGGTTGTGAAGCTTAGATCTGAGTCTGTTTGGCCTTATTGTGTTAAATGCTGAGCTGAAATCGACAAAGAGCAGTCTTGCATAAGTGTCCTTAAGCTCAAGATGTTCCAAGAGTCTATGGATTACAATAGCGATGGTGTCTTCGGTTGATCGGTTCTCCCGGTGCGCGAACTGATATGGGTCAAGGGATGGTGGTATTGCCTTTTTAATCCGTTTCAATATCAGTCTCTCCATGTATTTGGCAGGTATGCAGGTGAGTGCTACAGGTCTGTAGTCGTTTAGGCTTGAGATGATGGCCTGTTTGGGGATGGGAATTATTGTAGCGGGTTTAAAACAGGCAGGGACCTGATAATGGCAGATAATGTTGCTTAATTCAAGTAAAATACCCCTCCTTTTTGTATTTTTTTTTCTTGTTTTTGAACACTGACTTTTTGCAGTGCACACATACACATTGGCCCCCCCAAGACACATTTTTTTCTCTCAATTCATTAATTTTTTTCATTAATTGTGTATTTATCTCCTTAATTGATTGTGCATTTTTGATCAATAGACAATTAAACTTTAGCAACTAAACACATATTTACACACCTATGCTTGCAAAAGGAACAGAAAATCTTGTATTTCCCCCTTCAACATAATAAGTAGTATTACTTAATGGATAGCCCAGATTCACAAGCATACCAACCAAACAAATACATCCAAATATACACTGAAAAAACTGAAATCTAATTAAGATAAAATATCTCAAATAAGGGTGATATTTGCTTATTTTCTGTCTGATAAGATCATCCTTCTCACTAAGCAGATTTTATGTTACAGTGTTTTACTTGTTTTAAGTGTTTTGGTCCTAAATGATCTCAGTAAGATATTACAGCTTGTAGCTGAGATTTGATGACCTATATTGAGTAAAACATGCTTGAAACTAGAATATCAACTGTTGCAAGTATAAAACTACTTTTTTAAAGTAATCATTTCTTACTTCAAGCATGGAAAAAAAAACATGTTGCCTTAATTTAAGAACATTTTCCAACATATTGAGCAAAAAGGTCTCTTTTTTTTTCTACCAAGAAAAGTGCACTTGTTATTAATGAGAATATACTTATTTCAAGGTATTTTTGGGTTCATTGAGGTTAGCTAATTTTACTAGTTTTGGAAAGTCTTGACCAGCCAAATTTTCTTGTTCTATTGGCAGATAATTTTGCTTGGTTCAAATAAAATACCCCTAATTTTTGTATTTTTTTTTCTTGTCTTTGAACACTGACTTTTTGCAATGTAATGAAAACACACAAAAAAAACACAAAAAAAACCCACGTACAAACCGAACAAAAAAAGGGATGATACAAAACAAATACAAAACCAGACAAAAAATAAGTAAAATAATAAATATAAAGCAAAATGTAGACACTTACGGCTGTCCGTATGATCTTATTGTTCTGTATTTATATATTTTTTTCAATTGGAATATATTTCTACATTATTTTATTTGCCCTTTTTAAATATTTACATTGATATTCTGTCTTAAAGGCTACTCTGTTATCTACGTTGTGTGATGTACTGCCTGTGTGTCATTACAGCATAAGTGGTGCAGTATGTCATGATGACACAAAACAGTGTGCTCTGATATAAAAATAAAAATAAAAAATAAAAAAAGAAGCCCAACGTCATTTGTTTCTATCAAACCGGAAGGGCTAATCTGTTCAGGTTAGGAGACATCATGTGTAGCGTTCATTAAACTGGAGCATCAAAACAACGCATCTCAGATGTTATGAAGGAACACATCATTTGTTTTTTTGGGGGGTTCCGGAAATGAAGAAGCACACTTTGAATGATGTCTCGTTATAAATTATTTCGGAGGGTTTTTATTGCCAGCGTGATGAATTTACTGCAATAACACACAAAAAGAAACACCGCCTTGCAACGTATTCATACAGATTTTCCTCCCTCATGCAACATTTTCCAGCGAGGGCCACATAAAGGACAAATTGAAGGATGCGAGGGTCACTTTTATACATTTTGCTAACGTTTAAAAAAACCAAAATAATCTTCCACATCTTAGCTTTGTGTTATAAGCAATACAATAATTCATGATTATTTTAATAATGTCACTGTCAGGTTCAAACACTGATGACATCTATTAAACAAGACAAGAAGCAAAGAATCAAACAGAGGCAGAATTCAATTTTGCTCAATTGAGGAGAAACGTGTCGACCTGTAACCTCTTACAGTGTCACCCACGCTCTGGCGAAAGATTGTACGCCACCTCTTTTTATTTGGATTTTCCCTGTTTACACAACAACATCTGCCTCCAAGGAATGGGGGGTATGTAAACAGTCATTGTTTTCGGTCACATTAACACAAAAGGAAAAGATGCCTCGGGCTTTGGCTGGTCCTGGCTTCAGCCTGAGCAGGTCTTCGATGACAATAGATAACCCCCATCCCGTCTCCTCCCATCGTACACAATGGAATTTTCCAAGCCTTTGCTTGGTGCAATAAAAACAACCTCTTGTCTGTTCATTGGGAACTTAGAGAACGGAAAGTTTTTTGATAATTTACATACAATTTTGTTGACAGCTTACTGTGGGGTCGTTCTCCCAGGAATGCAGACGGACAACTCCGGACAAAGCGTGCAGGTAAGAACAGGATTTACTCCTCAAAATCAAAGTATTACCAAAAAAAAACAGAAAACAAGCCGACAGAACCTTGTGCCTGATCGCACTCGAAGCTAAAGCAAATACTTAGCAAAGACTATGGACAAGGCAAAACTCACGTAACAGGTGCCTGTAGCAATCAATGACGCCAGACTGAGCGTGGCGAGCAAGGTGAATAAATAGCTCTCTGATTAGTGGTTGACAGCAGCTGAGCGTGGGACCACTAACCAGAGGCAGGTGAACCCAATTAATCCCCGTGGTGACCAAAATAAACCCAGGAGTGCACAAAACAGGAACTAAGGGAGTCCAAAGGGAGTCCAAAACTAACAGAACATAACGGATAATGACAAATAATGCTTTTATTTGTATTTATGTTAATAACCGTGCTCGAAAGCAAGCTTGTATTTACTAATATTGCTATTATACGGTCAACTTTTGAAGGCTTTAGTACACTCAAAAACATATCATGTCTCACAAGACATGTGTACACTTTTTCATCATGACAGGACTAGGGCTGCAACAACTAATCGATTAAATCGATTAAAATCGATTATTAGAATAGTTGCCGATTAATTTAGTCATCGATTCGTTGGATCTATGCTATGCGCAGAGTTTTTTATTTTTTTAAATAAACCTTTATTTTTAAACTGCAACATTTACAAACAGCTGAGAAACAATAATCAAAATAAGTATGGTGATAGTATGCTGGGTTTTTTTCAATAAAATACTGGATAGGATAGAAATTTTGTCTCTTTTATCCGATTATTAATCGATTAATCGAAGTAATAATCGACAGATTAATCGATTATCAAATTAATCTTTAGTTGCAGCCCTAGACAGGACACACCTTATACAGGAAGACGCTCAGGTTGTCGGCCATTTAGGTTTTCAGGTCCCATTTTTGGGGGGATTTGGTCCTGTTTAATTTTTCATAGTTTTTTGTTCTAATTTGGGACCTGTTTAGTTTGTCTATAGCAGTGTTTTTCAACCTGCCGTGAGATACAGTCTGGTGTGCCGTGGGAAATTATCTAATTTCACCTATTTGGGTTAAAAATATTTTTTGCAAATCAGTAATTATAGTCTGCAAATGATGTGTTGTTGTTGTTGAGTGTCAGTGCTGTGTAGAGCTCGGCAGAGTAACCGTGTAATACTCTTCCATATCAGTAGGTGGCAGCCGGTAGCTAATTGCTTTGTAAATGTCGGGAACAGCGGGAGGCAGTGTGCAGGTAAAAAGGTGTCTAATGCTTAAACCAAAAATAAACAACAGGTGAGCGCCCCTAAGAAAAGGCACTGAAGCTTAGGGCATACTTGCCAACCTTGAGACCTCCGATTCCGGGGGGTGGGGTGGGGGCGTGGTTCGGGGTGTGAAATACTTGACTTTCAGTGAATTCTAGCTATATATATATTTTATTTTTTATTTTATTATACATATAAATAAAATAAATACTTGAATTTCAGTGTTCCGGAGGCTATCCAGTAGATGGCAGTATTGTCCTGTATGAAACTGCCTAACAATAAACCCACATAAGAAAGCAAGAACTCGCCCTCGATCATTCTACAGTTATAACGTGATTGGGAAAGCGGACGTGAAAACAGACTGTCGCCGCTGTCCCCACTCAGGTCCGCATTGAGCTGGAGGGGGCGTGGCCTCCAGCTCCGGCTGAATTCTGGGTGTTTATCGGGAGAAATTTTCTTCCGGGAGGTTATCGGGAGAGGCGCTGAATTCCGGGAGTCTCCCGGTAAAACCGGGAGGGTTGGCAAGTATGGCTTAGGGAAGGCTATGCAGAACGAAACTAAAACTGAACAGGCTACAAAGTAAACAAAAACAGAATGCTGGACGACAGCAAAGACTTACTGTGGAGCAAAGAGGGCGTCCACAATGTACATCCGAACATGACATGACAATCAACAATGTCCCCACAAAGAAGGATAAAAACTGAAATATTCTTGACTGCTAAAACAAAGTAGATGCGGGAAATATCGCTCAAAGGAAGACATGAAAACTGCTACAGGAAAATACCAAAAAAAGAGAAAAAGCCACCAAAATATGAGCACAAGACAAGAACTAAAACACTACACACAGGAAAACAGCAAAAAACTCAAAATAAGTCAGGGTGTGATGTAACAGGTGGTGTCAGTACACCTACTTTGAGACAAGAGCTATAGTGATGCATGCTTGGTTATGCTTTAAAGTCATATCCAACAATTGCGACAAGGACTTTTTACTGTCAACTGAGTTTCGTTTTTTAATGATTTCTTCTGGTGGTGTGCCTCCAGATTTTTTCAACAATGGGAGACCGGGCTTTCTGCTCCGCCGCTCCCAGTCTGTGGAACGCTCTCCCTGATCACCTGAGGGCACCACAGACTGTGGATGCTTTTAAAAAAGGCTTAAAAACCCTTCTTTTTTAAAAAAGCCTTTTTTTTTAGATGTATGCATACTAGTTCTAGCTATTTGGCTGTTCTAGTTTTTATTTATTTTTTATGATCTTTTTATTTTTTTAATACACTGTAGCACTTTGAGGTTGTTTACTCAATATAAAGTGCTTTTTACAAATAAAATCTATTATTATTATTATTAACGCAAAAAAAATGTGCTTTGGCTCAAAACGGTTGAGAAACACTGGTCTAAAGAATGTGTCGCGGGCCAATAAGAAACTAAGCTACGGGCCGCAAATGGCCCCCGGGCCGCACTTTGGACACCCCTGACTTAGATGACGCAGGTATCATTCTTCTGCCTTTTAGACTTTTTTTTTTTTTTTTTGCGACCCGCACAACTCTCCAGTTAAGAGTGAGCTGACGAATCGATACAGGAGATTACTTTGGGGAAAAAAACATTAACATTAGGGCCCTGCCACATGCATCATTGCAGTTTTCTCAAGCAGAAAATGAGCTTTCAGACCTGGGGGCAAAGTTCACGTGAGTCCCTGGTGGCAGGAGCAATGTGTGGTGCACACACACACAAAAAAAACAAGGAAAGTGGTGAGGATTAGGGATGCAACAATTAACCCGTTTTACTAGCAACCGTGATTACAAAGGTCACGGTTATTTAATCGTTATTTGATATGCTGGTACGTTATTTTCGGCACAATCTGCCCACCCAAAAAAAAAAAAAAAAAGCTGAAGTTGGCAATGTGGGATAATTTTGGGTTAAAAAAGAACCCAATTTTAACCCAACTGCTGGTTCAGAAAAGGATGAACATCTTATTTGAATTATTTTAACTCAACATTTTGGGTAAATTTTTTCAACCCAACTTTTGCGTTGAATTATTTCAACAAAAAGTTGAGTTATGATAACTTAATGTTGGGTTATTCCTAACCTAACTATTGGGTTGAATTACTTAACCCAAAAGTTGAGTTACGCTTACTCAATGTTGGGTGATTGTAAATAATGTTAATGAGATTAATCCATAATAAAATTATTTTCAAGAAAAAACTAACTTTTTAATAAAAAATAAAAAAAGACTTTTACCCAAAAATGCATTACTTGTTGAAAAACAACCCAAAAATGGTTCATAATTTTGAAAAAACAACATATTGAGTTAAAATAATACCCTTATAACCCCCCCAAAATGGATTGCTATTCATAAAAATAACTCCAAAATTTAACCCAACACTAGCAACTCATAAATTGGGTTATCAAAATAACCCACCTTTTTTTAGTGTGTACACACTAAAAAATGTTGGGTTAAAAAACAACCCAATTTTAACCCAACTGCTGGTTCAGAAAAGGATGAACATCTTATTTGAATTATTTTAACCCAACATTTTGGATTAATTTTTTCAACCCAACTTTTGCGTTGAATTATTTAACCAAAAAGTTGAGTTATGATAACTCAATGTTGGGTGATTGTAAATAATGTTAATGAGATGAATCCATTATAAAATTCCCTTCAAGAAAAAAGTAACTTTTTAATAAAAAAAAAAAGAGACTTTTACCCAAAAATGCATTACTTGTTGTAAAACAACCCAAAAATGGTTCATAATTTTGAAAACCCAGAAATTGAGTTAAAATAATCCCCTTATAACCCCCCAAAAAATGGATTGCTCCTCATAAAAATAACTCTAAAATTTTAACCTAACACTAGCAACTCATAAATTGGGTTATCAAAATAACCCAGCATTTTTTAGTGTTTACACACTAAAAAATGCTTGGTTAAAAAATAACCCAATTTTAAACCAACTGCTGGTTCAGAAAAGGATGAACATTTTATTTGAATTATTTTAATTCAACATTTTGGGTTAATTTTTTCAACCCAACTTTTCCGTTAAATTATTTAACCAAAAAGTTGAGTTATGATAACTTAATGTTGAGTTATTCCCATCCAAACTATTGGGTTGAATTATTTAACCCAAAAGTTGAGTTACACTAATGTTGGGTGATTGTAAATAATGTTAATGAGATTAATTAGGGATGTCCGATAATGGCTTTTTGCCGATATCCGATATTCCGATATTGTCCAACTCTTTAATTACCGATACCGATATCAACCGATACCGATATCAACCGAATTAACACATTATTATGCCTAATTTGGACAACCAGGTATGGTGAAGATAAGGTACTTTTTTTAAAAATTAGTAAAATAAGATAAATAAATTAAAAACATTTTCTTGAATAAAAAAGAAAGTACAACAATATAAAAACAGTTACATAGAAACTAGTAATGAATGAAAATTTGTAAAATTAACTGTTAAAGGTTAGTACTATTAGTGGACCAGCAGCACGCACAATCATGTGTGCTTACGGACTGTATCCCTTGCAGACTGTATTGATATATATTGATATATAATGTAGGAACCAGAATATTAATAACAGAAAGAAACAACCCTTTTGTGTGAATGAGTGTAAATGGGGGAGGGAGGTTTTTTGGGTTGGTGCACTAATTGTAAGTGTATCTTGTGTTTTTTATGTTGATTTAATAAAAAAAAACAACAAAAAAAACAAAAAACAAAAAAAATGATACAGATAATAAAAAAAAAACGATACCGATAATTTCCGATACTACATTTTAACGCATATATCGACCGATATTATCGGACATCTCTAAGATTAATCCATAATAAAATTCCCTTCAAGAAAAAAGTAACTTTTTAATTAAAAAAAAAATGCGTTACTCCTTGAAAAGTTAAAGTTAAAGTTAAAGTACCAATGATTGTCACACACACACTAGGTGTGGTGAAATGTGTCCTCTGCATTTGACCCATCCCCTTGATCACCCCCTGGGAGGTGAGGGGAGCAGTGGGCAGCAGCGTAGCCACGCCCGGGAATCATTTTTGGTGAAAACAACCCAAAAATGGTTCATAGTTTTGAAAATCCAGATATTGAGTTAAAATAATCCCCTTTTAACCCAAAAAATGGATGGCTATTCATAAACATAACTCTAAAATTTAACCCAACACTAGCAACACATTTTTTTTGTTTTACTAAATGCATCCATTATTTGAATTTTGACAGAAAAAAAATGCATATTTTAAAGTTTAATATTATCTGATCGTGCCAATTATATTATTATATACTGTATTGCAAAACTATTTTTGTGAGATATAAACAAATTCATTAAAGTTAAATATCTGCCTTTATTCATGATTTTGAAGCAAGTTATACATAAAAAAATCTAATAATTAAATTCAGGTTATTACCCGCATGCATAATGTAAATTATTAATTTTTTTTTTTAAACGGCCCTCTGAAAGCAGCCATTACTGCGATGTGGCCCTCAATGAAAATGAGTTTGACACCTCTGTCATAAACGTTACTTAATTCATAAAAAAATAAAAATAAATAAATAAAACAAATGTATTCAGTTATAAACATTCATTCACTTTCTTCTTTCCTTCAAGGATCTAAACTTTACCTACCTCTTTGTAGCATATTCAACTGAATATGGGTTGAAAAGGATTTGCAAATCATTGTATTCCGTTTATATTTACATCTAACACAATTTCCCAACTCATATGGAAACGGGGTTTGTACAAAAACAGCACTATATAATGACATCTAATTACCGTATTTTCCGGACTATAAACCACTACCTTTTTCCCCAAGCTTTGAACCCTGCGGCTTATACAAAGGTGCGGCTAATCAATGGATTTTTCTTTGCCAACAGCTAAATTATAGAATGGATTAAGTAAAGAAATCAAATAATGTACCCAAATTATCCACGGCGTGAAAACATTTCAAATTTAAAATGTTTACAAAGTACAAGGAAGAAGAATCCTGATAAACATCTCGAACTAGAGATGTCCGATAATAACGGCAGCCCGATATTATCGGACATCTCTAATAAATGCTTTAAAATGTAATATCGGAAATTAAAACAAACACATTCTGTAAATATTACAATAAAACATATATAGAAAAACTACCAGCAGTGGTAAAGTTTAGATCCATGAAGGAAAGAAGAAAGTGACTGAATGTTTATAACTGAATACATTTACATATGTATTATTTTTAATTTTTTAAATGAATTAAGTAATGTTAATGACAACCTTTTTCCAAAACACAATATAGAATGTGAGATATAACAGGATAATGCATACATTTATCATTTGTTTTCAAAACGCTTACAAAAAAATGGGACCCCTAAAATTTACTGTGGGACCCCATTTATTGTTATGACTTGATAGGGGTCCCTGGGACCCCATTTTGAAAATTCCTAGCGCCAACACTGATGGAGTATTGGTGCGTGCAAAACAGCAGCAGGTGGCTGTGGCCTGCGGGCCGGTTCTAATACTATTCAAATATCATATAAAATGTTGGTGTTGTTTACTTGAGTCATATTGCCATCATATTGCAGTCTACACATATCTCTTATGTTTGACTGCCATCTACTGGTCACACTTATCATTACACCATGTACCAAATAAAATTGCTTTGAGGTCGGTAAGCAAAACCAGAATGTTCTATATTTTCAAAGGAACATATAAAATATTTGCGTTGTTTACTTGAGTCATATTGCCATCATATTGCAGTCTACACATGTCTCTTATGTTTGACTGCCATCTACTAGTCACACTTATTACACCTTGTACCAAATAAAATTGCTTAGAGGTTGGTAAGCGAAACCAGAATGTTCTATATTTTCAATGGAACATATAAAATGTTGGTGTTGTTTACTTGAGTCATATTGCCATCATATTGCAGTCTGCATGTGTCTCTTATGTTTGACTGCCATCTACTGGTCACACTTATCATTACACCATGTACCAAATAAAATTGCTTTGAGGTCGGTAAGCAAAACCAGAATGTTCTATATTTTCAATGGAACATATAAAATGTTGGCGTTGTTTACTTGAGTCATATTGCCATCATATTGCAGTTTACATGTGTCTCTTATGTTTGACTGCCATCTACTGGTCACACTTATCATTACACCATGTACCAAATAGAATAGCTTCGAGGTCGGTAAGCAAAACCAGAATGTTCTATATTTTCAATAGAACATATAAAATGTTGGCGTTGTTTACTTGACTCATATTGCAGTCTACACATGTCTCTTATGTTTGACTGCCATCTACTGATCACACTTATCATTACACCATGTACCAAATAAAATTTCTCTAAGGTCAGTAAGCAAAACCAGAATTATTCCGTACATTAGGCGCACCGGGTTATAAAGCGCACTGTCGAGTTTTAAGAAGAAAAAAAAAAGATTTTGAGTCTGCATTATAGTCCGTAAAATACGGTAACCTACTCATGTTTATCAGGATGTACCTTGTCAATCACCATTATTATTATCAAGGCTTAGGTCAGGCTGATCACAAAAACAAATACTAATCAAATATACTGCAAAAGAAGAGATTCATAAAAACTTTTTGCTTGCAAAAATAAATACATTCCAACCAAATTAATAACAAATAGTATTAACTAATATGTTTCTCAATTAAACTGTCAATAAGATTAAAGTGCAAATGAAAACACAGCTTCACCACTGTAGTCATAATTTTTGCGCTTTATAAACTTCTCTGAATTTAGCTCCAGACCTTTGTTTGTTTGCTATTGTTATTACTGCCACACGTGGTGGGAAAGTGTATTACAACTGAATACTGCTTAGCTGAGAGACAGATATTTGTTGGCGGCCCTCTAGGGCAGTGTTTTTGTGCCGTGAGATACAGTCTGGTGTGCCGCGGGAGATTTTGTAATTTCACTAGGCTATTTGAAAAGGTGTCTAATACTGAAACCAAAAATAAACAAAAGGTGAGTGCCCCTAAGAAAAGGCATTGAAGCTTAGGGAAGGCTATGCAGAGCAAAACTTAAACTGAACTGGCTACAAAGTCAACAAAAACAGAATGCTGGACGACAGCAAAGACTTACTGTGGAGAAAAGACAAAGTACATCCGAACATGACATGACAATCAACAATGTCCCCACAAAGAAGGATAAAAACAACTGAAATATTCTTCATTGCTAAAACAAAGTAGATGGAGGACCTGTTTAGTATGTCTATAGCAGTGTTTTTCAACCACTAGTGTGCCGTGAGATACAGTCTGGTGTGCTGTGGGAGATTATGTAGTTTTGCAAACCAGTAATTATAGTCTGCAAATGATGTGTTGTTGTTGAGTGTCGGTGCTGTCTAGAGCTCGGCAGAGTAACCGTGTAATACTCTTCCTTATCAGTAGGTGGCAGCCGGTAGCAAATTGCTTTGTAGATGTCGGGAACAGATGGAGACAGAGTGCAGGTAAAAAGGTATCTAATGTTGAAACCAAAAATAAACAAAAGGTGAGAGCCCCTGAAGCTTAGGGAAGGCTATGCAGAACGAGACTAAAACTGAACTGGCTACGAAGTAAAGAAAAACAGAATGCTGGACGACAGCAAAGACTTACTGTGGAGCAAAGACGGCGTCCACAATGTACATCCGAACATGACATGACAATCAACAATGTCCCCACAAAGAAGGATAAAAACAACTAAAATCTTCTTGATTGCTAAAACAAAGTAGATGCGGGAAATATCGCTCAAAAGGAAGACATGAAACTGCTACAGGAAAATACCAAAAAAAGAGAAAAAGCCACCAAAATAGGAGCGCAAGACCATAACTAAAACACTACACACAGGAAAAGAGCAAAAAAGTCCAAATAAGTCAGGGTGTGATGTGACAGGTGGTGACAGTACACCTACTTTGAGACAAGAGCTATATTGATGCATGCTTGGTTATGCTTTAAAGTCATATCCAACAATTGCGACAACGACTTTTTACTGTCAACTGAGTTTAGTTTTTTAATGATGTCTGCTGGTGGTGTGCCTCCGCATTTTTTCAACGCAAAAAATGTGCGTTGGCTCAAAAAAGGTTGAAAAACACGACTCTAGGGGGCGCCTGTCGCCCAATCAAGTGTCAAGAATGTCCGTGGTTTTACTCATTTTTTGCCGTGAAACGAATCAATGCATAATAATCGTGAAACCGTGTCTATACCAAAATGATTCCCGAGCGCGGCCACCGCTGCTGCTCACTGCTCCCCTCACCTCCCAGGGGTTGGAACAAGGGGATGGGTCAAATGCAGAGGGTAATTCCACCACACCTAGGGTGTGTGTGACTATCAGTGGTACTTTAACTTTTTATAACGGTACGTAATTGTTGCATCCCTAGTGGGAATATGTCTCTGGGAGAGACGGAGATACAAACCCCGATTCCACATGAGTTGGGAAATTGTGTTAGATGTAAATATAAACGGAATACAATGATTTGCAAATCCTTTTCAACCCATATTCAGTTGAATATGCTACAAAGACAACATATTTGATGTTCAAACTGATAAACATTTTTTTTGTGCAAATAATCATTAACTTTAGAATTTGATGCCAGCAACACGTGACAAAGAAGTTGGGAAAGGTGGCAATAAATACTGATAAAGTTGAGGAATGCTCATCAAACACTTATTTGGAACATCATACAGGTGAACAGGCAAATTGGGAACAGGTGGGTGCCATGATTGGGTATAAAAGTAGATTCCATGAAATGCTCAGTCATTCACAAACAAGTATGGGGCGAGGGTCACCACTTTGTCAACAAATGCGTGAGCAAATTGTTGAACAGTTTAAGAAAAACCTTTCTCAACCAGCTATTGCAAGGAATTTAGGGATTTCACCATCTAAGGGTTCAGAGAATCTGGAGAAATCACTGCACATAAGCAGCTAAGCCCGTGACCTTCGATCCCTCAGGCTGTACTGCATCAACAAGCGACATCAGTGTGTAAAGGATATCACCACATGGGCTCAGGAACACTTCAGAAACCCACTGTCAGTAACTACAGTTGGTCGCTACATCTGTAAGTGCAAGTTAAAACTGTCCTATGCAAGGCGAAAACGGTTTATCAACAACACCCAGCAACGCCGTCGGCTTCGCTGGGCCTGAGCTCATCTAAGATGGACTGATACAAAGTGGAAAAGTGTTCTGTGGTCTGACGAGTCCACATTTCAAATTGTTTCTAGAAACTGTGGACGTCGTGTCCTCCGGACCAAAGAGGAAAAGAACCATCCGGATTGTTATAGGCGCAAAGTGTAAAAGCCAGCATCTGTGATGGTATGGGGGTGTATTAGTGCCCAAGACATGGGTAACTTACACATCTGTGAAGGCACCATTAATGCTGAAAGGTACATACAGGTTTTGGAGCAACATATGTTGCCATCCAAGCAACGTTACCATGGACGCCCCTGCTTATTTCAGTAAGACAATGCCAAGCCACGTGTTACATCAACGTGGCTTCATAGTAAAAGAGTGCGGGTACTAGACTGGCCTGCCTGTAGTCCAGACCTGTCTCCCATTGAAAATGTGTGGCGCATTATGAAGCCTAAAATACCACAACGGAGACCCCCGGACTGTTGAACAACTTAAAAGCCTACTGAAAGCCACTACTACCGACCACGCAGTCTGATAGTTTATATATCAATGATGAAATCTTAACATTGCAACACATGCCAATACGGCCGGGTTAACTTATAAAGTGCAATTTTAAATTTCCCGCGAAACTACCGGTTGAAAACGTCTATGTATGATGACGTATGCGCATGACGTCAATGGTTGAAACGGAAGTATTCGGACACCATTGAATCCAATACAAAAAAGCTCTGTTTTCATCCTAAAATTCCACAGTATTCTGGACATCTGTGTTGGTGAATCTTTTGCAATTTGTTTAATGAACAATGAAGACTGCAAAGAAGAAAGCTGTAGGTGGGATCGGTGTATTAGCGGCTGGCTGCAGCAACACAACCAGGAGGACTTTGACTTGGATAGCAGACGCGCTATCCGACGCTAGCCGCTGACCACATCGACGATCGGGTGAAGTCATTCGTCGCTTCGTCGATCACTGGAACGCAGGTGAGCACGGGTGTTGATGAGCAGATGAGGGCTGGCTGGCGTAAGTGGATAGCTAATGTTTTTAGCATAGGTCTGTGAGGTCCCGTAGCTAAGTTAGCTTCAATGGCGTCGTTAGCAACAGCATTGTTAAGCTTCGCCAGGCGGCACAGCATTAACCGTGTAGTTACATGTCCATGGTTTAATAGTATTGTTGATTTTCTGTCTATCCTTCCAGTCAGGGGTTTATTTTTTTTTTCTATCTGCAGTTAAGCACGATGCTATCACGTTAGCTCCGTAGCTAAAGTGCTTCGCCGATGTATTGTCGTGGAGATAAAAGTCACTGTGAATGTCCATTTCGCGTTCTCGACTCTCATTTTCAAGAGGATATAGTATCCGAGGTGGTTTAAAATACAAATCCGTGATCCACAATAGAAAAAGGAGAGAGTGTGGAATCCAATGAGCCCTTGTACCTAAGTTACAGTCAGAGCGAAAAAAGATATGTCCTGCACTGCACTCTAGTCCTTCACTCTCACGTTCCTCATCCACAAATCTTTCATCCTCGCTCAAATTAATGGGGTAATCGTCGCTTTCTCGGTCCGAATCTCTCTCGCTGCTGGTGTAAACAATGTGGAAATGTGAGGAGTCTTTCAACCTGTGACGTCACGCTACTTCCGGTACAGGCAAGGCTTTTTTTTATCAGCGACCAAAAGTTGCTAACTTTATCGTCGATGTTCTCTACTAAATCCTTTCAGCAAAAATATGGCAATATCACGAAATGATCAAGTATGACACATAGGGTTGGGTATCGTTTGAATTCGAACGATTCCGATTCCGATTCCTTGTTTCGATTCCGATTCCTGACGATTCTCGATTCCGATTCTTCTTGTACCATGCCGGGATCAATGTGTTTGACAGGTAGTCCCTGGAAGGTGGTATGTATTTTGGGTTGAGAGGTTTCACCATATCCCTGCAAACATAAACAAACATGTAATGTTGCTGTTACTGTTTAGCCCAGTATCAATTAGCTTAGCTCTAACGTTATTACTTAACTAACCTAAATGTTGGAGATTCCACCTCTGAAAAGGGATGCAGTCTTTTGACTATGTGTGCAGTGACCTTTCTGTGGCACTCTTCCGTCTACGGCACCGACATCTTCCCCATTGCCGCTACGGTGAACGGAGTACGCTGAGCACATCGCGGAGCCTGGCTAGCAGGTTGTAAATTGTCTATGAAAAAATATGCGGGCTAATTTGTTAGCTGCCTCGACGTTGGCGCAAAACATATTATTTATTGCATATATATTGTTTTACTTACCGGATTCGGACTGCAATGCAGTCACCGAGGTGCCAGGCTGGGCGTTGAAGCCAGAGGAAGAGGAAAAGGAGGACGGTCGGCGCAGCACGTCGAAGACGGGACACGCATTTATTTGTACTCGGAGGTGCTTCATCATGTTCGACGTGCACCCTCCTAAGCACGAAACAGTCCTCTCGCACGTGTTACATTTCGCCGATATTTCATTTTTTTTAGTAAAATAAAGCCACACTTCGACCGCCGATGCCCGCTATCCATGCTTGACTGACTCGCTCGGCTACATAGGCTCGGCTATGCTAACACTTCCGGCGGTGGGCGCTTCTTCGTTGGTGTTCAGCGACTTCTTCTTCCGGTCGGCGGACTGGGTATCGAAACTAGGAATCGAAATGTAAACTTTTGAACGATTCCGGGAGAATCGGAAAGTTAGTCCCGGTTCCAATCGATACTCGATACCCAACCCTAATGCCACTTAGAATGGATCTGCTATCCCCGTTTCAATAAAAAAAATTCATTTCAGTAGGCCTTTAAGCTGTACATCAAGCAAGAATGGGAAATAATTCCACCTGAGAAGCTTCAAAAATGTGTCTCCTCAGTTCCCAAACGTTTACCGAGTGTTGTTAAAAGGAAAGGCCATGTAACACAGTGGTGAACATGCCCTTTCCCAACTACTTTGGCACGTGTTGCAGCCATGAAATTCTAAGTTAATTATTATTATTTGAGTTTGAACATCAAATATCTTGTCTTTGTAGTGCATTCAATTGAATATGGGTTGAAAAGGATTTGCAAATCATTGTATTCCGTTTATATTTACATCTAACACAATTTCCCAACTCATATGGAAATGGGGTTTGTAGAAGGATGTTACTTCGGAGTTGGACCGGTGTCAATATTGCACATGTCCGCATCATGCAGGCTGGAAGCGTCGGTATGGTCGCCTAGGCTGCTGACACCGTTCCCAAAGGTGATATCCCCGATGAAAGGATACACGCTGTCAGTGAACAAGTCCCGGATGTTGTAGTAAGGAAGGTCGGGGTCTTGTCTCTCCGGGTTAGGGATGCACTGCCTCTCCATGGCTTTGTTCCTCTGGTAGTACTTGGAGAACTTGTTAAAAATGATGGTGACCGGCAACGCCACCACGAGAAGTCCGCAGATGATACACAAGGTGGCCACCATCTTGCCGGCGAGGGTCACCGGGCAGGTGTCGCCGAAGCCCACCGTGGTCATGGTGATGGTGGCCCACCACCACCCGGACGGAATGGTGCCTAAGTCCGTGTCGGGCTCCTCCTTCTCCGCGAAGTAGATAAGCGCGGAGAAGATGGAGATCCCCACCGAGAGGAAGAGGAGTAGCAGTCCCACCTCGTTGTAGCTGTGCCGCACGGTGGCCCCCAGCGCTCGGAGCCCGATTGAGTGGCGGGCTAGTTTGAGGATCCGGAGAACCCTCATCAGGCGGAGAACCTGCACCACCTTCCCCATGTTCTCCAGGTCCTCGTTCTCCTCGGCGCTCTCCTCGTCCGTGTTTTCCAAGACCAGGGTGGCGTAAAACGGCAAGATGGAGGCCACGTCGATGATGTTCAACGGGTTCCCCAGGAACTTCCGGCGGGAGGGCGCGACAAAGAGCCGGATGATGAACTCGGCGGAGAAGCAGATGATGCAGATCACCTCCAGGATGGTGAGGACGGGGTCCTCGATGGGTTTGTCGTTGTCGTCCACTTGCTGAAACTCCGGCATGCTGTGGACACACATGGCAATGATGGAGGTCAACACCACGCTGAGCGAGGCCAAAGCGATGACCTTGGAGGCTCGGGAATGACCCGGGTCCTCCAGCCGGAGCCAGACGTAACTCCTGACCTCGGCGCACCAGGCGCCCTTGAACTTGTCCAAGTCCTGATCCAGCACCGAGAGCTCCTCCATGGACGAGGCCAAGCTGGGCTGGCCGTCCTCGCTGCTGGCGTCCCAGTCCCGGTGGGCGATGTACTCCTTCCTCTCGTGGTACCAGTTGTTGCAGCAGTCGGCCAGGTGGAACTCCTGCACGCCCCAGTACTCGATCTCCTGGCTGAAGGAGAAGACGCACAGCTCCTCCATCATGTGGAGGCGCCCCGTTTGGTAGAAGTTGAGGACGCAGAGGAAAACCCGGGGATTCCTGTCGAAGTAGTACTCCCGGTCGGCGGCGCAGTAGTCGTCGCAGAGCTCCAGGATGGACTCCTCGCTGCGGCAGCACAGCAGGCGAGCCAAGCGCGTGTGAGGGAAGCGGAGCAACATATCTCCGTCCACCTGGAAGCGCAGACCCCCCACGTTGAGGTGAAGCTGATGCTCCTCGTAGCCGCGCTCGTGGAGGATTTGCCCGTACCCCATGGTCCTGAGGACGCGCAGAAACCAGAAAAGTCAAGACTTGGACAGCAACATGCTCTGTTATTGTAAAAACCCCGTTTCCATATGAGTTGGGAAATTGTGTTAGATGTAAATATAAACGGAATACAATGATTTGCAAATCATTTTCAACCCATATTCAGTTGAATATGCTACAAAGACAACATATTTGATGTTCAACCTGATAAACATTTTTTTTTTTTGCAAATAATCATTAACTTTAGAATTTGATGCCAGCAACACGTGACAAAGAAGTTGGGAAAGGTGGCAATAAATACTGATAAAGTTGAGGAATGCTCATCAAACACTTATTTGGAACATCCCACGGGTGAACAGGCAAATTGGGAACAGGTGGGTGCCATGATTGGGTATAAAAGTAGATTCCATGAAATGCTCAGTCATTCACAAACAAGGATGGGGCAAGGGTCACCACTTTGTCAACAAATGCGTGAGCAAATTGTTGAACAGTTTAAGAACAACCTTTCTCAACCAGCTATTGCAAGGAATTTAGGGATTTCACCATCTACGGTCCGTTATATCATCAAAGGGTTCAGAGAATCTGGAGAAATCCCTGCACGTAAGCGGCTAAGCCCGTGACCTTCCATCCCTCAGGCTGTACTGCATCAACAAGTGGCATCAGTGTGTAAAGGATATCACCACATGGGCTCAGGAACACTTCAGAAACCCACTGTCAGTAACTACAGCTGGTCGCTACTTCTGTAAGTGCGAGTTAAAACTCTCCTATGCAAGGTGAAAACCGTTTATCAACAACACCCAGAAACGCCGTCTGCTTCGCTGGGCCTGAGCTCATCTAAGATGGACTGATACAAAGTGGAAAAGTGTTCTGTGGTCTGACGAGTCCACATTTCAAATTGTTTTTGGAAACTGTGGACGTCGTGTCCTCCGGACCAAAGAGGAAAAGAACCATCCGGATTGTTCTAGGCGCAAAGTTGAAAAGCCAGCATCTGTGATGGTATGGGGGTGTATTAGTGCCCAAGAAATGGGTAACTTACACATCTGTGAAGGCACCATTAATGCTGAAAGGTACATACAAGTTTTGGAGCAACATATGTTGCCATCCAAGCAACGTTACCATGGACGCCCCTGCTTATTTCAGCAAGACAATGCCAAGCCACACGTTACATCAACGTGGCTTCATAGTAAAAGAGTGCGGGTACTAGACTGGCCTGCCTGTAGTCCAGACCTGTCTCCCATTGAAAATGTGTGGCGCATTATGAAGCCTAAAATAGCACAACAGAGACCCCCGGACTGTTGAACAACTTAAGCTGTACATCAAGCAAGAATGGGAAAAAATTCCACCTGAGAAGCTTCAAAAATGTGTCTCCTCAGTTCCGAGTGTTGTTAAAAGGAAAGGCCATGTAACACAGTGGTGAACATGCCCTTTCCCAACTACTTTGGCACGTGTTGCAGCCATGAAATTCTAAGTTAATTATTATTTATGAGTGTGAACATCAAATATGTTGTCTTTGTAGTGCATTCAACTGAATATGGGTTGAAAAGGATTTGCAAATCATTGTATTCCGTTTATATTGACATCTAACACAATTTCCCAACTCATATGGAAACAGGGTTTGTAGAAGACATTAGCCCTCTGAAGCGCAGAAATCAATAAGACACACACAGGAAGCGCTTTGTGCGGAGAACTGTCACTTCAGGGCGAGCTCAACAGGATTATCACCTTTAAAATTGCAACTCCCTGAGCAGAAATATACTTTGCATTATTAATAAAGCGCTTCCATGCAAAGCAGCGGCTCACTGTGCAGTCCATTAACTTTTAAATGCAAGCGACAGCAAAAAGAGGGAACCTACCAGGAATTTGGCAGCTCTCACTTTCCATCAAATCCAACTTTCAAGCACGCTCGCATTCTCGTCCCGTGGGAGCGCAAACGCGGCTTCACGGAAGAGATGCGAGCGGAGCAACGCGGCGCCTCTTTGCTGTCTTTTGCAGCCTTGTAGGGAGGGGCCGGGGAGGAGGAGAGGAGGCGGGAGGGATGGAGGATGTTGATGTATGGGAAGAGTCAGGGAGGGATGATGTCACGGCCCCCCCTGACCTCATCTTACTGGCTGGCCTCCGCATAAATACCAGAAATATAGCCAAGCCAGATACAGTTAGTTTTTTTTAAAGGATTTTTTTAACGATATGTACACACTAAAAAATGCTGGGTTATTTTGATAACCCAATTTATGAGTTGCTAGTGTTGGGTTACATTTTGGAGTTATTTTTATAAAAAGAAATTCATTTTATGGGGAGTATTAGGGTATTATTTAACTACATTTCTGGGTTTTCAAAATTATGAACCATTTTTGGGTTGTTTTTCAACGAGTAATGCATTTTTGAGTAAAAGGCTCTTTTTTTTAATTAAAAAGTTACCTTTTTTCTTGAGGGGAATTTTATTATGGATTAATCTCATTAACATTATTTATAATCACCCAACATTGAGTTAGCGTAACTCAACTTTTGGGTTAAAAATTTCAACCCAATAGTTTGGTTGAGAATAACCCAACATTAAGTTATCATAACTCAACTTTTTGGTGAAATAATTAAATGCAAAAGTTGGGTTGAAAAAATGTACCCAAAATGTTGGGTTAAAATAATTCAAATAAGGAGTTCATCCTTTTCTGAACCAGCAGTTGGGTTAAAATTGGGTTGTTTTCATAACCCAATTTATGAGTTGCTAGTGTTGGGTTACATTTTGGAGTTATTTTTATGAATAGCAATCAATTTTTTGGGGTTATAAGGGTATTATTTTAACTCAATTTATGAGTTTTCAAAATTATGAACCATTTTTGGGTTGTTTTTCAACGAGTAATGCATTTTTGAGTAAAAGGCTCTTTTTTTTAAATGAAAAAGTTACCTTTTTTTCTTGAGGGGGATTTTATTATGGATTAATCTCATTAACATTATTTACAATCACCCAACATTGAGTTAGCGTAACTCAACTTTTGGGTTAAATAATTCAACCCAATAGTTAAGTGGGGAATAACCCAAAATTAAGTTATCATAACTCAACATTTTGGTGAAATAATTAAATGCAAAAGTTGGGTTGAAAAAATTAACCCAAAATGTTGGGTTAAAATAATTCAAATAAGGAGTTCATCCTTTTCTGAACCAGCAGTTGGGTTAAAATTGGGTTGTTTTGATAACCCAATTTATGAGTTGCTAGTGTTGGGTTAAATTTTGGAGTTATTTTTATGAATAGCAATCAATTTTTTGGGGTTATAAGGGTATTATTTTAACTCAATTTCTGGGTTTTCAAAATTATGAACCATTTTTTGGGTTGTTTTTCAACGAGTAATGCATTTTGGTGTAAAAGGCTTTTTTTATTATTATTAAAAAGTTACTTTTTTCTTGTAGGGAATTTTATAATGGATTAATCTCATTAACATTATTTACAATCACCCAACATTGAGTTAGCATAACTCAACTTTTTGGTGAAAGAATTAAACGCAAAAGTTGGGTTGAAAAAACTCACCCAAAATGTTGATTTAAAATAATTCAAATAAGATGTTCATCCTTTTCTGAACCAGCAGTTGAGTTAAAATTAGGTTATTTTTTAACCCAACATTTTTTAGTGTGTACACTAAAAAATGCTGGGTTATTTTGATAACCCAATTTATGAGTTGTTAGTACTGGGTTAAACTTAGGAGTTAGTTTTATGAATAGCAATCCATTTTTGGGGGTTATAAGGGGATCATTTTAACTCAATATCTGGGTTTTCAAAACTATGAACCATTTTTGGGTTGTTTTTCAACGAGTAACGCTTTTTGGGGTAAAAGGCTTTTTTATTATTATTAAAAAGTTACTTTTTTCTTAAAAGGGAATTTTATTATGGATTAATCTCATTAACATTATTTACAATCACCCAACATTGAGTTAGCGTAACTCAACTTTTTGGTTAAATAATTCAACCCAATAGTTAGGTGGGGAATAACCCAACATTAAGTTATCATAACTCAACTTTTTGGTTAAATAATTCAACGCAAAAGTTGGGTTGAAAAAATTAACCCAAAATGTTGGGTTAAAATAACTCAGCAGTTGGGTTAAAATTGGGTTATTTTTTAACCCCACATTTTTTAGTGTGTAGTGGTCCGCCCCAGGCTAAATTGGAGCACCATGGAAGATATATTTGCCATAATATTCTTATCTTTTTTTAATATTTGATTTGTATTTATTTATTTATTTTTGATCATATAATAATAATAATAGATAACATTCTTATTAATGATGATGCAGGAAGGGGCTAAAAATACATTTGTGGTCAAATTTGATATGAAGCGCCCTGTTAAATTTGCCATAACATACTATTATCGGGCTTGTTTGGTAGAGCGGCCGTGCCAGCGACTTGGGGGTACCAGGTTTGAATCCTGCTTCCGCCATCCTAGTCACCGCTGTTCTTTCCTTGGGCAAGACACTTTACTCACCTGCTCCCAGGGCCACCCACACTGGTTTTAATGTCATGTATTCAAATGTATTCAAAGCATTTTGAGTCCATAGAGAAAAAGCGCTATATAAATTGATTCACTTTATGATCTTTAAAAAATTTTTTTTTTTAAATAAATAAATAATTAAGTAAAATATACTGTATATGTTTGTATGCACATGTATATATACATACATACATACAGAAATTAATTTATTTTTTTCCTTTAATTTTGTACTTTTTTGGTTACATTTTATTTTTTACCCTTTTTTGAGGTTTGGCCTAAAACAAATTATTGTGAAATAAATAATTAATTTATGTTTTTAGTGAATAATAACACATTTGACATAGGACAAGTTTCAATTCCTCATGTCACCCGCCCAACACTAACACTGTGCGCCGTGGAAGAGAAATGTGCCGTAATATTCCTATCTTTCTAAAAAATATATAAATGTTTTCTTTCTTTCTTGTCTTTTTCTTTTGTTCTTTAAATTTTTTTTATTTTATGTTATTTTTTAATTGACAAAATAATAATACATAATATTCTTATCAATGACAGAGCAGGAAGGGGCTACAAATAAGTTTGTGGTAAAATCAACAAATCAAACCTCAATTCCTACCAGGAATCAAACCCAGAATGTTTGCATTAACGCAATGACAGTCTTTTTTGTATTATATTCTTATCAGTGATGGAGCAGGAAGGGGCTGACAATAAGTTTGCTGTAAAATGTTGTATGAAGCGTCCCGTGATTTATTAATTGACATGTTGCACACGCCTCTTCCCGATAAATGGGGCCCCTCACAGATCGCGGGGCCCTAAGCATAGCACATAATCTGCAAATGGGAGGGGCGGCCCTGGAATGTGTTTCCGAATAACCGGAGAGGCTTTGCTGACCTATGACCTGGCTCCGGTCACGCAGAGAGGAATTTAACCATACAAATGTACACGATAGGCGATAAATAAAGTTTAAAATATTCTCATGTTAACTTCTTTTTACACTTTTAACAGATAAGAACGTTAATAAATAGGACTCACATTCACATTCAAAACTGAATGCTTTGTTTTTGTGTTGCTATAAATAGTAGTTAAATCATTTGTACGCCTGTATGACGTGTTAAAATGACATTTTAAAAACACTTCTACTCGAGTACGATTTTATGACGGTGACAGTTTTTGACACTGGAAACGATTTGACTGACATTTGGTATGTTTTGGACCATCAACTGTCATGACCATTGGTCATGTCTTGTTTTGAGTTTGTTGGTGTTTTCCTGTGTTTTGGTGTTTTACTTCCTGTCTAGCGCTCTTAGTTTGGTTGCACTTCCTGTTTTGTGTGTGTTCAATGAACAATCAATTCTACTAAGTTGAACCGTGGCTGCATTCTGTTTTTCAAGCGTTCGGTTAGTTATTTTGAAGCCTGTTATTTTGTAGTTGCATAGCCTTCCCTATGCTCTATCAATCAATCAATCAACGTTTACTTATACAGCCCTTAATCATGAGTGTCTCAAAGGGCTGCACAAGCTACAACGACATCCTCGGCTCAGATCCCACATCAGGGCAAGGAAAAAACTCAACCCAATGAGATACAATGAGAAACCTTGGAGGGGACCACAGATGTGGGGACCCCCACCCCCTGGGCGACTGGTGCAATGAATGTGTGTGCAGGCGTGTCAAACATCGCAGTTACGGTTGCCCTCTGAGGGCCACTTTTAACAGTGAATAATATACAGAATGTATAGAAATTTGTACATATGAAACATGTGTATAATTGTCTATGTATTTGATTGTGGAGGGGGGCGTGGCCTGCGGGCCTGCCGACGAAACGGGGTGTGCCAGGACATGCCTCGAAGACAGCGACAGGTGAGTAGATGGCCCAGGTTGGGCCTTGTTATCTAATCACCTGTCGCCTTTATTAGCAGCAGCCGGAGCGAGACATGTTGGGAGTTGGAGTGGGAGCCAGAGAGAGAGAGAGAGAGACACAGACGCAGAAAAAGACATTTTGCTGGATAGCAAAACACTTGCACTATTTAATGGAAATAAAACAGTGCTGTACCCCTGATCCGGGCTCTCGTGGCATTGTGTGGTGGTCCGAGATTTTACGGTTAAAAACTGGCAGCTCAGTCGCCACAA
>NC_084753.1:29093355-29208355 GCF_033978785.1 Entelurus aequoreus | reverse complement strand
AGATAATAAGTACTCATATAGTAGTACAGTTGGCACAGTACAGTAAACTGACAGTTAATATTTAAACATTTAACATTTCTAACAATTTTGAACAGAAATAGTTCATGCACATTCAGATAAATTCTTCAAAATTACAATTAAATCAATTTTGGCCGGGGGCCGGGCTGTATATATGCGCACTAATTGACTGAAAGAGCACGCACTTGGTGCGATGATGTCATGTTATCCATGGAAAAATGCATTTTTAGACCATATGATTTGCCTGAGTGGATAGGAGACCCCGAGTAACAAGCGGTTTGCTGGTTTCAAGAAATGTAATGCAGAGCGCATATCATTATGTCAAGATAATGGCACTAGCATTTACTTCATTTAAGAATATTTTCCAACACATTGAGCAAAGGTCTTTTTTTTTTCTACCAAGAAAAGTGCACTTGTTATTAGTGAGAATATACTTATTTGAAGGTATTTTGGGGTTCATTGAGGTTAGCTAATTTTACTTGTTTTGGAAAGTCTTGACAAGCCAAATTGTCTTGTTCTATTGGCAGATAATTTTGCTTAGTTCAAATAAAATACCACTAATTTTAGTATTTTTTCTTGTTTTTGACCACTGACTTCTTGCAGTGTATGGGGGTTGCACCGTATGTTCTAGTGATTTAATGTCATTAACAGGAACTTAGTACACTTAATAGATGCACTTTTTGGTGTGATTTTCTTAGTATGTGTTGGTTTGAGTGTGAAGCTCAGTCGCCAAGCAAATATAGTGAGCGTGACTGACGTGTTTTGTGATCGTAGTCCTCGGATCCTGTCGTGCAACATGATCAGGAAAGGAGCGACATGAAGCAATAAACCTTCAAGGACGGAAAGAAATTGCAAGTAGTAAAAGCAAACATGTAGTGAATGAAAAAAAAAAGGGACAAGCTGTTTAAGACATGTTGCATAATTTAACTCTTTTATAGGGCAGGGATTCTCAAACGAATCACATGATTAAAGCACAGTGTTGTATTTTCCTATACAGGTAAAAGCCAGTAAATTAGAATATTTTGAAAAACTTGATTTATTTCAGTAATTGCATTCAAAAGGTGTAACTTGTACATTATATTTATTCATTGCACACAGACTGATGCATTCAAATGTTTATTTCATTTAATTTTGATGATTTGAAGTGGCAACAAATGAAAATCCAAAATTCCGTGTGTCACAAAATTAGAATATTACTTAAGGCTAATACAAAAAAGGGATTTTTAGAAATGTTGGCCAACTGAAAAGTAGGAAAATGAAAAATATGAGCATGTACAATACTCAATACTTGGTTGGAGCTCTATTTGCCTCAATTACTGCGTTAACGCGGCGTGGCATGGAGTCGATGAGTTTCTGGCACTGCTCAGGTGTTATGAGAGCCCAGGTTGCTCTGATAGTGGCCTTCAACTCTTCTGCGTTTTTGGGTCTGGCATTCTGCATCTTCCTTTTCACAATACCCTACACATTTTCTATGGGGCTAAGGTCAGGGGAGTTGGCGGGCCAATTTAGAACAGAAATACCATGGTCCGTAAACCAGGCACGGGTAGATTTTGCGCTGTGTGCAGGCGCCAAGTCCTGTTGGAACTTGAAATCTCCATCTCCATAGAGCAGGTCAGCAGCAGGAAGCATGAAGTGCTCTAAAACTTGCTGGTAGACGGCTGCGTTGACCCTGGATCTCAGGAAACAGAGTGGACCGACACCAGCAGATGACATGGCACCCCAAACCATCACTGATGGTGGAAACTTTACACTAGACTTCAGGCAACGTGGATCCTGTGCCTCTCCTGTCTTCCTCCAGACTCTGGGACCTCCATTTCCAAAGGAAATGCAAAATTTGCTTTCGTCAGAAAACATGACTTTGGACCACTCAGCAGCAGTCCGGCTCTTTTTTCCAGGGTCAACCCAGCCGTCTACCAGCAAGTTTTAGAGCACTTCATGCTTCCTGCTGCTGACCTGCTCTATGGAGATGGAGATTTCAAGTTCCAACAGGACTTGGCGCCTGCACACAGCGCAAAATCTACCCGTGCCTGGTTTACGGACCATGGTATTTCTGTTCTAAATTGGCCCGCCAACTCCCCTGACCTTAGCCCCATAGAAAATCTGTGGGGTATTGTGAAAAGGAAGATGCAGAATGCCAGACCCAAAAACGCAGAAGAGTTGAAGGCCACTATCAGAGCAACCTGGGCTCTCATAACACCTGAGCAGTGCCAGAAACTCATCGACTCCATGCCACGCCGCATTAACGCAGTAATTGAGGCAAAAAGAGCTCCAACCAAGTATTGAGTATTGTACATGCTCATATTTTTCATTTTCCTACTTTTCAGTTGGCCAACATTTCTAAAAATCCCTTTTTTGTATTAGCCTTAAGTAATATTCTAATTTTGTGACACACGGAATTTTGGATTTTCATTTGTTGCCACTTCAAATCATCAAAATTAAATGAAATAAACATGTGAATGCATCAGTCTGTGTGCAATGAATAAATATAATGTACAAGTTACACCTTTTGAATGCAATTACTGAAATAAATCAAGTTTTTCAAAATATTCTAATTTACTGGCTTTTACCTGTATTAGTCAAACAGTGTTACTGTTCAAAATGTGTGTAATGGTAAAAAATATTAGAGATGTCCGATATCGGACTGCCGATATCACCGGCCGATAAATGCTTTAAAATGTAATATTGGAATTTATCGGTATTGGTTTCAAAAAGTAAAATGTATGACTTTTTAAAACGGAGTGGTGCACGGACGTAGGGAGAAATTATGAACCATTTTTGCCTTTGCGTGCCGGCCCAGTCACATAATATCTACGGCTTTTCACACACACAAAGTGAATGCAAAGCATACTTGGTCAAAAGCCATACAGGTCACACTGAGGGTGGATGTATAAACAACTTTAACACTGTTACAAATCTGCGCCACACTGTGAACCCACACCAAACAAGAATGACAAACACATTTCGGGAGAACATCCGCACCGTAACACAACAGAACAGATACCCAGAACCCCTTGCAGCACTAACCCCCCCAACCTCCTCATGCTCTCTCAGGGAGAGCATGTCCCAAATTCCAAGCTTCTGTTTTGAGGCATGTTAAAAAAACTTTATGACTTTAATAATAAATATGGCAGTGCCATGTTGGCATTTTTTTCCCCATAACTTGAGTTGATTTATTTTGGAAAACCTTGTTACATTGTTTAATGCATATACCATATTTCCTTGAATTGCCGGCGGGAATATAGTATTCGCCTGCCTAGAATTACAGCCGGGTCAAATTTGTTTCGCAAAATAATTAGCGCATGCTTGGCACTTCCGCCGGGTCAAATATGAGTCATTAATAGACTTCCGCCTCCTGGTGGTAGAGGGCGCTAGTGATCCTTCTTGCGACTGCTGGTACTGCAGAAGAAAACACGCAGCAAAAGTGAGCAGCCATGGAGTTTGAGTTTATTTGGAACATGCGAGCATACAACATGATACATCACAATTTCCAGTTTCTCTTTTCAACATGTTCGAAAAGGAGTAGGAAGAAGCAGAGCTTATTTAATCCAACCCCTTTTCTTTTACATAACAGTTGCTAAACTTTTTTGTTCACTTCCTGTTCTCAATTTATTCACAATATACTCCATAAGTAATCACAATCAAAATAAATAGATAAATAATAATTGGTGAAGTTACATTTCATATGATGAGATAAGTAAGATTATTTTGAGAGTGAAAGAATGGATGAATTAAATAAATTTAGAATGTTTGTCATGGTTCTTCTTTGTACTTTGTAAACACTTTAAGTTTGAAGAGTTTCTTGAAGTGGATCATATTAGTACATTGTTTGATTTATTTGCTTAATCCATTCCATAATTTAATTCCACATACTGATATACTGAAGGTCTTAAGTGTTGTACGTGCATACAAATGTTTTAAATTACGTTTTTCTCTAAGATTATATTTCTTTTTTTGAGAAGAGTTGTATATTCTTGGGTAGCAGGTTATAGTTTGCTTTGTGTATAATTTTAGCTGTTTGCAAAGGATTACATATCTAAAATAAAACGGTTTTCTAAACTGGACTTTAAAATCGAAGCAGGAGGTAATACTTAAGGAAGATCTCCATCGAGACAGAGACTTTTAAAACTGAAGATAGATAAGACTTCTATAGGAGCTGCGCATGGACTCATTTATACCTGGTAAGACTATAACTATGTTTTTTTTTTTAATTGATTGTGATTTTCATGATAAGGTAAGCGCCGGAGTGAGAAGAAGTTTTAAAATAATTAGCGCATGCTTGCCAATCCCGCATGCTTTTGGTAAACGCAGGAGTGAGAAGAGGTTTTAAATTATGTAGCGCCCCGGCGGCTACAGGTGAGGGCGGACCTACGTCACTTCCACCTACCAATCCCCTAGCAACCGGGAATTCGTTGAAAACAAACCAGCTCACAGCGAACACAGCATTGACAGAAAAAGCATTTAACGAGCGTTGTGGCTTGGAAGTCGGCGTTAAATCCTTCATTTACGCATTTTTACTTATTCACATATGTGAAAAAACGAAAATGTATCATTTGCGTCAGACTCGTCTCAGTGAACTTTAAAGCTTCTCAGGCTTTGCTTAGCTTGCTAGTTAGCTTAGCCTGCACGCTACTAAGAAAGAGACGCGGAAGTTACCAACAACAAGATGAAGTGTTAGTGTATAAAATAGAGAGATTTGAGGGCTACATGTATTGTTTAAGTACAACAAAGGAGTTTAAACAGAAGGGGGAGGTGGCAAAATAACCTAATAAGGAAAGTAATACCAAGATTACGGGTAAATACTGGAATGTCAGGCAAAAAAACCCAAAAGAAAGCAGACTGACCCCTAGTAGCCCGGTCCTTGTAAGTTGTAGCCTTATGAAGCCGCAGTACAGCAGGCGAATAATGTACAATATATATGTCTTTGTATTGAAAAGTCTTGTAGACAGCATTTTGCGACTTTCTTGAAAAGTTGATTAAATGGCAACATGAAAATTATAGGGTTTATTGGTTTTTAAAAACCCAACTGTTAAGGGCAAATTTAAATGAAACCGGTTTTCGAAAATAGCCTATACAGGCTATAGACTATATAGTATATACCGCATGTTATTTTTGTACAACAACAACTTCAGCTGTCGAACGTTATAAGGTACAAATTCAACAAGTACAACATTAGCACGGACGGTATAGCCAAGTTGTGGTTAAGAAGGTGGATTTTTGTTCCTTATATTTACCAGAAACGAAGTGATCCGAACACACGACCCGGGACTTTGGGGGACTCTAGTGAGAACCGTCCTCGTTTTCCCGGTGTAAAGCTGCGAGCCATTTGTCTCGTCTCTGTGGGCTTTTATCACGCTTTGGCAGAACAAAATACAACCTTTGTTTTCCCTGTTTCCAGTTGTGGTTAGCATAACCAAAAATAAGTTTTTCGGCATTTTGGAGGCAGAATGACAGGTTAGAGAGTAATGGCAACGGTTTGTTTTCAACACCAGTCTCGTTGCTATGGCTCGAAGAACCCGTATGTAGCTCAGTTGCCTGGATGTCGGCCCTCACCTATTCAAAATTATATATATATATATATACACAGATACATACATACATAATTAAGAGTAGGACAATATCGGAATATCAGATATCGGCAAAAAAACCATTATCGGACATCTCTAGTTAGAGTACAGGACTGAGTAAACAGTAAATTTTGGAAACTGTTTGACATGTTAGCTAGGGTAAATACTGTATATAAAGAGTCAAATTCAAATTTTACATAAACGGATGTTTAAAATTGCATTTATCAAATTTGTAATAACTGAATGACCAAAAAAAATAATTCTGGTTTGGTCCCTGACTTTCTGTTCCACCTGGGACTTGAACCTGGGTCAGCTGGCATGAGACAAGCGTGCTGGCTACCGAGCTAAATGCCTGAGCTCAGAACCTGGTAACCTGTTGAGTTTTACCAACATAAACATGGCCCAGCAGTTCCAACATGAAATAAACTTCTGGGCCATGCCAACATGGTTAGTATCATCAATGGGAATCCAAGCGTGATTTAAGCAGACCAGCACATGTCAGATTTAAAAATCACTTTTATTAAGTCAGTTTAGGAGTATGCATCCAGAAGAGACATGTCTGAGGCCGACATCAGAAGTGGCACGTCTTTGTTCTAGAAAGGAAGTCATTTTTACCGTGATCAGTCACAAAATGCCATTTTTTTTTTCACAGCTTGGTGAAAATCCCATCTTACCTTCGAGCAGGTAACCCTGGCTGGAACACCACCTCTTCCTGCAAGCTTCGCTCAAACTGTTTCGGGGGTCACAGATCTCCAGGTCACAGTGGACATAAAGCTGCAATGATGCACTCAGTTAACATCAGTCTCCATAAATACAAAACTGCCATAATTGTAGTTTGACATTGCAAGCTAAAATATTTACCTGCTTCTTTAAGGTATCCTGGTCTTGGGCAAAAACAAACATTTGGACCTCAAAGCGCTTGACGTGGGCCGGGTAAGTCACTCTGGCATCTTTCCACACAGGGTGGGAGACGACCCGGTGTGGATTAGTAGGGTTTGCACAGCTGGAAAGACAAGACCTGCTTACTCGACGAGTCACCACAACAAAAAGTACTTATGGTCTCCCCAAATTGTACCCGTTTATGATCAGATTCCATCTGGGCAGAGAGGTCCCGTCCTTGTTCTCGGTGGCCCAGCAGTTCTCCAGCTCCAGTGACACTTCAGGGGTTGTCCACCTCACGAGTTCCACCTCGAAATACAGCGGCTGCAGGTACTTTGATACGGGATAGTCCGAGGCGCCGTAAAATGCCTTGAACGAGTCATCTGAAATAGAACATGGTCGACAAAGAAGGCGGTTATTACTTCCAAGTACTCCGCCACCTTTGCGGCAGAACCTGAATATAAGTGCAGAGTCATGAATGAACGGGACATAGTCGTTCACTTACTCATTGCTGCCAGTGTTGGCTAAAACAATTACCGTATTTTTCGGTCTATAAGTCGCACCGGTCGAAAATGCATCATAAAGAAGGAAAAAAACATAAGTGGCACTGGAGTATAAGTCGCATTTTTTGGGGAAATTGATTTGATAAAACCCAACACCAAGAATAGACATTTGAAAGGCAATTTAAAATTAAAGCTGCAAGAAGCGTTGGTCGGGCCCGCATATTTGGCTGGTGCTAGTCCTAAGTGTCCCAATACTTTTGTCCAGTGGTAGTCCTGAGTGAGACCTACATAGAAGTTTGTTACATGTCTCTACGATATTCGTACTGGGAATTAGAGGAAGTTGTGTATGTGGTTTTTTTCTTTGAAGGTTCGTAAAATCACAACCGTAGCACTAACGCAAACTCTTTCGTCAACTTTTAATCAGAAGGGTTAATCTCTCTCCTGTAGTAGTTTGAACCCGAAACGACAAGCACGCTCAGGAGATAATGTTTGGTGACCACTTTTTACAAAAATTTAGTTTTGAAAGAGGGATTGCAAACTTCCTGTTGATTTTTGCTGAAAGATGTAAATCTATGAAATGTAGGTCTAGGTGAGACCTACATAAAGGTTTTTATTTCTGTGTTTTACTCAATATAGGTCATCAAATCTCAGCAACAAGCTGTAATATCTTACTGAGATCATTTAGGACCAAAACACTTAAAACAAGTAAAACACTCTAACATAAAATCTGCTTAGTGAGAAGGATGATCTTATCAGACAGAAAATAAGCAAATATCACCCTTATTTGAGATATTTAATCTTACTTAGATTTCAGTTTTTGCAGTGTATTCCGTACAATTGACCACTAAATGGTAACACCCCAATAAGTTTTTCAACTTGTTTTAGTCAGGGTCACTAAACACTGCATGAATATAGGGCAAAATTGCCCCAAAATGATACTTTGATGAAATAAAGGCATGTTTTAGTGTAAGGAGGGATGGGAATTGATAAGATTTTTCTGATTATATCAATATCAGCCAGAGTGGATCTGTGTTTGTGATCATCGAAAGGCACTAACCGCACTGCAAAAAGTCAGTGGTCAAAAACAAGAAAAAAATAAAAATTAGGGGTATTTTATTTGAACTAGGCAAAATTATCTGCCAATAGAACAAGAAAATTCGGCTGGTCAAGACTTTCCGAAACAAGTAAAATTAGCTAACCTCAATGAACCAAAACCTTTAAAACAAGTAAAACACTGGAACATAAAATCTGCTTAGCGAGAAGAATTATCTTATCAGACAGAAAATAAGCAAATATCACCCTTATTTGAGATATTTAATCTTACTTAGATTTCAGCTTTTGCAGTGTAGAGTCTATTCTATGAGCCTTATAATGCGGTGCGCCTTATATATGAACAAAGTTTTAAAATAGGCCATTCATTGAAAGTGCGCCTTAGTTCGGAAAATACGGTAACTGGACAGCACAGTTATCAGCTCTAATGGCGAGCTAAAACCACCATACACAATAGTAAAGACTCAAACGTGAAAGGTTTAAGAGTACCCGATTCAATTCAGTGAATGACAAATTTCTGATCACTAGTCAAGAGCCAAGAATTGTCCCATTTCTTGTTGCGGTCCACTGGCATTGGGTTGAAGTGATGAAGGACCAATACAGACTGCGCTACAGCAATACTCAGTATTTCAAAAAAGGTTCACGCATACCACACATACCTTTAGCGAGCCTCAGCTTCACTTGCCGCTCGCCTTTTGCGTTTTCTGCATACGGGCCGTTCCTGCGAGGCCTGGTTTGAAAGGTCATGGCGCGACTTGTGTTGACGTCGTAGGAGCAGGAAACCTTCAAACTTGGGGTGGGAAGAAGGCGTGTTTGTTAAACTAGCATTTCATTGGCTTAAAGGCCTACTGAAAGCCACTACTACCGACCAAGCAGTCTGATAGTTTATATATCAATGATGAAATCTTAACATTGCAACACATGCCAATACGACCGGGTTAACTTATAAAGTGCAATTTTAAACTTCCCGCTAAACTTCCGGTTGAAAACGTCTATGTATGATGACGTATGCGCGTGACGTCAATGGTTGAAACTGAAGTATTCGGACACCATTGAATCCAATACAAAAAGCAGTTTGCATCCCAAAATTCCACAGTATTCTGGACATCTGTGTTGGTGAATCTTTTGCAATTTGTTTAATGAACAATGAAGACTGCAAAGAAGAAAGCTGTAGGTAGGATCGGTGTATTAGCGGCTGGCTGCAGCAACACAACCAGGAGGAGTTTGACTTTGATAGCAGAAGCGCTATCCGACGCTAGCCGGCAACCGCACGGATGATCGGGTGAAGTCCTTCGTTGCTCCGTCGATCGCAGGTGAGCACGGTTGTTGAGCAGATGAGGGCTGGCTGGCGTAGGTGGATAGCTAATGTTTTTAGCATATCTCTGTGAGGTCCCGTTGCTAAGTTAGCTTCAATGGCGTTAGCAACAGCATTGTTAAGCTTCACCAGGCTGGAAAGCATTAACCGTGTAGTTACATGTCCATGGTTTAATAGTATTGTTGATTTTCTGTCTATCCTTCCAGTCAGGGGTTTATTTCTATCTGCAGTTAAGCACGATGCTATCATGTTAGCTCCGTAGCTAAAGAGCTTCCCCGATGTATTGTGGAGATAAAAGTCACTGAATGTCCATTTTGCGTTTTCGACTCTCATTTTCAAGAGGATATAGTATCCGAGATGGTTTAAAATACAAATCCGTGATCCACAATAGAAAAAGGAGAGAGTGTGGAATCCAATGAGCCCTTGTACCTAAGTTACGGTCAGAGCGAAAAAAGATGAGTCCTTCACTCGCGTTCCTCATCCACGAATCTTTCATCCTGGCTCAAATTAATGAGGTAATCGTCGCTTTCTCGGTCCGAATCGCTCTCGCTGCTGGTGTAAACAATGGGAAAATGTGAGCAGCCCTTCCTCCTGTGACGTCACGCTACTTCCGGTACAGGCAAGGCTTTTTTTTATCAGCGACCAAAAGTTGCGAACTTTATCGTCGATGTTCTCTACTAAATCTTTTCAGCAAAAACATGGCAATATCGTGAAATTATCAAGTATGACACAGAATGGATCTGCTATCCTCGTTTAAATAAAAAAAATTACATTTCAGTAGGCCTTTAAGGTGAGCTCAGCTTTTGTTAACATAAATGTAAAACAACTTATCACTTTTATAGCTTAAGATGTACTGCGTTTTAAGACTGGTGTAATTTTTTAATGGTCCCCTTGGCAAACTAATGGGTGGTACAAGGTTACACTGGAGGTTGTCATAACTCATGATTGCATTAAATAACCGAAATAAACTCACTCATACGCCGGCTCTTCTGGGTTGGCGCGTCCACTTTGTACAAGCACATCCGGCAGAGAGATTTCATTCTCATAGAGCATTTCGTTGGCCAAAAACTGCAGGGGGAGGAGACAAGTTGTCAGATTTGAACGATGAAGAATAAACCACATTAGCATGTTACCTTTCTGGTGGTTCCACATGTCTTGGCGGTGAAGACAAAATAAGCATAGCGGTCGTTGCTGTAGGATGGACGACAGGTGGGGTCCCTGAGGGTCAGCTGACGGGGGTTCAGACTGGGAACAGACTCCAGTTTGACCGCCAGAGCAGTCATGGTTCCATTGGGTAAACACTCTGAAAGTATTGAGACTAGTCAGTGTGGGCTGAGACTTTAAAGTAGCGTCAATCTGCAGAACCAACCGATTAGTGTGACGGGGAAACTACAAGTCAGAGTGAAGTCTTTCATTTTCTTCCTGGTATCTCGATTTTGCAAGCCGACATCAAGTCGGCCTTTGATGAACAACTCATCGATGGCCTGGAAAGATAGTTATTGAAAACCGTAATTGAAAACCGTAGCCGTTTAAGTTGGGGAATGGCATTGCGTCCCTTAAAGGCCTACTGAAATGAATTTTTTTTAATTTAAAAGGGGATAGCAGATTCATTCTATGTGTCATACTTTATCATTTCGTGATATTGCCATATTTTTGATGAAAGGATTTAGTAGAGAACGACGATAAAGATTGCAACTTTTGGTATCTAATAAAAAAAGCCTTGCCCCTACCGGAAGTAGCGTGACGTAGTCAGTTCGCCTCATATTTTCCTATGGTTTTCAATGCAGCTAGAGTGATTCGGACCGAGAAAACGACGATTACCCCATTAATTTGAGCGAGGATGAAAGATTCGTGGATGAGGAACGCTAGAGTGAAGGACTAGAATGCAGTGCAAGACATATCTTTTTTCGCTCTGACCGTAACTTAGGTACAAGCTGGCAGTTCAAATCCCAGCCGAGTCATACCAAAGACTATAAAAATGGGACCCATAACCTCCCTGCTTGGCACTCAGCAACAAAGGGTTGGAGTTGGGGGTTAAATCACCAAAATGATTCCCGGGCACGGCGCCGCTGCCCACTGCTCCCCAAGGGGATGGGACAAATGCAGAGGACAAATTTCACCACATCTAGTGTGTGACAATCATTGGTACTTTAATCTTAATCTCATTGGATTCCACACTCTCCCTTTTTCTATTGTGGATCACAGATTTGTATTTTAAACCACCTCGGATACTATATCCTCTTGAAAATGAGTCGAGAATGCGAAATGGACATTCACAGTGACTTTTATCTCCACGACAATACATCGACGAAACACTTTAGCTATGGAGCTAACGTGATAGCTTAACTGCATATAGAAATAAAATAAATCCCTAACTGGAAGGATATACAGAAGATCAATACTATTAAACCAGGGACATGTAAATACACGGTTAATGCTTTCCAGCCTGGCGAAGCTTAAAAATGCTGTTGCTAACGACGCCATTGAAGCTAACTTAGTATAACGGGACCTCACAGCCATGATAAAAACATTAGCACTCCACCTACACCAGCCAGCCCTCATCTGCGTTCCAGCGATCGACGGAAGGACGAAGGACTTCACCACGATCATCCGTGCGGTCGGTGGCTAGCGTCGGCTAGCGCGTCTGCTATCCGAGTCAAAGTCTTCCTGGTTGTGTTGCTGTAGTCCGCCGCTAATACATCGATCCCACCTACAACTTTCTTCTTTGCAGTCTTCATTGTTCATTAAACAAATTGCAAAAGATTCACCAACACAGATGTCCAGAATACTGTGGAATTATGAGATGAAAACAGAGCTTTTTTGTATTGGATTCAAAGGTGTACCAATACTTCTGTTTCACTGGCTACGTCACACGCATACGTCATCATCCAAAGACGTTTTTAACCGGAAGTTTAGCGGTAAATTTAAAATTGCACTTTATAAGTTAACCCGGCCGTATTGGCATGTGTTGCATTGTTAAGATTTCATCATTGATATATAAACTCAGACTGCGTGGTCGGTAGTAGTGGCTTTCAGTAGGCCTTTAAGGCAACCATACATACGCACCACGGGGCCAAGCCAGAAATCGTTGACTAAAAATACCTCAAAGACAACATCCTGCGATGTGAAGGGCACCACAACCCTGAAGTGGGTTCCGTTCTCCGTGAAGCCATATTCCTCAGCCAAGGTCTGCGTCAACGGGCGCATTCCAATAGTCGTTTGGAAGTTGGAGCCTTGGGTTCCGTACTGCACAAGAATGTAGAAGTCCTGGGAGTCGCAGGCGCCGCTGATGTAAGGTTGGACTGTGGCTTTAAAAGAAGCAGCACAGAAGACATGTCTTAAATCAGGGTGTTAAAGTGTAGCCCGTCAACCATTAGAAACCACATCCTAGATTAGAACATTGCACACAAAAAAGGGGTGATTTGGCTCAAATTTACCGAAATGTCCGACAACCATTCCATCACAATTGTATGCTGCAGCTGTCACATATACTGTAATATTGTCGTCATGTGCGTACATGGTAATTGTTATATTTTGTATATGAGACATAATATATCAGTATATATAATATAATGTACATATATTATGTAATTACATATATATGTTATATCGCTATATTTAGTCTATTTATACCTGCATTGTCCTTTCCATCCTTACACTTTTCCATCCTTTGTAACTGAGCTACTGTGTGGAACAATTTCCCTTGTGGATCATTAAAGTTTGTCTAAGTCAGGGGTGTCCAAACTTTTTCCACTGAGGGCCGCACACGGAAAAATTAAAGCATGTGGGGGCCATTTTGATATTTTTCATTTTCAAACTATAACAAAATATATGCATTTTTTTATTTTACCTTTAGGGGTCCCGGGGACCATATAGGGTCTCAGTCATTAAAATGTTAAGTCAGATTTTTTTTAATTTTTTTTTTAAATTAACGCTTACAGTAAATCTCTATCAACTTCAAGTTGATATGAATACAAATTTAAAAAAGTTTTATGGCTTTTCTGTCAAAAACAACTTAGTTTTTAATAGTAAAACTGAAATATGCAGTATTTACTAATTAGAGCCCTAAAAGATCAATAATGCAGGACACCATTGATTTTAATTCTCATATTTTTTAGTAATCAGTGAGAAGATAAATAAAACAATCACTAAATATATTTGGGATCCAAAAGGTGCCCCACTCAAAGTGATACATTTTTATTAAGTGTTTAAAGTAAAAGAAAAACCTAAGTTACGAGATCAACTTCAAATATATATGTCAATTTTATGCTGGAACTATTTTGTTTGTTTTATGCGCTTTTGTCAAAGAAAACTTTTATGTTTTTATATGGCTACTACACAATATATGCAATATTTACCACAAAACATTTTAAAGTGAAATATTTGAAGTAATTGGAGCCCTGAAAATAATTCATTATAACATGGATTTTTTTTCATTATTTTTTTTTTTTTTGAGCATTGGCAAAAAAAGAAAACTACATGGCAGCTTTTGCGTCAACATTGCAACTTTCTCGTTAGATTTCACCTCATTCCACTTTTTTAATGTTCTTTTTACAATAGTATTTCCAGACTGTGGCGGGCCGGTAAACAATTAGCTGTGGGCCGCAAATTGCCCCCAGGCCACACTTTAGACACCCCTGATCTAAGTCTAAGTCAAGAACAAAATGTGCTGCAACGCCAGCATTTTTGTGTCTTACCATGTCCGGTCAAAGTTAACCAAGTTTATTACTACAACCTTCAATCCAGGCGTAATCATCTGGAATTAACTTTCACCAGCTCAGAGGCGATGCAGCATAAGGAAGGTACCTCTGATCAATGCGCCGCTATAAGTCAAGTCTTTAACATTATCGCTTATTACTTTAACCGGTCACATGATTAAATTGAGTATTTTTGGCAATGGGTGGAATAGTCAAGGCACCATTAACTCTATTGTTAGCTGACTTTAAGATTTAGAACATAGGAAAAACATGTCTTAAAGTGGATATGTAGCACCTTTTCTCTAGACTCTACATAGAGAAACCCATTTTCTACATCTTTAAAAGGGGAACTGCACGTTTTTGGAATATTGCCTGTCGTTCACAATCATGAAAGACATGAGCGATGGATTCCAATTAGACTTAAATAAGTCGGCTTACAGCAGAGCGCTACTGTTGTGCAATAAAATCCAATAACCATTCAAAAACTGTCAATACTCTACATTTCGTGACTTGACTGACCAAGTGTTGGTGATACTATTAGCACGAACGCAGACAAACTTTAGCAGTGCACTTGATTGAAACTTTAGTACACTGCAAAAAGTCAGTGTTCAAAAACCAGAATTTTTTTTTTACAAAAACGAGGGGTATTTTATTTGAACTAAGCAAAATTATCTGCCAATAGAAGAAAATTTGGCTTGTCAAGACTTTCCAAAACAAGTCAAATTAGCTAACCTCAATGAACCCAAAAATACCTTAAAATAAGTATATTCTCACTAATAACAAGTGCACTTATCTTGGTGGAAAACAAAATGAGACCTTTTTGCTCAAAATGTTGAAAAATATTCTTAAATGAAGTAAATGCTAGTGCCATTATCTTGATATAATGATATGCGCTCGGCATTACATTTCTTGAAACCAGCAAACTTGTACTAAAACTGATTTATTGTTCTTAATGGAAAAGCAACAAGGTAACCGCTTGTTACTCTCGGGGTCTCCTAACCGCTCAGGCAAAATCATATGGTCTAAAAATGCATTTTTCCATGGATAACATGACATCATCGCGCCAAGTGCGTGCTCTTTCAGTCAATTAGTGCGCATATATACAGCCCGGCCAAACTTTTATTTATTTATTTATTTTTAATTGTAATTTTGAGGAATTTCTCTGAATGTGCATGAACTATTTCTGTTCAAAATTGTTTGAAATGTTAAATATTAACTGTCAGTTTACTGTACTATGAGTACATATTTTCTATTGTTTCATTGAAAATAAAACAGCAAAGTCCATTTGGCTGTCATCTGTTTTAATTATGACAGTTGGGTCAAAATCATGATTTTTTTGTCATGCTTGAAGTAAGAAATTACTTTAAAAAAGTAGTTTTATACTTGTGAGTGTTGATGACACAGCTTTGCAACAGTTGATATTCTAGTTTCAAGCATGTTTTACCCAATATAGGTCATCAAATCTCAGCAACAAGCTGTAATATCTTACTGAGATCATTTAGGACAAAAACACCAACATAAAATCTGCTTAGACAGAAAATAAGCAAATATCACCCTTATTTGAGATATTTAATCTTGCTTAGATTTCAGTTTTTGCAGTGTGACAGTAGATTTTCAGACTGGAAATATAACCGATATGGTTCAGCGAATAAAATGTAACTATTCTTCTATGCCATTATACTGATACAGGTGTTCAGAACATACCTTTACTCAAATTGAGAATGAGGGCAGCAAGAGTTAGAGTTCATAAGTCTAATATGTACTTACCCATGACAGCCAATTTTGCTTCCAGATAAGCGGAGTAAGAAAGTGGTGCATAGTCTGGCAGGACCACCAGGCCGAAAGTCAGTTGTAGCGAGTAGACCACGTAGCCCATGTCTTTCTGTTAGGAACCACAGCGGGATTAGGACTTTTAAACATTGTACAGTCCAGAATACGAGCGAGACCGACCTTCTGTAGGACAACTTTGTCATCGAAAGGCACTTTGAGCGAGAAGAACTTCAATCCGCTGTCTTGAGCGTGATGCTCGTGCAGGTCAAAGCCTCGCACGCTGGAGTCCGCCGCCGACAAGACCTCCCCGACGAAGGTGATGTTGCGTAAAACCACATCCGGCGCGAAGGGCCCGAGAGTGACTTTGAAGGCCTTCTGCTCTGCAACAGTGTCTGTAGGCGGGGGGGGACACACCATGTGAGGTTTTTAGATTGCGTTTGCACACACCTGCGTGGCTTTGACACTCACTGTCCTGCACGTGCACGGAGTGGGAAACGGGCGGTGTCCTGATGGGGAGGAGGACTTTGTAGCGCGTGTCCTTATTGGTTGCGTCAGTCCACAGCAACTCAAGCATGGGCTCGATCACAAAGCAGACCAAGTACTGATCCTTCAGGACAAGACTCTGCAAAAAAAAAAAAAAAAAAAGTTTTAAATTGGACAAAATTATACATGAAAACCACATTTTTAAACCCACCTTTAAGAAACCACCTGGCGCCCTGATGGGAATATGCACCACGATGTACATGTGGTCGACAGTCAAGTTGTAGCCCCGAGCGGACACCTGTTAGAATAATTAAGTATATATTATCACACTAACTTTAGTATGCTTAAAGTCAGTTGCTTTAGTTATTGTGCTCAAGTTGGACTTTTCTAATCTGTGCAAGGACAAAGACTTCTTGTCTGAGGGGTGGCCTCAGCCGTAGATGTTATTTGTTTTAGCCCGCTAACAGCCAAGGACTTCAACAAAGATAAGACAGCACGCAGACGAAGCAGAGACTTCAAGGACCTCAACGAAGATAAAACACAGACGAAGCGGGGACAAGGCGAAATCACAAGGCCCCCCAGCACATTCTGTCACATATTGTGCGTCCTGGACCTGCTTTGCATAATATACAGTATGTGACCACTCCTTTTAGAGGCGGCCTTAGTATTGTTGACTGTGGAACTCCTGAATAAATAGAGGGACGCAGAGCGTAGGGCAAGACTGTGACTAAGTGTTCAGCTCCATGCGTTGTCCTCATGAGCTAAATTGAACTCTGATTGATTCCTTGCTTCTTGTCTGATTAATACAGCGGTTACCAACCTTTTTGAAACCAAGAGTTACTTCTTGGGTACGGATTAATGCGAAGGGCTACCAGTTTGATACACTTAGATAAATTGCCAGAAATAGCCAATTTGCTCAATTTACCTTTAACATTATGTTAATGATATTTACACTTAATTGAATGGTTTAAAAGAGGAGAAAACAAGAAAAAAGACAATTACATTTTGAAACAGTTTCTTCAATTTCGACTCTTTAAAATTCAAATGAAAAGGAGAAAAACTAGCTAATTTGAATCTTTTTTTAAAAATTTAAAAAATAATTTATGGAACATTAGTCATTTTTCTTGATTAAGATTAATTTTAAAATTTTGATGACATGTTTTAAATAGGTTAAAATCCAATCTGCACTTTGTTAGAATTTAACAAATTGGAACAAGCTATATTTCTAACAAAGACAAATCATTTGTTCTAGATTTTCCAGAACAAAAACTTTAAAAGAAATTCAAAAGACTTTGAAATAAGATTTAAATTTGATTCTACAGATTTTCTAGATTAGCCAGAATAATTTTTTTGAATTTTAATAAGTTTGAAGAAATATGAAATATTCTTTGTTGAAAAAACAGAAGCTAAAATGAATTAAATTAAAATGTATTTATTATTCTTTACAATAGAAAAACTAAATTTACTTGAACATTTAAATTGTCAGGAAAGAAGAGGAAGGAATTTAAAAGGTAAAAAGGTATGTGTTTAAAAATCCTAAAATCATTTTTAAGGTTGTATTTTTTCTCTAAAATTTTTTTGTGGAAGTTATAAGAAGCAAAGTAAAAAAATTAATTAATTTATTTAAACAAGTGAAGACTAATTCTTTAAAATATTTTCTTGGATTTTCAAATTCTATTCGAGTTTTGTCTCAGAATTAAAAATGTCAGGCAAAGCGAGACCAGCTTGCTAGTAAATACAATTTAAAAAATAGAGGCAGCTCACTGGTAAATGCTGCTATTTGAGCTATTTTTAGAACAGGCCAGCGGGCGACTCATCTGGTCCTTACGGGCGACCTGGTGCCCGCGGGCACCGTGTTGGTGACCGCTGTTAATAGATGTCATCAGTGCTTGAACCTGACACACCTCGGCGGCGTCCAGCCGCATTCCGTCGATGCCCATGTGCACCTCCTGGAGTCGGACTTGGTCGGAGGAAATGAGCGGGTCGATACGGGTGGGCAGGAACCAGCTGATCAGGTCTTCTGTGATGTAGACACTACCTAGAAGGAAGAACAATTCAAGAGCATGCATCAAATTCCTATTGAATTCAATTTAAAAAGACAGTACAGAATAGCCAGTGGCTTGCAGTATTGTCAAACTACGATTTCTAGTAGCAACACATTGTGTCAGGAAAAAAATCCTTGGCAGAACCTAAAGCCAAATTACAACCACGGGCCAGTAAAGACTTTGTAAAAAGAAAACACCCATTTTCCCTGGACCTGACCCACATCCAGTAGTTTAAAATCTGGCCTTCAAAACAGTCTTTTCCTTGTGAATGTAAATTATATTAACTAGAGATGTCCGAGAATGGCTTTTTTGCCGATATTGTCCAACTCTTAATTACCGATCGATATATATAGTCGTGGAATTAACACATTATGCCTAATTTTGTTTATTATGCCCTGCTGGATGCATTAAACAATGTAAAAGTTTTCTAAAATAAATCAACTCAAGTTATGGAAAAAAATGCCAATTATTGAAGTCAAAGTGCATTATTTTTTTTTAAACATGCCTCAAAACAGCAGCTTGGAATTTGGGACATGCTCTTTTAGAGAGCATGAGGAGGTTGAGGTGGGCGGGGCTGAGGAGGGCATATTGTAGCGTCCCGGAAGAGTTAGTGCTGCAAGGGGTTCTGGGTATTTGTTCTGTTACGGTGCGGATGTTCTCCCGAAATGTGTTTGTCATTCTTGTTTGGTGTAGGTTCACAGTGTGGCGCATATTTGTAACAGTGTTGAAGTTGTTTATACGGACACCCTCAGTGTGACCTGTATGGCTGTTGACCAAGTATGCATTGCATTCACTTGTGTGAAAAGCCGTAGATATTATGTGACTGGGCCGGCACGCGAAGGCAGTGCCTTTAAGGTTTATTGGCCCTCTGTACTTCTCCCTACGTCCGTGTACACAGCAGCGTTTTAAAAAGTCATGAATTTTACTTTTATAAACCGATAATTTCCGATATTACATTTTATAGCATTTATCAGCCGATAATATCAGCAGTCCGATAGTATCGGACATCTCTAATTATTATGATTATTTCTGAGTCTCATTTGCAAGTATTACTTTGCATGCAGTTGCAATTCCAAGACATTAGATGGCAGTAGTTTATAGACTACAGTGTGTTTCCTACTTGGGGTGTAGTCTTTGCCATTAAGCTGAATATATTATTTTGTTGCGCTCTAAAAAGTGTAAAAACTCTAAGTATTGAATTTGATTGTAACATGTCTCTAAGGTTTATTGGCCCTCTGTACTTCTCCCTACATCCGTGTACACAGCGGCGTTTCAAAAAGTCATACATTTTACTTTGATACCGATAATTTTAAAGCATTTATCGGCAGTCCGATATTATCAGACATCCCTAGTATTAACTTTTGAAAATTTGACACTTCTGTATTAAATACAAAAGCAAATTGCCAATTTTTATTTATTTTATAAATTGGACAGGAACACCGGGTGTCCACCAACATAGACTAGGGTTTATCACATGTGTCAAACTCAAGGCCCGGGGGCCACATCTGGCCCGCCCCATTATTCTTTGTGGCCTGCGATTGCCTGGAAAGAATGTGCATCAACTTCATGGATTAATGTATCTAAATTTTGACAGAAAAAGCTACAGTAGGGAAGGGATTTATACGGCCCCATTCCTGGGTGGATCTCGCATGAGAGGAAGAGGGGTTAATCATTTTCCAATGCAGTCTGCTGGAAGTGAGGGAAAGCGCCACTCTACATAGCAGCTGACTGTGTGGTCTCAAAGTTGGAACGGCGGTTAAAATGGATAGTGCATTACCGCATTTCGTCACGTTTCCTGTGTCAGGTAAACCAAATAGTGCCTTCTCAATCCTGTTCCTACTGCATTTCTTGACTTTGTGTCATTCAAACTCTTTTTATGAAAGTTCTACACTAGCTGAACTTAAGTTGTCACTTAACTTTTGATTCCAAAGCAGGTTTTCCATTAAACTATGGTAAGTAATATGACATGGCCCTCCAAGGGCTTTGGTATCTGCAATGTGGCCCACGCTGAAAATGTGTTTGAAACCCCCCTTGCTCTAGAAAGCTGGCAAGAAAAAATATATAAAAAATTCTCAGCTGTGGTCCGTATGGACCGCAGAAATACTTTGTTGTAGTATTTTCCACCACTTGATGCAGTAATAACGAGCAGAAGTCTGGCACTATAGTCAGAAGCTTAAAGACAAAAATTATGACTAAATTCATAAAGCTGCACTTTCATTTTATTGACAGGTTATGAAACATTACATTTAGTGAAGCACAAAATGTATATTATATGTGCCGTATATTTAGTTAGGACCTTTTCCCCCTTTAATCAGTTTGATCTAAATGTAAGGTTTATGTGTTAATATATTTGTGATTAACACTGCAAAAACTGAAATCTATGCAAGATTAAATATCTCAAAGGGTGATATTTGCTTATTTTCTGTCTAAGATAATTCTCACTAAGCAGATTTTATGTTAGTGTTTGTCCTAAATGATCTCAGTAAGATATTACAGCTTGTTGCTGAGATTTGATGACCTATATTGAGTAAAACATGCTTGAAACTAGAATATCAACTGTTGCAAAGCTGTGTCATCAACACTCACAAGTATAAAACTACTTTTTTAAAGTAATCATTTCTTATTTAAAGCATGAAAAAAAAAATCATGATTTTGACACAATCGTGTCTCATAATTAAAACAGATGACAGCCAAATGGACTTTCAGTTTTATTTTTAATGAAATAGAAATTACTTACTCTTAGTAGTACAATAAACTGACAGTTAATACTTGAACATTTCTAACAATTTGACAGAAATTGTTCATGCTCATTCAGATAAATTCTTCAAAATTACAATTAAAAAATGTTTGGCCGGGGGCCGGGCTGTATATACGCGCACTAATTGACTGAAAGTGCACGCACTTGATGCGATGATGTCATGTTATCCATGGAAAAATGCATTTTTAGACAATATGATTTGCCTGAGCGGCTAGGAGACCCCGAGAGGAACAAGCGGTTGCCTTAGAAATGAAGAACAATTAGTTTTTAGTGTAAATTTGCTGGTTTCAAGAAATGTAATGCCGAGCGCATATCATTATGTCAAGATAATGGCACTAGCATTTACTTCATTTAAGAATATTTTTCAACATATTGAGCAAAAAGGTCTTTTTTTTTAACAAGAAAAGTGCACTTATTAGTGAGAATATACTTATTTTAAAGGTATTTTTGGGGTTCATAGAAGTTAGCTAATTTTACTTGTTTTGGAAAATCTTGACAAGCCAAATTTTCTTGTTCTATTGACAGATAATTTTGCTTAGTTCAAATAAAGTACCCATCATTTTTGAACACTGACTTTTTGCAGTGCACATGTTTCATATCATCACAAGGTTGTAAACTAAGTAGGTTATTGAATAACAATAATTAATAATTGAGTGTTAATGGAAAAGTTAAACCCCTGGACTACATAAGCCTAATCTTGTGTTGCCATAGCAATGACAAACAGTCACCCAATACAAGCCAGTGTACACTTTGACTTGATGCTCTAGTCCAAAATGAGTTACCTTCAAGGGTAGGGCAAGCAGCTGCTGCGTCAATTTCAGTTGTGAGCCACTTCTTTTTGAAGACGGTGGTGGTTTGCAGCACAGACATGGGCACACCCGCGACCTGTAGGGGGAACACCACATGTCAGAGGCAAGTGGTGCATGTTGGCTAAGGTTACACAAGCGCGAAAGAAAGACCATCCCCACATTTTATGAGCCAAACGAAGTTGAGAAATGTAACTTTAAAAGAATTCTAAACATTAGTAATTTACCAAAATGAAGCACTCACCACACTGAGGTTAGCAGTTTTACTTCTTAAACCAAAAAGTGAAGTTCACTAACCCATAAACTCCTAGTAAGCTTCCACCCCCCAACTAAACATGCAGACCCTCCACTAATTTGCGATGTCACCCATTCTACCAAACCCCACAAATTATGCACAGCCTTGCAACTTTACCACACGTTTAACAAATGACAGATTAGCCAATCAAATCAATTTAAGATTTTGATTTTACAATTCCTATCTGCTCAAATATCATCCTTCCGTAGAGCCCATACCTACTTCCCGACCCTGGAGCTAAGCCTTCTGCAAAGTGTACATAAACACTTCCAGGTGCACTGCAAAAACTGAAATCTAAGTAAGATTAAATATCTCAAATAAGGGTGATATTTGCTTATTTTCTGTCTGATAAGATCATTCTTCTCACTAAGCAGATTTTATGTTAGAGTGTTTTACTTGTTTTAAGTGTTTTGTCCTAAATGATCTCAGTAAGATATTACAGCTTGTTGCTGAGATTTGATGACCTATATTGAGTAAAACATGCTTGAAACTAGAATATCAACTGTTGCAAAGCTGTGTCATCAACACTCACAAGTATAAAACTACTTTTTTAAAGTAATTTCTTACTTCAAGCATGAAAAAAAAAAAATCATGATGTTATGGCACTAGCATTTAAGAACATTTTTCAACATTGAGAAAAAAAGGTCTATTTGTTTTTCTACCAAGAAAAGTGCACTTATTAGTGAGAATATACTTATTTTAAGGTATTTTTGGGTTCATTGAGGTTAGCTAATTTCACTTGTTTTGGAAAGTCTTGACAAGCCAAATGTTCTTTTTCTATTGGCAGATAATTTTGCTTAGTTAAAGTAAAATACCCCTAATTTTTGTATTTTTTTCCCTTGTTTTGAACACTGACTTTTTGCAGTGCACTTCTGTAAAATCTTGCATGCAAGTTTAAAAAAAGCCTGCCAATGCAAATTCAGCAATTTACAACTATCAAACAAGTCTTAGGGACAGACTATGCAAAGTAAACTTGGATTTTTTTCATCAAGTTGCCACACCTCCCCTGAAACCTGAGTTGAGCGGTTTGAGCAGACCGTAAAGGCCACACTGCAAAAAGTGAAATCTAACTAAGATGAAATATCTCAAATAAGGGTGATGTTTGCTTATTTTCTGTCTGATAAGAATTCTTCTCACTAAGCAGATTTTATGTTAGAGTGTTTTACTTGTTTTAAGGGTTTTGGTCCTAATTGATCTCAGTACGATATTACAGCTTGTTGCTGAGATTTTATGACTGATATTGAGTAAAACATGCTTAATAATAGATTTTATTTGTAAAAAGCACTTTCCATTGAGTAAACAACCTCAAAGTGCTACAGTGTATTAAAAAAAAAAAAAAGATTAAAAAAAAAACTAGAACAGCCTAATAGCTACAACTAGTATGCATATATCTAAAAAAGGCTTTTTTAAAAGCATCCACAGTCTGTGGTGCCCTCAGGTGACCAGGGAGAGCGGCTTGAAATTAGAATATCGACTGTTGCAAAGCTGTGTCATCACTCAAGTATAAAACTACTTTTTTTAAAGTAATAATTTCTTACTTCAAGCAGGAAAAAAAAACATGATGCCGAGCGCATATCATTATGTCAAGATAATGGCACTAGCATTTACTTCATTTAAGAATATTTTTCAACATATTGAGCAAAAAGGTCTTTTTTTTCTACCAAGAAAAGTGCACTTAGTGCGAATATACTTATTTTAAAAGGTATTTTTGGTTAGCTAATTTGACTTGTTATGGAAAGTCTTGAAGCCACATTTTCTTGTTCTATTGGCAGATAATTTTGCTTAGTTCAAATAAAATACCCCTCATTTTTGTATTTTTTTTTTCTTGTTTTTGAACACTGACTCCTTGCAGTGCACCAATCCACTCACGTGTTGGATGTAGGTGTCAGGCGCGGACTTGGAGCTTCGCAGGACGAGTCTCGTTGGCGTCTTTGCGACCCTGTAGCCGTGCTTCTGGGCCTCCATCAGACTCATCTTTTTCTCCTCGGGGGTGTTTAAAATCAGCGTGGAGATTTTGTATCCGGGGTCCATCAGAGTCTTATGCAAGGAAAGGCAGTTAACACCACTTTGTTTTTTTTAAATACAAAGGCCAAACAGTTGATCTAACCTCAGCAGCTCGCCGAGGCTCAGCAAAGCTGGGGGCGGTCCCTGGCAGGGCGTAATCATCTGAAACGACCCTTTTCACGGACACCTAGAAATGAGCTCACGCTATAAGCGGCCATCCATCTCTCGTCGTGTCCTCTGCTGTGACATCTAATGTGGCAGCCTTGACGCTCAGCCCCGTGATGCGTTCACTTACCTCCATATAGTTGCGGTCACAGATTATTTCCCTGAAGGCGGGCGCGCCATAGCTGCAGGTTTCAGCCACCTGGTACACCTCTTCTTGAACCATTTGGTTGCCGTAGAGTCTGAGGTTTAACACAGTCCTGAATGAATCCCCCTATAGCACAAAAAACAAACATAAGGACCACCATCTCAGACACGGCCTTTCAAAATAAGAGTTGCATCGCCGTTACCGTATTTTGAGCAAAACAGTTTTGAATGGAGGCGTAGATCAGGATGGTTTCTTGTTGGTTGTAGGTCAGACTGAAGCCGCACTGTGTCGCCAAACTTTGTGTGAGCTTATAGGCAGAGTTACCTTAAAATAAGGAAAAACAAACCATTACATGTGGGGAAAACAAAGACCAGTAACACTTTAGTATGGGGAACATATTCCACCATTAATTAGTTGCTTAACATGCAAATTAGTAACATATTGGCTCTTAGTCATTAAGTACTTATTAATGCCTTATTATACAAGCAGTAAGCCATTAACTAAGTCTTCCCTCAATAACCTCAGAATTATTGCTTATTAGTAACCCTAACATTTCCCTAGTGTCCAAATACCTAAGTCTTTGCATGTTCATAAGCAACTAATTAATGGTAGAATATGTTCCCCATACTAAAGTGTTACCAAGGGTATCCCGGGATCCCAAGCAAGAACATCCAAAAGCTGCAATACATACAGAATAGTGCTGCTAGGATCCTGATGTGTGGAAATACAACCACATCACACCAATTCTCAAATCCCTTCACTGGCTTCCTGTTCCACTCAGGATGGAATACAAAGTCTCCCTACTAACCCACCAGTGCCTCCATGGAAATGCCCCCCTCTACCTCAAAGAACTACTCACCCCCAAATCCTCCACTCCGGACAGGCTAACCTCCTCCAACCTCTGAGGACAAAGCTACGAACTATGGGAGACCGGACTTTCTGACCACCTGAGGGTACCACAGACTGTGGATGCTTTTAAAAAAGGCTTAAAAACCTTTTTTTTTAAAAAAAAAAAAAAAGCCTTTTTATAGATATATGCATACTAGTTCTAGGTATTAGGCTGTTCTAGTTTTTATTTTTTTAATTATTTTTCAATACACTGTAGCACTGAGGTTGTTTGCTCAATGTAAAGTGCGATTTAAAAATAAAATCTATTATCACTATTATAAAAGACCAAATCTGGGATTACGTGTGCGATGAATGCCCTCTGAAGTGAAGTGAAGTGAATTATATTTATATAGCGCTTTTTCTCTAATGACTCAAAGCGCTTTACATAGTGAAACCCAATATCTAAGTTACATTTAAACCAGTGTGGGTGGCACTGGGAGCAGGTGGGTAAAGTGTCTTGCCCAAGGACACAACGGTAGTGACTAGGATGGCGGAAGCTGGAATCGAACCTGGAACCCTCAAGTTGCTGGCACGGCCACTCTACCAACCGAGCTATACCTGCAATAAATGCATGCTTTGTGCAATTTCCACTCTACCTAAAATGGACAAGTGGGATTCTGACATGACCCCATGCTATTGTTTGAATGAGTCATGTTGGAAAAAAATAATTAAAAAGTGTTCAAAAACAGAAAAAAAAATACAAAAGTTAGGGGCATTTTACTTGAACAAAGCACAATTATCTGCCAATAGAACAAGAAAATTTGGCTTGTCAAGACTTTCCAAAACAAGTAAAATTAGCTAACTTCAATGAACCCCAAAATACCTTAAAATAAGTATATTCTCACTAATAACAAGTGCACTTTTCTTGGTAGAAAAGACCTTTTTGCTCAATATGTTGAAAAATATTCTTTAAGTAAATGCTAGTGCCATTATCTTGACATAATGATATGCGCTCGGCTTTACATTTTCCCATCGATAACATGCGTGCTCTGTCAATTAGTGCGCAAAGAATATATATATATATATATATATATATATATATATATATATATATATATATATATATATATATATATATATATATATATATATTACAATAAAAAATATTTAGTTGGGGCCAGGGTGTGTGTGTGTGTGTGTGTGTGTCTATATAAATAAAAAATTGTATTGTAATTTTGAATTTCTGAATGTGCATAAACTATGTTCAAAGTTGTTTGAAATGTCACATGTTAAATGTTTAAATATTAACTGTCAGTTTACTGTACTGTGCCAACTGTACTACTATACGAGTATGCATGTTCTCTTGTTTCATTGAAAATAAAACAGCAAAGTCCATTTGGCTGTCATCCGATTTAATTATGAGTCATGATTTCTTATTTCCTGCTTGAAGTAAGAAATTACTTTAAAAAAGTAGTTTTATACTTGTGAGTGTTGACAGCTTTGCAACAGTTTATATCTAGTTTCAAGCATGTTTTACTCAATATCGGTCATCAAATCTCAGCAACAAGCTGTAATATCTTACTGAGATCATTTAGGACCAAGACCCTTAAAACACTATAACATAAAATCTGCTTAGTGAGAAGAGTTATCTTATCAGACAGAAAATAAGCAAATATCACCCTTATTTGAGAAATGTAATTAGATTTCAGTTTTTGCAGTGTAAACCACATAAGATGTAGGGCCTGATTTACTAAAATGCAAATATCACATGCTAAACAGTGCAATCTACTGCACAGTCATGTTATGTGTGGCGTTCTGCCAACAGCACCCATGTACTACTTTTTAAAAATGGGCATTTTAGAAGCAGTCAGGTGCAGCCATAATGAAACCCACTTTTATGTGCTGCAGATGCACTCATGGAGGAGCTACACTTACTGAGATCAAAACGCAAAAAAAAGCATACTTCAAGAAGTTCATGGATGTAAATATATATTCTAAATCAGGTGTGTCAGTCATTTTAGCTCAGGGGTCACATGGAGGGAAATCTATTCCCACGTGGGCCAGACAAGTAAGATCATGGCATGATATAGGACAAGTTCAGATTGTTTCGTTTTACTTCGGCCCAAAATGGAACAAGCAAGTAATCCTCTTGACAAAACACTGCAAGATAGTTCAATTCTGAAGGGAAAATTGGTGGAGTTTCAAAACCATGAACAATCAATTTAGACTTAATCTCAGTGTATCTGCAAAGCCAGGCCTGGGCAATCATTTTGACTCGGGGCCCACATTTAGAGAAAAAAAAATGTCTGGGGCCGGTATATCTATTTTTTTAGGAACACTAATACAAAACCTCACAATAATGTCTGATTGAATGCTTAAAAATTTTATGACGACCTCCCTAAAAAAACAATGGAATTTTTACATTTTTCTATGAATGATAAAACACGGAATATTGACAAAATATGACTGTCACACCCCTGACATATTTTACAATCAAGTGAAACGCAACAAACTGAAATATGAACGTGAAGGGTACAAAATAAACCCACCTACAATCTGATATTTGCTGGATTTCCCCCAGGGATCAATAATGTACTTTCTATACATAGCTAAGCTTTAGAACCTTGTGAAAATCTCCTTGCGCGTCTGTGGAAAGTCTTCCCGCCCACACTGCTTGGTGCCTCGTCTGAGCTGCTGTGACGTAGATGGCCATAGTAACTAATTATATTACCATAGTAACTAGTATATCATCCATAAGCACAGATTCCAACCATTGAAGGACTTTGTATAGTTGAAGACTTACAATTAGAAAACATCACTGCATCTAAAACATCGAAAACATTTTGGGAATGTCCGGCGGGCCAGATTGAAAAGCTCAACGGGCCTTAATTTGCCCAGGTCTGTGCAAAGCAATTCAACTCTAAGTCAAAAACTAAGCATAAATAATTCTACATTTTAACTACCTCATTTGTTATTTCCACCCTTTGCTTGCTTTAAATTTGCACGGAAGACAATTGTCACAGAACTATCAATGTGCAGCATTTTATATCTGCTTGCCTAACAGAATTGCTATGGCGACATCCAGTGGACACGTTTAGAACAGCAGTTTCTTTAATTTGAAAAATGCAGCTCAATTTTACTTGGCAAACTCATCTCGCGGGCCGGATTGAACCCGTTTGACATCCCTGTTCTAAATGAAAAAAAAAAAGTGATTTAAAAAAAAAAAGCCAGAATATCAATTTGTTTTAGTCAGCCCTTTAACTGAACCCTGCATGCAGCTATGAAATTATACAATTATTTTGCTGAACAGACGATATGTCTTATTTTTGACAAACCATGCAAATATGTTGACGCTGTTCTTCGGTCTTTGCGGCACTTGTACTTTTCAGAGTTGCAAAACAGTAATTTGTTGACAAATCACATTGCACGTATGCTATATTAGCATCTTCTCCCACTTTGATCACTTTAGAGTGTGCTATCAAGTTTGAACGTATTTTAGTACACGCAAAACTTTATTAAATTCGACCCTTAACACGGTTGCCTAGAGTAGGTCCTGAGGGCCACTTTTGGCCCACCAAATGAATATTCATACAGACCTCTTTCAAGCTCAATAAAGGGTGTCCCAATATGATATCAGCAAGAAAACGAGTATTAGATTGACCTATGATGCTAGCAGTCCTGCAGTGTGTTTATTTGTATGGCACTCCGCAACAAGGGTTGGAATTGGGGGTTAAATCACCAAAAATGATTCCTGGGCGCGGCCACCGCTGCTGCTCACTGCTCCCCTCACCTCCCAGGGGGTGATCAAGGGTGATGGGTCAAATGCAGAGAATAATTTCACCACACCTAGTGTGTGTGACAATCAGTGCCACTTTTACCTTAACAAGTTTAAATCTTCTTGAATTTGTTTTAAAAAAAATAAAAAATAAAAAAAAAATAAAAAAGTTTTAGCTCAGGGGCTGCATGGAGGAAAATCTGTGCACACGCAGGCTGGACTATTAAAATCATGGGATTAAAACAAATAACTTCAGATTGTTTTTTTTGTCTTACTTTGGCCAAAAATAGAACATTTTGAAAATATTATAAAAATATAGAAAAAATTACCAGTAGCAGTAAAGTTTATATTCATGAAAGAAAATGAATGAATGTTTATAACTAAATACAATTTACATATGCATCAAAATTAGTTTTTTGGATTCTCTTTTTTAATCAATTAACATTTGACAACCTTTTTCCTAAACACAATATAGAATGGGAGATATAAAATCATGGCATTAAAACTACAAAATAACTTCAGATTGTTTTTTTTGTCTTACTTTGGCCAAAAATAGAACATTTTGAAAATATTACAATAAAAATATAGAAAAATATACCAGTAGCAGTAAAGTTTAGATCCATGAAGGAAAGAAGAAAGGGAATGAATGTTTATAACTAAATACAATTTACATATGCATCAAAATTAGTTTTAGATTTTTTTTTTTTTAATCAATTAACATTTGACAACCTTTTTCCTAAACACAATATAGAATGTGAGATATAACAGGATAATGCATACATTTATATATTTTTTTCACAACAGTTACAAAAGAGTGGGACCCCAAAAGTTTACTATGGGACCCCATTTTTATGACTTGATGGGAGACCCCATTTGGAAAATTCCTAACACCAACACTGATGGAGTAATGGTGCATGCAAACCAGCAGCAGGCGGGTGTGGCCTGCGGGCCGGTTCTAATACTAATCAAGTATCATCGATCATTCGGCCCGCGGGCCTTGACTTTGACGCATAGGCTACAGCAGCTACACAACAGATAAGCACTCAAACTAGACAAGTGTCCTAATTGAACAATATTGCAACATCAATATAAACCGGTTTCAATTAAAAAGTTGCATATTACTTAGATTCAAAGTCTCCAGTGCAGAAGCAGACTAGAAAGTCTCCCGTAACAAGAGTGTCCGCATAAGAGACCATTCTAGATGGTTAATAGGTTAGTGTTTTTGCCATACACTGTTGGGCTAGTTTCACTTGATCAAACATTTTAACATGCCATACTAGATAAGAAACACAAGTTTCCTGCTGATATTGTATCAGAAGTGGAAAAAACTTGGTTATTTGCACAAAAGGAAAAAATATATATATATCCTGCTTAAAATAACTGACCAACGCAAAAAGTTTGGGTACCCTTGAATTTGAGAAGAGAACTTACCAACAACAGCGGAAACTTCAAGACGCTTGCCTTGAAGTGGACCAACATCCACACGCATGATATTTCCCAAGCATTTTGACTGAATATCTATCAGGGAAAAATATATTATAAAAAGGATTGTTCAACAACATGGACAGTGATTTAAAAAATAAATAAGCAAAAAGGATAAATACCTATGGAACGTGTATCTTGTGCTTCTAGAGTCCCAAGTAACAGGAGACAAAGGCTGCAAAAGACAGACCTGCTATCAAACTACAGTTTCTGAAGAAACACGTGCAAAACAAGAAGACGTGACAAACCCCAGTTTGAAGACGGCAGCCATGGCACAAAGAGCGGGAAGAAAGCACCACTGCACTGTCTTTGTCCTTGCAGCTTTTCAGGTTCGAGGTGGACTCCGCTCTGCAGGGCCTTCAGACTGCAAGGAGCTAAGTAGGTGTTCAAATACTCCTGCACACAGGTGGATCTCATCAGGTCCCAATCAAGCTCAACCACACCCGGAGCCTGATTGGACGGCTGACCGGTGCCCCGCCCCTTTTAAGAAGGTAAGAAATCTCTCATCCAAACTACATGTTTAATATAGTCATCTTATTATTATTTTTATTATTTTTAAAAATAAAATAAAATAAGATAAAATAATAAATAAAAATATTTTTTCTTGAATAAAAAAAAAGAAAGTAAAATAATATAAAAACAATTACATAAAAAATAGTAATTAATGAAAATGTTAGTGGACCAGCAGCACACACAATCATGTGTGCTTTAAGGACCGTATCCCTTGCAGACTATATTGTTCTATGTTGTAGGAAGCAGAAGTTTTTAATAACAGAAAGAGACAGCCCCTTTTGTGTGAATGAGTGTGTATGAGTGTGGATGGGGGAGGGAGGTTTTTTTTTTGGGTTGATGCGCTAATGGCAAGTGTATCTTGTGTTTTTTATGTTTAAAATAATAAAAATAAAAAAAAACACTAAATATGTCAGCTGTTGCTTCTTCAAACTTTTTTGGGATATTGTTACATGACTATTGATTTTTTTTTTAAGCAGTTTTGTTAACCCTCAGAGTATAATAGGGACTTTTGTGTCCTTTTTTAGGAACATGTCTGCCTTGTTGTTGGCCATACCTTTGGTTGTGTTACTTTTCTCAGGATTCTAAGAACATTAGACTTAGACTTCCTTTTTATTGTCAGTCAAATTTGAACTTTGCAGTACGGATAAGAACGACATTTCGTTGCATTAGCTCATGGTAGTGCAGGATAATAAAGCAATAAGGTGCAGATATACTGTAAATAAATTAGGGCTGCAACAACTAATCGATTAAATCGATTAAAATCGATTATAAAAATAGTTGGCGATTAATTTAGTCATCGATTCGTTGGATCTATGCTATGCTCATGCGCAGAGGCAATTGTATTATTTTTTTTTTAAATAAACCTTGATTTACAGTATAAACTGCAACATGTACAAACAGCTGAGAAACAATAATCAAAATAAGTATGGTGCCAGTATGCTGGTTTTTTTCCAATAAAATACTGGAAAGGATAGAAATGTGGTTTGTCTCTTTTATCTGATTATTAATCGATTAATCTAAGTAATAATCGACAGATTAATCGATTATCAAATTAATCGTTAGTTGCAGCCCTTATATAAATAAATAGGTTACTGTACAGATAAATATATTGCACTTTTGCATATACATCCAGGTTTATGGATGTATGTTATATTGTCTTTATATTCCAGCCAGTTAATCCATTTTTGGGGGGAATTGAGGGGATTATTATGATGCGTTCAAGAGTTTTACGGCCTGAGGGAAGAAGCTGTTACAGAACCTGTAGGTTCTGCTTCGGAGGCTGCGGAACCTCTTTCTAGAGTCCAGCAGTGAAAACAGTCCTCGGTGGGGGTGGGAGGAGTCTCTGCAGATTTTCTGAGCGATGGTCAGGCAGCGGCTTTTTTGCGATCTCCTGTCATATTACTGTCATCTTGAGTAAAAAACACATTTTTGTGTTTGCAAACCTTACAAAAGCACATGTTTCTAGTAAAACTCACAAATATAGATTAATACAGGCATTATTAGACATATTGCATGTTTGGTTTAGGAGTTATGCTTGAAACCATTTATTATAGCTTCTAACACATTTTGTCAGGGTTCTAAGAACATTACTGTCATATTGAGTAAAAAAAAAAAAATGTTTGTGTTTGCAAACCTGACAAAAGCACATGTTTCTAGTAAAAACTCACAAATATAGATTAATACAGGCATTATTAGACATATTGCATGTTTGGTTTAGGAGTTATGCTTGAATACATTTTGTACTGCTTTTTCGCATTATCTCAGGATTCTAAGAACATTTCTGTCATATTGAGTAAAAAACAAATTTTTGTGTTTGCAAACCTTACAAAAGCACATGTTTCTAGTAAAACTCACAAAGATACATTAATACAGGCATTATTAGACATATTGCATGTTTGGCTTAGGTGTTGTTTGAATACATTTTGTATTGCTTTTTTCGCATTATCTCAGGAAATCTGAGAACATTACTGTCATATTGAGTAAAAAACTAATTGTTGTGTTTGCAAACCTTACAAAATCACGTTTCTAGTAAAACTCACAAAGATACATTAATACAGGCATTATTAGACATATTGCATGTTTGGTTTAGGAGTTACGCTTCAAACCTTTTATTATTGCTTCTAACACATTTTGTCAGGATTCTAAGAAAATTACTGTCATATTGAGTAAAAAAAAACATTTTTGTGTTTGCAAACCTTACAAAGGCACATGTTTCTAGTAAAACTCACAAATATAGATTAATACAGGCATTATAAGACATATTGCATGTTTGGTTTAGGAGTTATGCGAGAAACCATTTTTTATTGCTTCTAGCACATTTTGTCAGGATTCTAAGAACATTACTGTCATATTGAGTAAAAAACACATTTTTGTGTTTGCAAACCTTACAAAAGCACATGTTTCTAGTAAAACTCACAAATGTACATTAATACAGGCATTATTAGACATATTGCATGTTTGGTTTAGGAGTTATGCGAGAAACCATTTTTTATTGCTTGAAACACATTTTCTCAGGATTCGTGGTCTAGATCGTTTCTTAACCATAGGGCTGCAAGCTCAAAAAATACATCTTTCTCAGCTGTGGTACGTACGGGCTGCCACGGCCCCTCTGTCGTGGAAAAGTTGGGCCCCTGTGTCAAAAAGGTTAAGAATCCCTGTTTTAGATTGTTTTTTTCTAACAGGGTTTTTTTCCATGTTTAATTTTAATATTTCATTTCAAATACTTTCATGCATCTAGGATACACCAATAATTACTTTTAGCCCAAGAAAGTAACTAAAAGACCAAAGAAAGTGCATAAAAATATTTTAATGTCATATTTTTCCTGCATTTTCACACACATCCCTTTATCAAGTTCAGTGATGATTTAAAATAAACGGAATAAAGAGGTTAACTCTATGAATGCCTAATGCGGTGGTCAGCAACCCGCGGCTCTAGATGCAGCTCTTTAGTGCCGCCCTGGTGGCTCTTTGGAGCATTTTTAAAAAAAGGATTGAAAATGGAAAAAGATTTGGGGAAAATACTTTTTTTGTTTTAGTATGTTTTTTGTTTGAGGACAAACATGACACAACCTGTTAGAACTACCACTGTTTAATATGTTTATGAATGCTTCACTGATGACACTCTTTGGTGAACATCGTTTTGTCCTACTAATTTTGGCGGTTCTTGAACTCACCATAGTGTGGACTGTGACGCAGCAGTCTGTTTACATGTACAATCTTCCACTCCTTCTTTGTCTCATTTTGTCCACCAAACCTTTTATGCTGTGTGTGAATGCACAAAGGTGAGCTTTGTTGACGTTATTGACTTGTGTGGAGTGCTAATCAGGCATATTTGATCAGTGCATGACTAATCTATGCTAACATGCTATTTAAGCTAGCTGTATGTACATATTGCATCATTATGCCTCATTTGTAGCTATATTTGAGCTCATTTCATTTCCTTTATTTTTATCCTCTTTGAATACAATTTTTTATTTGCATGTCTCATGACACATTATCTGTATGTAATATTGGCTGCATGCCATGTTGTTCCAGACCACAGCAAACATTACCTAGCTTAGACTAAGACAAACTTTAATGATCCACAAGGGAAATGCCAAAGATTGTAATAAATCTATTAGAAGAAGACAGCCTGCCGTTTCCTTTAACTTGAACACACACATCTATACCTTTGGCCATTAAAAGCCAGTCATTTCCAGGAGTTATCTCACCTTAAAAAATGTGTAAAATAAATATAAAATTTTAACATTTCTGTCAACGAAGATTTGCTTCAGCCTGCGACACACAGTCATTTTGATAGTAGGCTATTATAGCTAATATAGACACTTACATTATGTGTTGCCTTCATTATAACACTTTTATAAACGGCTTTTAAATGTTTGCGGCTCCAAACAGATTTGTTTTTTGTATTTTTGGTCCAATATGGCTCCCTCAACGTTTTGGGTTGTTGACCCCTGACCCAGGGAGAAGTACAGAGCGCCAATAAACCTTGAAGGCACTGCCTTTGCATGCCGGCCCAATCACATAATATCTACACTTTTCACACACACAAGTGAATGCAAGGCATACTTGGTCAACAGCCATACAGGTCACACTGAGGGTGAACATATAAACAACTTTAACACTGTTACAAATATGCGCCACACTGTGAACCCACACCAAACAAGAATGACAAACACATTTCGGGAGAACATCCGCATCGTAACACAACATAAACACAACAGAACAAATACCCAGAACCCCTTGCAGCACTAACTCTTCCGGGATGCTACAATATACAACCCCTGCTACCCCCTACCCCACCCACCCTCCTCATGCTCTCTCAGGGAGAACATGTCCCAAATTCCAAGCTGCTGTTTTGAGGCATGTTAAAAAAAATAATGCACTTTGTGACTTCAATAATAAATATGGCAGTGCCATGTTGGCATTTTTTTTCCATAACTTGAGTTGATTTATTTTGGAAAACCTTGTTACATTGTTTAATGCATCCAGCGGGGCATCACAACAAAATTAGGCATAATAATGTGTTAATTCCACGACTGTATATATCGGTATCGGTTGATATCGGAATCGGTAATTAAGAGTTGGACAATATCGGAATATCGGATATCGGCAAAAAAGCCATTATCGGACATCTCTAGTTCTAAATAGTAAATAAATGCGTTCAAAAGTCCGCTTGCAATAGAGCCTATGCGAGCTGCTCAATTCTGCTTATAAAGCCCTAAAAAAAAGCACCCAAACGCCCACATTGATTTTTTTTTATATACATGATGTAAGTATATCTGTAATGTAGTAACAGGCACATGTATAATATTTCATATTAACGTATTAAATATGAATACGTAATTTCATTAATTTCAAAAACGCATCACATTTGCTATTTTTTTCTTCATCACTGATGGGGTTGCAAAGGGGTGTGGAAAGTTTCCGGTAAATTTCTGGAAAGTTTCCGGAAATTTACCACGGGAAGTTTGGAAATATTGACCCATCCATCCATCCATTTTCTACCGCTTATTCCCTTCGGGGTCGCTGGAGCCTATCTCAGCTACAATCGGGCGGAAGGCGGGGTACACCCTGGACCATTTTTTGATTATTCAAAGTTGGATAATAATGTGAATATATGGGAATTATTGGGGAATTACAATAATGATATATTATTGGGCACTTGTCTATATGCTGCTGCATCTTTGTGGCATTTTCTAGTGGATTTATTACAATCTTTGGCAAGCTAGGTAACGTTTGTAAAGGAAATTAAACGACAAACGAGACATAATGATGCAATATGTACATACAGCTAGCCTAAATAGCATGTTAGCATCGATTAGCTTGCAGTCCAAATATGCCTGAGTAGCACTCCGCACAAGTCAATAACATCAACAAAGCTCACCTTTGTGCATTCACACACATCCTAAAACGTTTGTTAGACAAAATGAGACAAAAAAGGAGTGGCAAAAAAACACGTCTTACTGTGGCAGCGTCGGGGAAAGTTGTACATGTAAACACACTACGGTGCGTTCAAGGACCGGCGAAATTAGTAGGACAAAACGGCGCTCGCCAAATCCCCTCATCAGTGAAGCATGTTTAATGTAAACAGTGGGATTTCTAACCATTGGGAATGTTTGTGTCATCTCACAGAAATTATATTTAAACAAAAACTAGATGAGGGAATTGCGCGTGAATGTTCCATCCATCCATTTATTTTCTACCGCTTGTCCCTTTTTGGGGTCGCTGGAATGCGGGGTACACCCTGGACAAGTCGCCACCTCATCACAGGGCCAACAAAAGATAGACAGACAACATTCACACCCTAGGGCCAATTTAGTGTTGCCAATCAACCTATCCCCAGGTGCATGTCTTTGGAGGTGGGAGGAAGCCGGAGTACCCGGAGGGAACCCACGCAGTCACGGGGAGAACATGCAAACTCCACACAAAGATCCCGAGCCCGGGATTGAACTCAGGACTACTCAAGACCTTCATATTGTGAGGCACATGCACTAACCCCTGTAACACCGTGGGAATGTTCCGATGCTCTACTTTCTGAGCTGCCACCTTATCGTGGTAGAGGAGTTAGCGTGACCCAAGGATCTTAGAAGCTATGTTGTCCGGGGGCTTCTATGCCCCCTGGTAGGGTCTCCCAAGACAAACAGGTCCTAGGTGAGGGATCGGAGAAAGAGCAGCTCAAAAACCTTTATGGAAAGCACCTTTGTGCGTGAATGCACAAAGGTGCTCTTTGTTGATGTTAATGACTTGTGTGGAGTGCTAATCAGGCATATTTGGTGCATGACTGCAAGCTAATCAATGCTAACATGCTATTTAGGCTAGCTGCATGTACATATTGCATCATCATGCCTCATTTGTAGCTATATTTGAGCTCATTTAATATCCTTTACTTGTATATAATTTAGTTTTGCATGTCTCATGACACATTATGTGTATGTACTGGCAGCCGAAAGAAGCAGCCAGTGGATTTGGCTCAAGCGGAAGGACCCCGGTTGGGCCCCAAAAACAGCAGTATAACAGGGTGAATTTCAGGAACAGTTGAGCACGGGACACAAGCTGAGGACTGATCATCCTTCGGCGGGCCACCTTTGTGGAGGGTGTATAGTGTTTGAAGGCCGAAACACCCAATGATGCAAGGGCACACTACTGAAGATGTGTCGCTTGTCCAATTGTCCTGGAATTTAACCCTGACCAAGTCTCATATCCCATACAACTCACAAGAACACCCCACCCCCCACACCCCCACGTTGTCTGTCTACCACTCTCAACAACAAGGACATCTCGAGTGAGTACTCTCCACATTTGGCACAAGGGACTGTTCAACATCTCGTCCTGTGTTTTTTTATTCTGATCGTCTGGACACGTCCAGTGACGGCTGTGAAAGGACAGCTGACAACATGGGAAAGTCCATGTGACAGCTTGGAGAGACAGCTGACAGGAGGGAACAGACCCCACTGGGGCTGTCATGGGCTAGCTCCCCATGATGGCAGTCCCCAACGCTGATTCAGCTAATTGGAGACACCCGCAAAATGCTACGAAAAGTAAACAAAGGAAAATACCCCTAGAGCCTGCGAGAGCGGGGGCGCAAGATGGCTCATTGGCTGACAACATGGTTACTGACCTAGGAACGGAAATCACTATGAACAAGGAGAGCACAACACACGAGACAGCAACAACAGCAGTGGGACACAAGCTTCAGGTGTGCATCTGTGGTTGGAACAAAGTAACATCAACGATGGGCTTAAAGATCCATCAAGGGAGGAAAAGGTGCCTGAGAGAGCAGAGACAAGGGCCTCGCATTGATCAATACTTGTTACGAAGTAATCAGTCAAGTCAGTCGAGTGAAGCACAGCGACGGGACACAAACCAAAGTTCGCAGAGCATCAGCACCCCTGTATCCGAAGAAGGTAATACAAGCACAGACATGCTGGTGGAGGAGCCCACACAACCACAAAGACCTCCAATGGAGAGAAAGATCAAAGGGCACAAACCTGGCGTAAAGTGGCCCAAATCTGTTGACAAGAAAGAATGGGAGACAATCAACAGGGACCTAACAGAAATCCTGGAGCAACAAACAGGCACAGCAGAGGGAAAGATCGAAAGGATGAGCGACATAATTTACAACTACGGAGAAGAACGTTTTGGAGTGAGCAAAGGGAGAAGTGGGAAGAATCAACCACCGCCAGCTAAATCCAGGAGGCAGCAGGAGATCGACAGGCTTATCAGAGAGAGGAGGCAGATAAGAAAGCTATGGAAAAAAGCAGACGACGCTGAGAGGGTAGGTCTCATGCTACTCCAAGCAGACATCAAGAGCCGGCTAGCAACCTTGCGAAGAGCGGAAAACTTGAGGAAGCTTCGCAAGAAGAAAGAACACACAAGAACTCGTTTCTATAAAGACCCCTTCAAGTTTGTCAAAGACCTCTTCACAAAGGAAAAAAGCGGAACTTTGAAAACATCAAAGCAGGAACTGGAGCAACACCTGGAAAAGATTCACCACGACTCAAAAAGGCAGGAGCATATAGTCATCCCACCTGACATCCCGCCAATTCAACCACCTGTATTCAACCTGGACACTAGCCCTCCGAAATGGAAAGAAGTAGAGAACACAGTCCGACGAGCAAGAGCAGCATCGGCTCCGGGACCTAACGGAGTACCATATAAGCTCTACAAGAATGCACCGGATGTACTACGCTTTCTGTGGAAACTCATGAGGGTAGTGTGGCAGAAGCAAGGAATACCCAAGGCTTGGCGAAGGGCTGGTGGTGTGCTAATACCTAAAGAAAAGGATGCATCGGAAATCAGCCAGTTCAGACCAATCTGTCTTCTCAATGTTGAGGGGAAAATCTTTTTCAGCGTGGTGTCTCAGAGGCTGTTGTGGATAATGCATATGTTTAAGAGCTATTTCTTTATTCATAATCATGTTTGAATCAGCTCATATTTTTCCTTAGTCTCTTTTACTAGTTTCTCTTTGTCTTCAGATTGCCTGTTTAGGCAGGGTCGTAAACCATCAGGAATGTGAACACAACCCCCAAGTCTCTCTTCTTATCAGTGTTGAGAGGAGGGGGGGGGGGGGAGATGGGGGCTTTCTTTGTGTGAAAAGAGTTGCTTTTGCCTGTGGAATGCCAGATCAACTTGGGCTGCGCATTCGTATGTGTTGTTCGAGGCTGGTCTCTATTCTCAAATATTTGACAATAAAATTACAAAATAACTATTCTGTGCTGGGTGGTACCTTTGAGTCAGTTTATATGTTGTCTAAGGAACTTGGGACTGACCAGCGCTTTACATCCCACTTGGAGGAACATCTGGTCAAACGCAACACTGTCCACATACCTGGTAAAGAACAAATACATTGATACATCTGTACAGAAAGCTGGAATTCCAGGATTCTCTGGCTGCCTAGAACATACAAGCATGATCTGGCATCAGATCCAAGCAGCCAAGAAGGATAAGAGAGATCTTCATGTAACCTTCCTCGACCTGGCCAATGCATTTGGCTCAGTACCCCATTAACTTCTCTGGGAATCTTTTAGCTTCTTCCTTGTACCAGAACCCATCACCACACTGGTCAAGAACTACTTCCAAGACCTGCAGCTGTGCTTCACAACAGCCAACTTTACTACAACATGGCAGCGCTTGGAAGTAGGCATCATGGCAGGCTGCACAGTTTCACCCCTGATTTTCACAATGGCCATGGAAGTCATCATGAGGGCCTCAAGGTGGGTGGTGGGTGGTGGGTGGTGAACGAACCAGGGCTGGGCTCCGTCTTCCACCTATCAGGGCTTACATGGACGACATGACAACACTAACCACTACTGCAGCATGCACTAAGCGTCTACTTGGAAAGCTGCAGGAGAACATCGAGTGGGCCCGAATGAAATTCAAGCCTAGTAAATCTCGAAGCATCTCCATAATCAAGGGGGTGCTGAGAGATACAAGGTTCTACATCGGCAAAGACCCAATTCCAACGGTGTCTGAGCAGCCTGTCAAAAGCCTGGGCAGATGGTACAATGCAAGCCTCAAGGACAAACAACAAATAGAACAACTAAGGCAAGAGATCGCGAAGAGCCTGGATAACATAGACAAGACTCTTTTGCCAGGGAAACTGAAGCTTTGGTGCCTACAATTTGGACTCCTCCCCCGGACAATGTGGCCACTCACTGTGTATGAAGTTCCAGTAACCACTGTGGAGAAGATGGAGCGAACCATCACTTCATATGCAAAAAAGTGGCTTGGCATTCCACAATGTCTAAGTAACATCGGCCTCTACGGCAAAGGGATCCTGGAGCTATCTCTCACTAGTCTAACTGAGGAATACAAGTGTTCTAAAGTTAGACTCCAGGTGACACTGAAGGACTCCAGAGACAAGACCATTAGCACTGTTGCACCGCCCCTAGTAACTGGGCAGAAGTGGACACCATCCGATGCGGTGCAGCAAGCTACAGCAGCCCTGAGGCACAGAGACATCGTGGGAAAGGTCCAACAGGGAAGAGGAGGCTTTGGCCTGACTGCAAGAGAACCATCCTGGAAAAATGCTACAACATCAGAGCGGAGGACGCTGGTGGTGGAGGAGGTGCGTCGCCAGGAGGAGATCTTAAGGAGTGCGAAGGCTGTCTCTCTCGCCAAACAGGGGCAATGGATGCAGTGGGAAGGAGTGGAGAGGAGAAAAATAAGCTGGAAGGAGCTATGGCAGATGGAAGCAAGTAAAATCAGCTTTATCATCAGAGCAACGTATGATGTGCTCCCATCACCAAAGAATCTCCATCAGTGGTATGGCGAGGATCCAATCTGTGCCCTCTGCCCAACTCCAGCAACCCTCAGACACATCATGACAGGATGTAAGACGAGCCTCACGCAGGGGAGATACACCTGGCGACACAACCAGGTCCTCAAGAGCTTGGCATCAGCCCTGGAGAGCATGCGTGGTGCCGTCAACTCCTTGCCACCAAGAGTATCCAATCCCATGAAGACAACAATGTTTGTCCGAGAGGGCGGGAAAACACCCAAACAGCTTTCCACCAAACCAGAAGCAGGACACCTATACAGGGCCCGCGACTGGAAGATGCTGGCAGACATCGGCAAACAGCTGGTTTTCCCACCTGAGATTGCTTCTACCAACCTCAGGCCAGACTTGGTGCTCTGGTCCCCTTCGGTGAAGACTGCTTACGTCATAGAGCTCACAGTCCCATGGGAGAACTCTGTGGAGGAGGCCTATGAACGTAAGAAGCTGCGCTACTCAGAGCTAGCAGAAGAAGCGAGGCAGCGTGGCTGGAACACCAAAGTCTATCCAGTTGAAGTGGGATGCAGAGGAGTTGTGGCGTCGTCTACCATCAGACTGCTGAGGGAACTCGGCAGCCACGGTCAGGCTCTGCGGAGGACCATCAGAGCAGTCTCAGAGGCAGCCGAAAGAAGCAGCCAGTGGATTTGGCTCAAGCGGAGGGACCCCGGTTGGGCCCCAAAAACAGCAGTATAACAGGGTGAATTTCAGGAACAGTTGAGCACGGGACACAAGCTGAGGACTGATCATCCTTCGGCGGGCCACCTTTGTGGAGGGTGTATAGTGTTTGAAGGCCGAAACACCCAATGATGCAAGGGCACACTACTGAAGATGTGTCGCTTGTCCAATTGTCCTGGAATTTAACCCTGACCAAGTCTCATATCCCATACAACTCACAAGAACACCCCACCCCCCACACCCCCACGTTGTCTGTCTACCACTCTCAACAACAAGGACATCTCGAGTGAGTACTCTCCACATTTGGCACAAGGGACTGTTCAACATCTCGTCCTGTGTTTTTTGATTCATTGGCTGCATTTCTGATAGTTTTTTGTGTGCCATGTTGCTCCAGACCACAGCAAACATTGCCTAGCTTGCCAAATCAATTAGAAGAAAACAGCCTGCCGTTTCCTTTAACTTGGACACACACATCTATACCTTTGGCCATTAAAAGCCAGTAATTTCCAGGAGTTCTCACCTACTGAGAAACCTCTGATTTACTAATGGTTTCTAATGTAAAAATGTGTAGAATAAATATTACATTTCAACATTTCTGTCAACGAAGATTTGCTTCAGCCATTTTGATAGTAGGCCATTATAGTTAAGAGACACTTATGTCATGTGTTGCCTTCATTATAACACCCCTTTTCATTTTTTGCGGCACCGGACAGATTAGTTTTTTGTATTTTTGGTCCAATATGGCTCTTTACGTTTTGGGTTGCCAATCCCTGCCCTAGGGCAAGAGCAGACACTCTCTGGATGAGCTGTGATTGACATCTAAGGACATATTTCCTTAATGGAATAACCCCCTAACACATTGTGACCCAGCTTTAAATGCATGCTAGTGCTATAACTTACAATATTATAAGAAAAAATGTACACGGTAAAATTTACAGACACCTCATCCGCAGATAAAGGCTTCTTCGCAATATTACGTTCCATTTGTTGAGCCAAACTTTCCGGAGAATTGGACACCTTGTCGGTAGGACCCAAATTGTCTGTGCTTTTTGGTGAAACTATTTTATAATAGACGTACCTCAGCTTACGTGACAGAGCTCTTGGTGCAAGACGCTTGTATCTAAAATCAACTTCTCTGGTTGAAATTAAATTTAAATCAATTTAATCAGTGCTCGGCCCTTCAAACCAGCACTGGTATAACATGTAACATGCCTTTTATTTATTTTTTTTGTCCTGTCCAGCTTCTCAGGCAAATCATATAGTTGATGTAGATGCCCATATCGGCTGTTCAGATTACTTTACAAAAGAGAAGTGTAGGATACTTCTCTTGTTGCCTTGTTTGTATTTGACTTTATTAAATGTATTTATATTATCATTTGGTGCAGCCAAGGATAGAAAGAGGAATAAAAGGAAGACTGAGGGGGGGAATTGTGGGGACAAGAGGGGGATTAGACAGAGACAACAACAACAGCAAACAACAATAACAACAACAATAGAGCAACATCAGCAAATAGGATAAGTACAAATATGATGGTAAAAGTGATAGCAAAGAAGCAGTTAGTGAAATAAATAATACAGAAATGACAATGAGCATTATTACACTACAAATGGAGCAATACAAATACCAACAGAAATAGCACTATTGATAATGAATACCAATAATTTACCTCTATTAACAATACAGTTGTTCAAATGCAACAATACATATACGTAATGATAACTAGATACAAAAGAAAGCAGAACAATGGAGGGGAAGAAAGAAGCCAGCTATATTAACCTTGTAGATTGTTATAGTAAGAATAGGTTAAGTTTTGTCAGTGTGCCATGTGTTATCCAGTTTAACCTAAGGTAACAACATTAATTTATGTTTGATGAAACCTGATTATATGCACTTGTATATGTACTGTATGTGTATATGTATATGTATATGTATAGTATGTGTATATGTATGTTTGTACAGTGAATGTATATGTACAGTATGTGTATATGTATGTATGTACAGTGAATGTATATGTACAGCATGTGTATATGTATGTTTGTACAGTGAATGTATATGTACAGTTTGTGTATGTAGGTTTGTACAGTAAATGTACGAACTTTGAGTATGTAGGTATGTACTGTATTTGTGTATGCATACTTGCCAACCCTCCCGAATTTTCCGGGAGACTCCCGAATTTCTCCCGAAAACCTTACGGGACAAATATTCTCCAGAAAATCTCCCGATTTCCAGCCGGAGCTGGAGGGGGCGTGGCCTCCAGCTCCGGCTGGAATTTTTTTTTTAACACACCAAATTTAGGGGGGCTTAAGAATATTTTAGGAGGGCTAAAATAGGCCTAACACCAAGGTGTATGAGATATATATGGGAGCGTAGGTACCTATGTATGAATAACAGTGTATGAGAGTATATATAAAAAAAAGCTTTAACTAGAATGTTCTGAAACGTTAATTGGCGTAATTGAAAAGGTGGTCATAATGCAATGGCAGGGTTGTTTTTTTTTTTTTAGAATGGAATGTTGCTTTAAGGTCTAGGATGTGTTGATTTTAAAATCAGTTAAAGTTTATACAAAAAATCTTGAAGCTAAATATATAACTTTTAGTAAGTAGTTTAAAACCAGATTAGAAAAGACTTCAAAAGCAAAGTTCAGTTAAAGACTTTATTCAGAGTTTACTGGTGGCGAAACATAATTGGTCCAGATGAGATTTGTCTACGCTGGCTTGAATCTGTGCTTCTTTGGGCTGAAAACAAGACAAAACCTTTTAGTCAACAGCATGTTTTGAGTTCAGGCAAGAGTTGTTGTACTTACCCCTTTTCAGTCCTTGGAAGGCAGAGTTACGGGGGTTGGGATGTTTACACTGACCTCTGCAGGTACCGTCAGCTTGGCCGTTTGTGTCACAGATCACTGCATCGCAGTGGACGTAGATCTGAACAGAATAGATTTTAGTAACAAGCACCGGGATGGTTCAAAAACCAGGGAATCGGCTTTACCTCATTTTTAAGAACCTCGTTGTCTTTGGTAAAGGTGAACATCTTGACAGAGAAGCGTTTGATGTGGGATGGGACGGTGACTCTCTGGTCAGGCATCACGGCGTGGAAGAGTGCTACATAGCTGTCGTCATGGTTACCACAGCTAAACATTGGAAATATACATTAGTGCAGTGTGGAAAACCGTAGCGAAGATTGTGGGATGAGCTTACGTGTTCACAATAATATCCCAGCTGGGCAGAGATGTTCTGTCTGGATGAGCGGTGGCCCAGCAGTTCTCCAAGACAAGCTCCAGGTAAGGATCATCAGTACGCATCAGCTCCACCTCATAGTACACGGGCTCTCTCAGGTACTTCACTACTGGGTAGTCTTCAGCTTGGTAGAAGAGCTCATAGGATGAATCTGAAGGGATAAGGAGTTCAGAAGCAGTCTTCTCTACAAGCATGTGATACAGTCTTACCCTGAGCGAGCCTCATTTGCACAGCAAGGAGTCCCAAGCCAACCTCAGCTGCAGGGTAAGTGCTGCGAGATTTGTAGCCAAAGCCAACAGTCTGAGTCTCGTTGACAGCATAGTAGCAGGAGATGGATTGTCTACGGGAAAGTAAATAGTTACCAAATGTCCCAGGTAAGATGATACATGACAGCTTACCTATACTCAGGATCTACAGGTGATGTGTAGGAGGCGCCTTTGTTGTTGTAATAGAGTCCAATCTCGTTTTGGTACAGCATGTAGTTTTCAAAGAACTGAAGGAAACATTTAATTAAGAACTCATGATTTGTGGCACTTTTTAAGATGCATTAATTACCGATCTTGTGGTTCCACAGGAATTGACACCGAAAGAGAAGTAAGCAAAGCGGTCATCGCTGAAGACTGGCTTGCAGGCTTTGTCCTTTAGAGTCAGCCAGTTGGGAATGAGGTTGGGAACAGATTCCACCTTGACAGCCAGTGCAGTCATAGTTCCATTGGGGTGGCACTCTGGACAGGGAAAAGGCACCATTTACCCCACAACTCCAGTCCTTGAGGTCCCATAATAGCGAGTTTGAAACATTGGCCAGAATTAACTCTTCAATCTTTACCAATTGTGCACACCAAACATCACATTTGACTGTAGGCAGAGCTCCATTGTATATTGTAGGTGTAGCAAAGTCTGCAGTAGTCAATCGTAGCTTTACTTACCAGTTGTCTTCAAAGGGAAGTTGCAGCACAGATAAAGATCACCAAGCACCCAGTTGTTGTTTGGCTCCCAAAGCAGCATGTCAAGTCTGACCCTGACTGCGTCGGATGTTACGTACTGAAATAAAGACAGGTTAGAGAATGTGGCTATGGTCTGCATTGAAGTTCACGTATCCCAGTCTACCTCGAATGCAGTCACTTTGTCATCGAAGGGCACCATGAGGGTGAGGTGGGTCTCATTCTCTTGCAAGTTGAAAGCCGGGGCCAGCTCAGGGGTGATGGTCTGATAGCCGACAACAGTGTTGAAGTTCTTGCCTTGATTTCCATATTTGACTTGGACATGGAATAGGTTCTGATCACAAGAGCCTGTAATTGTGGGGAGAACTGAGAAAGACAAACATGTTAGCATTGAGTTGTGATACATACCAGTCAGTGTCCTAAATACACGAGTCACTTACCAACATCCTGCAGAGAGGCATGTAGCTTGACAGGGTGAGCAAATAGCATCTGTTCAGGGTGAACCATAAAGCCAAAGACCACAGACAGGGTGTAGGTTGTAACCAGGGGCTCAGGATTCTGCAGATAAGATGAATCAGCCATGTTTGTGTACGTACCAGAAATGTTTATATGAACCTACGTGTTTCATGACTTCAGGGACGTCGAAAGGGACTTGCAGAGTAAAGCTCTTTGTACCACCAGGATGGCTGTGCTCTTGCACAACAAAGCCTCTAGCTTCACACTCTTCAAGAGTGAGGGTGTTCATGGAGAAAGTGATGTTCTTCAGCTCCACATCATCAAGGAAGGTCCCCACATTGACATTAAACAACCTCTCCTCAGCATTTGTATCTAAATATTAAAAAATGGGCTTGTTATGTGCGCAAACAGGTTGTTAACATAGTCGACTTACAGTCAACAGCTTGGGGAGGCCTGGGCATCAGAGGGGTGGTGATGGGGAACAAAATCTTGTATCTGGTGTCTTCTTGGGTCTTATCCGTCCGCCACAGGACCTCAAGCATGGGTTCCACAGAGTAGGTAATGTGGTATTGGTAATCTGGGGCATGGCTCTGCAATTACGTTTATAGTAAGTCATGCAATCTGTAGTCCTGCACAGTCGATGAAGGGCAATCAAACCTTGTTGTAGCCAAGAGGACAACCAACAGGGAGCTCCACGACGATGTGAAAGTCTGTAGCAGACAGAGTGTAGCCTCGAGCGGCCATTTGAGGTCGGTCCAGTCGCTGCCCATTGATGCCCATGTGCATTTCCAGGATTTTAAAGCTGCCGTCCAGAAGGGGAGTCACACGGCGAGGAACGTGCCAAGAGATGGTGTCATCGGTGAAAAGGACGCCGCCTGTTTAAAGAGTTAAACCAAAAGTGAGATACAGCCGAGGAAATGTATCCTTGTGTGAAGAAACTCACCAATAGGACAAGCCGCTGCCATGTTTTGTACAGTTAAACCTTGAGGAGTCTTGTGGTAGGTGCTGACCTTCAGAATTTCCATGGGGACTCCAGCCACCTAAAATAGATTTGTGTCAGCCAGGAGGCGACCAACAGATTTAGTGCACCACTTACATCCTCAGAGTAGGTTTCTGCTGTGTTGTATGGGCTTCGCACAACCAGGCGGTTAGGAGTGGCCATGGCGCTGTATCCCGCTTGTTGGGCCTCGCCGGCCATCATGACCACCGGCTCTGGGGTGTGGAAGGTCATCTTCCAGATTCCGTGCTCCACATCAGAGGCCTGGCAAGAACTGGATTAATTTCATGAAGTGCAAAAAATACAAACAATTGTCACATTCTACATACAGCGTTGGTGGCGTACTCGTCACCCTTGGGAGATTGAACAGGTGCGACCATGTAATGGGACACCTAAGGACGACAGTTAATTTGATCTCTCCTTAAAAGACAACAGGATGGCAAGTGCAAAAGCCACATACTTCCATGTAGTTCCTCTCACAAAGAACCTCTCTGGCAGCCCAGCGGGTGTAGTGGCATGTTTGCATCACATCATGGGAGACCACGTTAGACACGCTCTGGCTGTACATTTGAAGTCTGAGGCCAACATTAAAGGTGGTGTCATCCTGCAAGAGATCATACCGTTGAAAATGGACCTTATAGTAAGCAAGGCACTTTCATGAGGCTTAAGTAAGCTGTGCAGGAGTTTGCTGGTTCTTTGGACCAAATGAACTCGTGGATCAAATTTGTTTCAGCTCGATATAGCAGCATCATGGCTGCAGCCAGTCAAAAGCTCAGAGGTACTGCTCATTTAGCATTGCACACCATTTACAGCTGTACTTCAAGACTACCATATTATTAAAGTTAAAAGTACCAATGATTGTCACACACTAGGTGTGGTGAAATTCTCTGCATTTGACCCATCACCCTTGATCACACTCTGGGAGGTGAGGGGAGCAGCAGCCACACCCAGGAATCATTTTTAGTGATTTAACCCCCAATTCCAACCCTTGATGTTGAGTGCCAAGCAGGGAGGTAATGGTCCTTTTTTACCCCCTATAGTCTTTGGTATGACTTGGCCAGGGTTTGAACTCACAACCTACCGAACTCAGGGCAGACACTAACCACTGAGCAGGATTAAATTATACTGGAACATTTTAGTTTTTTTTAATGCTGAAGTAGCATAGCAGTTTTGAATTGGCTTCACTGCAGCAAGATACTTACCCTTGGATTTATAAACTCTTTTTTTTTTATATACAAACACCTGGAATATAATATTGAAAATGTATTTTATACAATAGTAAGACATCTTAATATGTAAACAAACTACTTTTGAGGGTCTTATGCACTCAAGCTTCCATAGCCAAATCTACTACTAGCCGCCAAGAGTAAAACAGTAGAACTCTTCATTTATTGGATGTAGGAACTTGGAATATTTTCATAGCTGAATCAAAAAGCTACTTTAGGACTTTTTGAATGTAAAAGAGATGTGCACTGCAAAAAACTGAAATTTAAGTAAGATTAAATATCTCAAATAAAGGTGATATTTGCTTCTTTTCTGTCTGATCAGATAATTCTTCTCACTAAGCAGATTTTATGTTAGTGTTCTGGTCCTAAATTATCAGGAAGAAGCTGTGTCAAACACTCACAAGTATACTGCTTTTTTAAAGTAATTAAGATTAAGATTAAAGTACCAATGATTGTCACACACACTAGATGTGGTGAAATTTGTCCTCTGCATTTGTCCCATCCCCTTGGGGAGCAGTGGGCAGCAGCAACGCCGCGCCCGGGAATCATTTTGGTGATTTAACCCCCAACTCCAACCCTTTGTTGCTGAGTGCCAAGCAGGGAGGTTATGGGTCCCATTTTTATAGTCTTTGGTATGACTCGGCTGGGATTTGAACTCCAACCTACTGATCTCAGGGTGGACACTCTAACCACTAGGCCACTATAATTTCTTACTTCAAGCATGACAAAAACATGTCAAGATAATGGCACTAGCATTTGCTTAATTTAAGAATATTTTTCAACATATTGAGCAAATAAGGTCTCTTTTTCTACCAAGAAAAGTGCACTTATTAGTGAGAATATCCTTATTTTTAAAAAGGTATTTTTGGGTTCATTGAGGTTAGCTAATTTTACTTGTTTTGGAAAGTCTTGACAAGCCGAATTTTCTTGTTCAATTGGCAGATAATTTTGCTTAGGTCAAATAAAATACCCCAAATTTTTGCTTTTTTATTTTTTCTTGTTTTTGAACACTGACTTTTTGCAGTGTGGCGAGGGACGACCGCTTTAAAATACTCACTAGGCTGTCAGCCATTGGCGTCGTTAGGCCTATTTTAGGGGGGCTCAAGCCCCCCCTTTAAGTATTCTTAAACCCCCTAAATATTTGGGATTTTTTTTTTTTTTTTTACAAACATGCCGAAATATTCATTATAAAGTGGCCTGAATATGAGTCTAAATAAATAATCATATAACCTGTCATTCACTCAGTTTCCCCTCACTTCATAGCATACGGTAGAGAGCCCATTTAGTGAGTCAGTATCCAATCCATTCCACTTGTTCATATAGAAAATGCCCACATCACTCAAAATCCAGTCCGCATTTTCTCTACGACCTTGCGGTCCTGCAGGTGTACGAAGCACATTAGCACACAGCACTGCAGAAGAAGGTGAACGGATGCAAAATGGACAAACTTTCAAGAAAGTAAGTATTAATCACTGCTTGTAGTAAAATGTATTAGCTCCACTTTACACCAGGTCTGTGTTTGACAAAAAGCTACATTCCCGCTCTAAAACAATGCTGCTACTTAGTTAGCCTGAAATGCATCATAAAGGTCCCGGTTATTTATAAAGTTAAATATGCACTCTTTACCATTTGCTATCTTTGGAGTTACTTCCTTCTGCAGCATCAGCTGTGTTTCTCACTTTACACATGGAGGAGAACAGGAGCTGAGCTCATTCACGTATGACTATCATCAGTAGATAATAAATAATCACTCCACAACCCCTATTGACTTGTAGGAGTCAGGGCAGAGGAGCACAGAAAGTGAGAGGCCTCTACTGGAAAGGCGAGTAGGAGAATAATGATACATATAAATAAATATTAAAACTTTTTTTTTTTTTTTTTTTTTTAAATGGCTTATCAATAAGCCATTTGTTTTATTTATTTCTGGGTGGATCATGTTGACTATTGGTCCTCCTAATTGTCAATCATTCTGGTGATGTTATGTAAGGACATTTTATATATATATATATATATATATATATATATATATATATATATATATATATATATCTCAAAACAAATGGCTTATCGATAAGCCATTTTTTATTACAACGCCAAAATAGGCCTAACAATGCCAATGGTTGTAATTCTGTAGCACTTTGAGATTTGGAATCAAATGTAAAGTAGATTACAAATATATAAATTAATTTATATATAAAAACAAATAAAATTTAAAAAAAAAATATATATATATGCCAAATTATCCCGATATTACTTTAATTCAAGTAATTAAGTAATATTTCCAGGGCTTGAATTTACAACCATTTTAGTCACATATGTGCCCAAAATGTAATCTGTGCAACTTCAAAATATTTGGGAACAAACAATTGTGAATATAATAAAATATTGTGAGCAAAAGTGGTGGCATTAGCCTCTATGTTGTGAATGAATAACATAGAAGCTAATGCCATGACTTTCATTGCATCTTGAAGGATCATGCAAGTCATTGTTTCTTGTTCCATCCATCCATCTTCTTTTGCTTATCCGAGGTCGGGTCACGGGGGCAGCAGCCTAAGCAGGGAAGCCCAGACTTCCCTCTCCCCAGCCACTTCGTCCAGCTCTTCCCGGGGGATCCCGAGGCGTTCCCAGGCCAGCCGGGAGACATAGTCTTCCCAACGTGTCCTGGGTCTGCCCCGTGGCCTCCTACTGGTCGGACGTGCCCTATTTCTTGTTGATACTGTAAACAAAATGTCACTGTGCAAACCCATGTTTGTTGTTGTACTGAACACACATTGAAAATAAACCCACTGAAATAATAATGAATAATTTCTAAGTCTTTGTTAGCCATTTGTGAAGTTTTGTGCGCTACGTTCGCTCGCATCCTGTGCATCTCCTGGGGGCTAAGCCCCCCCTGTCCTTAAAAGCTAGTGACGCCCCTGCAAGTGTCAGCGCTACAGATGTAGCATGTTACAAGTAATATTAAACACCAAATTGGTGCCACAAAGCTTTAACATTATCTAGACCATTTTGTTCAGCATGCCAATCGAAGGCTTTAGTTGCAAGCAATACAAGTTTGCTAAACAAAGTTGTCATTTAAGCAGACTGCAAAGTGCTAGTCAAGATTTGGGAGTTGAGCTGAATTTCACAGGTCATCTATGGGCCTCCATTTTACAAGCCCAGGTGTAAACATGCAAAATAGTGCAGTACTGCAAGTATGTTAAAAGGCTGGTCTAATGTGTGCATGTTTTAAGTTGAATTTAGCAGGAAAACTAATATTAACCCAAATGACATACTTTGTTGTTCACATAGCAGCCCATCAGCGAGGTGTAGATTCTGGTGTTACCCCAAGGGTCAGACTCCATGCTGTATCCACATTGAGAAGCCAAGGGGGGTGTTAGCACAATGTGCCGTGTGCCATCTGGAACCACAAGTGAGTTTCCCCCCAAAAAAGGTCAGATTGAGTATAAAATTAACAATAAGGAGTTAAAACACTCACTGATGGCCTCTACTTCAAGTTGGTTGCCCACAGCAAGGGCCTCATCCAGTGTTAGTCTCATCACGTTATCCAAGCACTCAGACTTCAATCCTTTGCCTGGTAAAGAAAGAAACCTTGGTCAACCAAAGCAACAGAACTAACGTACTAAAAAAAAAATAGAACTACTTACGTGACTCAGAATTGACTTTCAAATTAGGCCAAGCGTCAGTCTGAAACACTGCGGCCAGAAGGCTCCATATCAAACTGGAAACACACACATTAGAAAGGGAAAACATGGCAAGGCAAAAACACAAAAACCAAATATACTCACATGTTCCCAAGACTCCTCATCCTGCAGTCAGTGGGAGCGAAGCCACACAGACAAAAAAAAAAAAAAAGCAAGTCACAGAACTCCAATCACTAGCAGAGCTTGGCACTAGAAGACCAGAAATGCCACCAACTCTGAAGTGAAGTGAAGGGCTGACTGCCTCATCGGGGTCTACACACATGTTTTATACAGCCCTTAATTGCAGCTCACAGGTGAACGGCGTCAGTAATCGTAATCAACACACCTGCACGCACACACTCATGTACACACACAGGTAGACAATACTTGTCTATGCTGCTTTCTAGTTAAACATTGTATAAAAAAATTGTTTTTTTTCCTCACAAAGATAGTTTTTCACATATGTAAGAAGTCTTATAAAATGTTAATGTTTTCATTATTGAGGTAAACAAAATGGAATTATTGAGTTTGGTTAAAAAATAGGCTTTACAAGCCTTAATGTCAGGGGTCCCCAAACTACGGCCCGCGGGCCGGATCAGGCCCCCCAGCATCCAAAATCCGGCCCACGGGAAGTCCCAAGTTAAATTTTTTTTTAAATCAATCAATCAATCAATCAATGTTTATTTATATAGCCCTAAATCACAAGTGTCTCAAAGGGCTGTACAAGCCACAACGACATCCTCGGTACAGAGCCCACATACGGGCAAGGAAAAACTCACCCCAGTGGGACGTCGGTGAATGACTATGAGAAACCTTGGAGAGGACCGCATATGTGGGTAACCCCCCCCCCCCCCTCTAGGGGAGACCGAAAGCAACGGATGTCGAGTGGGTCTGACATAACATTGTGAAAGTCCAGTCCACAGTGGATCCAACACATCAGCGGGAGTCCAGTCCACATCGGGGTCAACAAGAAACCATCCCGAGCGGAGACGGGTCAGCAGCGCAGAGATGTCCCCAACCGATGCACAGGCTAGTGGTCCACCCGGGGTCCCGACTCTGGACAGCCAGCACTTCATCCATGGCCACCGGACCTATGCAACTCCCCCTCGCAAGGGACAGGGGAGAAGAGGAGAGAAGAAAAGAAACGGCAGATCAACTGGTCTAAAAAAGGGGGGTCTATTTAAAGGCTAGATTATACAAATGAGTTTTAAGATGGGACTTAAATGCTTCTACTGAGGTAGCATCTCTAACTGTTACCGGGAGGGCATTCCAGAGTACTGGAGCCCGAATAGAAAACGCTCTATAGCCCGCAGACTTTTTTTTGGCTCTGGGAATCACTAATAAGCCGGAGTTCTTTGAACGCAGATTTCTTGTCGGGACATATGGTACAATACAATCGGCGAGAGAGGCTGGAGCTAAACCGTGTAGTATTTTATACGTAAGTAGTAAAACCTTAAAGTCGCATCTTAAGTGCACAGGAAGCCAGTGCAGGTGAGCCAGTATAGGCGTAATATGATCAAACTTTCTTGTTTTTGTCAAAAGCCTTGCAGCCGCATTTTGTACCAACTGTAATCTTTTAATGCTAGACATAGGGAGACCCGAAAATAATACGTTACAGTAATCGAGACGAGACGTAACGAACGCATGAATAATGATCTCAGCGTCGCTAGTGGACAAGATGGAACGAATTTTAGCGATATTACGGAGATGAAAGAAGGCCGTTTTAGTAACACTCTTAATGTGTGACTCAAACGAGAGAGTTGGGTCGAAGATAATACCCAGATTCTTTACCGAGTCGCCTTGTTTAATTGTTTGGTTGTCAAATGTTAAGGTGGTATTATTAAATAGATGTCGGTGTTGAGCAGGACCGATAATCAGCATTTCCGTTTTCTTAGCGTTGAGTTGCAAAAAGTTAGCGGACATCCATTGTTTAATTTCATTAAGACACGCCTCCAGCTGACTACAGTCCGGCGTGTTGGTCAGCTTTAGGGGCATGTAGAGTTGAGTGTCATCAGCATAACAGTGAAAGCTAACACCGTATTTGCGTATGATGTCACCCAGCGGCAGCATGTAAATACTAAAGAGTGCAGGGCCAAGAACCGAACCCTGGGGAACTCCGCACATTACCTTGACATAGTCCGAGGTCACATTGTTATGGGAGACGCACTGCATCCTGTCAGTAAGATAAGAGTTAAACCAAGACAAGGCTAAGTCTGACATACCAATACGTGTTTTGATACGCTCTAATAAAATATTATGATCGACGGTATCGAAAGCGGCGCTAAGATCAAGAAGCAGCAACATAGATGACGCATCAGAATCCATCGTTAGCAATAGATCATTAGTCATTTTTGCGAGGGCTGTCTCCGTAGAGTGATTTGAGAGATTGTTAGTCACTAAGTGTTCATTTAGCTGCTGTGCAACAATTTTTTCGAGAATTTTGGAAATAAACGGAAGGTGGGAGACCGGTCGGTAGTTTACCATGAGGTCAGGATCGAGGTTAGGTCTTTTGAGCAGAGGATGAATAACCGCTTTTTTGAAATCTTTCCTTTCTAATCCATTTTCTACCGCTTGTTACTCTTGGTGTTTCCTAGCCACTCAGGCAAATCATATTGTCTAAAAATGCATTTTCCCATCGATAACGTGACAATGTTAAGTGTCAAAACGGAAAAAAAAGACAATATATATATATATATATATATATACTACTGTTCAAAAGTTTGGGGTCACCCAAACAATTTTGTGGAATAACCTTCATTTCTAAGAACAAGAATAGACTGTCGAGTTTCAGATGAAAGTTCTCTTTTTCTAGCCATTTTGAGCGTTTAATTGACCCCACAAATGTGATGCTCCAGAAACTCAATCTGCTCAAAGGAAGGTCAGTTTTGAAGCTTCTGTAACGAGCTAAACTGTTTTCAGATGTGTTAACATGATTGCACAAGGGTTTTCTAATCATCAATTAGCCTTCTGAGCCAAAGAGCAAACACATTGTACCATTAGAACACTGGAGTGATAGTTGCTGGAAATGGGCCTCTATACACCTATGTAGATATTGCACCAAAAACCAGACATTTGCAGCTAGAATAGTCATTTACCACATTAGCAATGTGTAGAGCGTATTTCTTTAAAGTTAAGACTAGTTTAAAGTTATCTTCATTGAAAAGTACAGTGCTTTTCCTTCAAAAATAAGGACATTTCAATGTGACCCCAAACTTTTGAACGGTAGTGTATAAACTGCAACATGTACAAACAGCTGAGAAACAATAATCAAAATAAGTATGGTGCCAGTATGCTGGTTTTTTTCCAATAAAATACTGGAAAGAATAGAAATGTGGTTTGTCTCTTTTATCTGATTATTAATCGATTAATCAAAGTAATAATCGACAGATTAATCGATTATCAAATTAATCGTTAGTTGCAGCCCTTATATAAATAAATAGGTTACTGTACAGATAAATATATTGCACTTTTGCATATACATCCAGGTTTATGGGTGTATGTTATATTGTCTTTATATTCCAGCCAGTTAATCCATTTTTGGGGGGAATTGAGGGGATTATTATGATGCGTTCAAGAGTCTTACGGCCTGAGGGAAGAAGCTGTTACAGAACCTGTAGGTTCTGCTTCGGAGGCTGCGGAACCTCTTTCTAGAGTCCAGCAGTGAAAACAGTCCTCGGTGGGGGTGGGAGGAGTCTCTGCAGATTTTCTGAGCCCCGGTCAGGCAGCAGCTTTTTTGCAATCTCCTGTCATATTACTGTCATATTGAGTAAAAAACAAATTTTTGTGTTTGCAAACATTACAAAAGCATGTTTCTAGTAAAAACTCACAAATATAGATTAATACAGGCATTATTAGACATATTGCATGTTTGGTTTATGCTTGAAACCATTTTTTATTGCATCAAACACATTTTGTCAGGATTCTAAGAACATTACTGTCATATTGAGTAAAAAACAAATTTTTGTGTTGGCAAACCTTACAAAAGCACATGTTTCTAGTAAACCTCACAAATATACATTAATACAGGCATTATTAGACATATTGCATGTTTGGTTTATGCTTGAAACCTTTTATTATTGCTTCTAACACATTTTGTCAGGATTCTAAGAACATTACTGTCATATTGAGTAAAAAAAACATTTTTGTGTTTGCAAACCTTACAAAAGCACATGTTTCTAGTAAAACTCACCAATATAGATTAATACAGGTATTATTAGACATATTGCATGTTTGGTTTAGGAATTACGCTTGAAACCATTTTTTATTGCATCAAACACATTTTGTCAGGATTCTAAGAACATTACTGGCATATTGAGTAAAAAAAACACATTTTTGTGTTTGCAAACCTTACAAAAGCACATGTTTCTAGTAAAACTCACAAATGTACATTAATACAGGCGTTATTAGACATATTGCATGTTTGGTTTAGGAGTTATGCGAGAAACAATTTTTTATTGCTTGAATCACATTTTCTCAGGATTCGTGGTCTAGATCGTTTAACCATAGGGCTGCAAGCTCAAAAAAATAAATCTTTCTCAGCTGTGGTACGTATGGGCTGCCACGGCCCCTCTGTCGTGGAAAAGTTGGGCCCCTGTGTCAAAAAGGTTAAGAATCCCTGTTTTAGATTGTTTTTTTCTAACAGGGTTTTTTTCCATGTTTAATTTTAATATTTCATTTCAAATACTTTTCAAATACATACATCTAGGATACACCGATAATTACTTTTTGTCAAGACTTGGTCTGTGGCGTGGTTTGTTCTCCCGTGGTGCAAAGGAATTGGACCAAACGTGGCGTGCAGGTGAGGACATGTTTAATATATTAACTCAAAAAAAGGCTCAAAAGGGGATAAACAAAAAGCGCTCAAAGCGGAGGGAAAAAAACTTGACTATGAAAACAAAAGGCGCGCACAATGGCGGAAGTACAAAACTAGACTATGAAAACAAAACACTAGCACAAAGGCAAAAAACTATGAACAATAACAAAACTTACTTGACATGACAAGAGGGGCAAAAGGAAGAGCAGCATGGATCATGAGGGTGAACAGAGTGATGTCGCCACGCCGACTGCCTGGCAACAATGGCCTTAAATACTGGTGACATGATTAGTGAAAACGTGAGACAGGTGCGTGACATGAGGATGTGAAACAGGTGCGTGACAAGACAGGTGAAAACTAATGGGTGACCATGGAAACCAAACCAAACAAGGAAGTGCAACCAGGAACTAAAAAAAGAGCCCAAAACCCAAGCAAAACAAAAACATGATTAACACAGACATGACAGAGCCCCCCCCCCCTTACACAACACAAAAAAATGAACAAGAGTCATGGGGGGGCGGGAGGGGGACATGGCGGTGGGTCGCCAGGCCAAGTGGCCCCGAATCCACCGAGGCATAGTCATGTGGCGGCGGCGTTCCACTCGCCGCCGCCACAGGCGAGGTGGGCGACCCGGGAAGGGCCACATCCGTGGCAGATGATGACGTGGGCGCACTTGGCGTGGCGGACGACCAGGCAGCGGCCATATCCGTGGCCGACGAGAAGACAGAAGACGTCGTCGTCATGGCAGGCGTAGAAGCAGCAGATGAAGCAGGCGGCGAAGCTTGGCGTGGCGAAGCTTGTCGTGGCCATGGTTGGTCTTGGCATGGTTGGTCTTGGACTTGGCATGGTTGGTCTTGGACTTGGTCTTGGCATGGTTGGTCTTGGACTTGGTCTTGGCATGGTTGGTCTTGGCATGGGTCTTGGCATGGTTGGTCTTGGCATGGGTCTTGGCATGGGTCTTGGCATGGGTCTTGGCATGGGGGGTCTTGGACTTGGTCTTGGCATGGTGTGTCTTGGTCTTGGCATGGTGTGTCTTGGTCTTGGCGTGGAGCTGCGACTGGCGGCACTGGGCGTCGTGGAGCTGCGACTGGCGGCACTGGGCGTCGTGGAGCTGCGACTGGCGGCACTGGGCGTCGTGGAGCTGCGACTGGCGGCACTGGGCGTCGTGGAGCTGCGACTGGCGGCACTGGGCGTCGTGGAGCTGCGACTGGGGGCACTGGGCGTCGTGGAGCTGCGACTGGCTGCACTTGGCGTCGTGGAGCTGCGACTGGCGGCACTTGGCGTCGTGGGGCTGCGACTGGCTGCACTTGGCGTCGTGGAGCTGCGACTGGCGGCACTTGGCGTCGTGGGGCTGCGACTGGGGGCACTGGGCGTCGTGGAGCTGCGACTGGCGGCACTTGGCGTCGTGGAGCTGCGACTGGCGGCACTTGGCGTCGTGCAGCTGCGACTGGCGGCACTTGGCGTCGTGGAGCTGCGACTGGCGGCACTTGGCGTCGTGGAGCTGCGACTGGCGGCACTGGGCGTCGTGGAGCTGCGACTGGCGGCACTGGGCGTCGTGGAGCTGCGACTGGCGGCACTGGGCGTCGTGGAGCTGCGACTGGGGGCACTGGGCGTCGTGGAGCTGCGACTGGCGGCACTTGGCGTCGTGGAGCTGCGACTGGCGGCACTTGGCGTCGTGGAGCTGCGACTGGCGGCACTTGGCGTCGTGGAGCTGCGACTGGTGGCGCTTGGCGTGGAGCTGCGACTGGTGGCGCTTGGCGTGGTGGAGCTTGGCGTGGAGCTGGTGGAGGTGGCCTAGCTGGAGGCTGTGGCTTGGCAGGTCGAAAGACTGGTGGTGGCGGCCGTGCTGTTGGCTGTGGCTTGGCAGGTCGAAAGACAGGTGGTGGTGGCCGAGCTGGTGGCTGTGGCTTGGCGTGATGAAAGACTGGTGGTGGTGGTCGTGCTGGAGGCTGTGGCTTGGCGTGACGATGCTGAGCCACCCCAACTGAACAATTCCCAGCCCTAGCCCCCCCTCAAGGAGCGGATACCAGACGCGCGCCCTGCGGTCTGGAATCGTTTCTTTGGGTGGGTGGAGGGTGGTCAGGAGGGGGGCAGAATCCTCCCCTCCAAACTGTCCAAAAAGTCTTTCTTTCCCCCCCACCTGGGCTTTTGTGGGTGAAAAAAAAATTTGTGACTTGGGCGTGGCTTGAGTCCTGGTGGGCGGGGCATGGAATTTGGGTGGCTTATATTGAACCGGTAAAGAATTTGGAAAAAAAATCTCCAGGTCTGTGGAGTGCTCCTTGAGCTGCCAGGCTGGCTGACTTTCATTTCCGCCCGGAGGGGGAGGAGCCCGCAGGAGTGGTGCATCCTGTCCACTCGCGGAAGTCTTTCCTTGGCGACGTTTCCGGGGCGGGAGTGACGTGCCGATCGGCACCAGCTTGCCTCCGGGCCCCCACATCATCCCCCTGCGCTCCCTGGGGGAAAAGCGCAGTGTTTCCGCTTCCATAGCGTGCAGGAATTCCCACGCTCCCTCGTCCAATTTTGCGGGAGAACTCTTCTGCTGGCGACATCTGTCAAGACTTGGTCTGTGGCGTGGTTTGTTCTCCCGTGGTGCAAAGGAATTGGACCAAACGTGGCGTGCAGGTGAGGACATGTTTAATATATTAACTCAAAAAAAGGCTCAAAAGGGGATAAACAAAAAGCGCTCACAGCGGAGGGAAAAAGCTTGACTATGAAAACAAAAGGCGCGCACAATGGCGGAATTACAAAACCAGACTATGAAAACAAAACACTAGCACAAAGGCAAAAAACTATGAACAATAACAAAACTTACTTGACATGACAAGAGGGGCAAAAGGAAGAGCAGCATGGATCATGAGGGTGAACAGAGTGATGTCGCCACGCCGACTGCCTGGCAACAATGGCCTTAAATACTGGTGACATGATTAGTGAAAACGTGAGACAGGTGCGTGACATGAGGATGTGAAACAGGTGCGTGACAAGACAGGTGAAGACTAATGGGTGACCATGGAAACCAAACCAAACAAGGAAGTGCAACCAGGAACTAAAAAAAGAGCCCAAAACCCAAGCAAAACAAAAACATGATTAACACAGACATGACACTTTTAGCCCAAGAAAGTAACTAAAAGACAAAAAAAAGTGCATAAAAATATTTTAATGTCATATTTTTCCTGCATTTTCACACACATCCCTTTATCAACTTCAGTCATGATTTAAAATAAACGGAATAAAGAGGTTAACCCTATGAATGCCTAATGCGGTGGTCAGCAACCCGCGGCTCTAGATGCAGCTCTTTAGTGCCGCCCTGGTGGCTCTTTGGAGCATTTAAAAAAAAAGGATTGAAAATGGAAAAAGATTGGGGGAGCATTTTTTTGTTTGTTTTAGTATGTTTTTTGTTTGAGGACAAACATGACACAACCTGTTAGAACTACCACTGTTTAATATGTTTATGAATGCTTCACTGATGACACTATTTGGTGAACAACGTTTTGTCCTACTAATTTTGGCGGTTCTTGAACTCACCATAGTGTGGACTGTGGCGCAGCAGTCTGTTTACATGTACATCTTCCACTCCTTTGTCTCATTTTGTCCACCAAACATTTTATGCTGTGTGTGAATGCACAAAGGTGAGCTTTGTTGATGTTATTGACTTGTGCAGAGTGTTAATCAGGCATATTTGGTCAGTGCATGACTAATCTATGCTAACATGCTATTTAAGCTAGCTGTAAGTACATATTGCATCATTATGCCTCATTTGTAGCTATATTTGAGCTCATTTACTTTCCTTTACTTTTATCCTCTTTGAATACAATGTTTTATTTGCATGTCTCATGACACATTATCTGTATGTAATATTGGCTGCATGCCATGTTGTTCCAGACCACAGCAAACATTACCTAGCTTAGACTAAGACAAACTTTAATGATCCACAAGGGAAATGCCAAAGATTGTAATAAATCTATTAGAAGAAGACAGCCTGCCGTTTCCTTTAACTTGAACACACACATCTATACCTTTGGCCATTAAAAGCCAGTCATTTCCAGGAGTTATCTCACCTTAAAAAATGTGTAGAATAAATATTAAATTTTAACATTTCTATCAGCCTGCGACACACAGTCATTTTGATAGTAGGCTATTATAGCTAATATAGACACTTACATTATGTGTTGCCTTCATTATAACACTTTTATAAACAGCTTTTAAATGTTTGCAGCTCCAAACAGATTAGTTTTTTGTATCTTTGGTCCAACATGGCTCCTTCAACGTTTTGGGTTGTTGACCCCTGATCCAGGGAGAATTACAGACTGCCAATAAACCTTAAAGGCCCTGCCTTTGCATGCCAGCCCAATCACATAATATCTACGGCTTTTCACACACACAAGTGAATGCAAGGCATACTTGGTCAACAGCCATACAGGTCACACTGAGGGTGACCATTTAAACAACTTTAACACTGTTACAAATATGCGCCACACTGTGAACCCACACCAAACAAGAATGACAAACACATTTCGGGAGAACATCCGCACCGTAACACAACATAAACACAACAGAACAAATACCCAGAACCCCTTGCAGCACTAACTCTTCCGGGATGCTACAATATACAATCCCTGCTACCCCCTACCCCACCCACCCTCCTCATGCTCTCTCAGGGAGAGCATGTCCCAAATTCCAAGCTGCTGTTTTGAGGCATGTTAAAAAAAATAATACACTTTGTGACTTCAATAATAAATACGGCAGTGCCATGTTGGCATTTTTTTCCATAACTTGAGTTGATTTATTTTGTAAAACCTTGTTACATTGTTTAATGCATCCAGCGGGGCATCACAACAAAATTAGGCATAATAATGTGTTAATTCCACGACTGTATATATCGGTATCGGTTGATATCGGAATCGGTAATTAAGAGTTGGACAATATCGGAATATCGGATATTGGCAAAAAAAGCCATTATCGGACATCTCTAGTTCTAAATAGTAAATAAATGCGTTCAAAAGTCCACTTGCAATGGAGCCTATGCGAGCTGCTCCATTCCGCTTATAAAGCCCTTAAAAAAGCACCCAAACGCCCACATTGATTTTTTTATATATACATGATGTAAGTATATCTGTAATGTAGTAACAGGCACATGTATAATATTTCATATTAACTTATTAAATATGAATACGTAATTTCATTAATTTCAAAAACGCATTAATTTTTAAAAACGCATCACATTTGCTATTATTTTCTTCATCACTGATGGGGTTGCAAAGGGGTGGAAAGTTTCCGGCAAATTTCTGGAAAGTTTCCGGAAATTTACCACGGGAAGTTTGGAAATATTGACCATTTTTTGATTATTCAAAGTTGGATAATAATGGGAATATATGGGAATTATTGGGGAATTACAATAATGATATATTATTGGGCACTTGTCTATATGCTGCTGCATCTTTGTGGCATTTTCTAGTGGATTTATTACAATCTTTGGCAAGCTAGGTAACGTTTGTAAAGGAAATTAAACGACAAACGAGACATAATGATGCAATATGTACATACAGCTAGCCTAAATAGCATGTTAGCATCGATTAGCTTGCAGTCCAAATATGCCTGAGTAGCACTCCGCACAAGTCAATAACATCAACAAAGCTCACCTTTGTGCATTCACACACATCCTAAAACGTTTGTTGGACAAAATGAGACAAAAAAGGAGTGGCAAAAAAACACGTCTTACTGTGGCAGCGTCGGGGAAAGTTGTACATGTAAACACACTACGGTGCGTTCAAGGACCGGCGAAATTAGTAGGACAAAACGGCGCTCGCCAAATCCCCTCATCAGTGAAGCATGTTTAATGTAAACAGTGGGATTTCTAACCATTGGGAATGTTGGTGTCATCTCACAGAAATTATATTTAAACAAAAACTAGATGAGGGAATTGCGTGTGAATGTTCCATACATCCATCCATCCATTCATTTTCTACCGCTTGTCCCTTTTTGGGGTCGCTGGAATGCGGGGTACACCCTGGACAAGTCGCCACATCATCACAGGGCCAACACAGATAGACAGACAACATTCACACCCTAGGGCCAATTTAGTGTTGCCAATCAACCTATCCCCAGGTGCATGTCTTTGGAGGTGGGAGGAAGCCGGAGTACCCGGAGGGAACCCACGCAGTCACGGGGAGAACATGCAAACTCCACACAAAGATCCCGAGCCCGGGATTGAACTCAGGACTACTCAAGACCTTCATATTGTGAGGCACATGCACTAACCCCTGTGCCAGCGTGTGAATGTTCCGATGCTCTACTTTCTGAGCTGCCACCTTATCGTGGTAGAGGAGTTAGCGTGACCCAAGGATCTTAGAAGCTATGTTGTCCGGGGGCTTCTATGCCCCCTGGTAGGGTCTCCCAAGACAAACAGGTCCTAGGTGAGGGATCGGAGAAAGAGCAGCTCAAAGACCTTTATGGAAAGCACCTTTGTGCGTGAATGCACAAAGGTGGTCTTTGTTGATGTTAATGACTTGTGTGGAGTGCTAATCAGGCATATTTGGTGCATGACTGCAAGCTAATCAATGCTAACATGCTATTTAGGCTAGCTGCATGTACATATTGCATCATCATGCCTCATTTGTAGCTATATTTGAGCTCATTTAATATCCTTTACTTGTATATAATTTAGTTTTGCATGTCTCATGACACATTATGTGTATGTACTGGCAGCCGAAAGAAGCAGCCAGTGGATTTGGCTCAAGCGGAAGGACCCCGGTTGGGCCCCAAAAACAGCAGTATAACAGAGTGAATTTCAGGAACAGTTGAGCACGGGACACAAGCTGAGGACTGATCATCCTTCGGCGGGCCACCTTTGTGGAGGGTGTATAGTGTTTGAAGGCCGAAACACCCAATGATGCAAGGGCACACTACTGAAGATGTGTCGCTTGTCCAATTGTCCTGGAATTTAACCCTGACCAAGTCTCATATCCCATACAACTCACAAGAACACCCCACCCCCCACACCCCCACGTTGTCTGTCTACCACTCTCAACAACAAGGACATCTCGAGTGAGTACTCTCCACATTTGGCACAAGGGACTGTTCAACATCTCGTCCTGTGTTTTTTTATTCTGATCGTCTGGACACGTCCAGTGACGGCTGTGAAAGGACAGCTGACAACATGGGAAAGTCCATGTGACAGCTTGGAGAGACAGCTGACAGGAGGGAACAGACCCCACTGGGGCTGTCATGGGCTAGCTCCCCATGATGGCAGTCCCCAACGCTGATTCAGCTAATTGGAGACACCCGCAAAATGCTACGAAAAGTAAACAAAGGAAAATACCCCTAGAGCCTGCGAGAGCGGGGGCGCAAGATGGCTCATTGGCTGACAACACGGTTACTGACCTAGGAACGGAAATCACTATGAACAAGGAGAGCACAACACACGAGACAGCAACAACAGCAGTGGGACACAAGCTTCAGGTGTGCATCTGTGGTTGGAACAAAGTAACATCAACGATGGGCTTAAAGATCCATCAAGGGAGGAAAAGGTGCCTGAGAGAGCAGAGACAAGGGCCTCGCATTGATCAATACTTGTTACGAAGTAATCAGTCAAGTCAGTCGAGTGAAGCACAGCGACGGGACACAAACCAAAGTTCGCAGAGCATCAGCACCCCTGTATCTGAAGAAGGTAATACAAGCACAGACATGCTGGTGGAGGAGCCCACACAACCACAAAGACCTCCAATGGAGAGAAAGATCAAAGGGCACAAACCTGGCGTAAAGTGGCCCAAATCTGTTGACAAGAAAGATTGGGAGACAATCAACAGGGACCTAACAGAAATCCTGGAGCAACAAACAGGCACAGCAGAGGGAAAGATCGAAAGGATGGGCGACATAATTTACAACTACGGAGAAGAACGTTTTGGAGTGAGCAAAGGGAAAAGTGGGAAGAATCTACCACCGCCAGCTAAATCCAGGAGGCAGCAGGAGATCGACAGGCTTATCAGAGAGAGGAGGCAGATAAGAAAGCTATGGAAAAAAGCAGACGACGCTGAGAGGGTAGGTCTCATGCTACTCCAAGCAGACATCAAGAGCCGGCTAGCAACCTTGCGAAGAGCGGAAAACTTGAGGAAGCTTCGCAAGAAGAAAGAACACACAAGAACTCGTTTCTATAAAGACCCCTTCAAGTTTGTCAAAGACCTCTTCACAAAGGAAAAAAGCGGAACTTTGAAAACATCAAAGCAGGAACTGGAGCAACACCTGGAAAAGATTCACCACGACTCAAAAAGGCAGGAGCATATAGTCATCCCACCTGACATCCCGCCAATTCAACCACCTGTATTCAATCTGGACACTAGCCCTCCGAAATGGAAAGAAGTAAAGAACACAGTCCGACGAGCAAGAGCAGCATCGGCTCCGGGACCTAACGGAGTACCATATAAGCTCTACAAGAACGCACCGGATGTACTACGCTTTCTGTGGAAACTCATGAGGGTAGTGTGGCAGAAGCAAGGAATACCCAAGGCTTGGCGAAGGGCTGGTGGTGTGCTAATACCTAAAGAAAAGGATGCATCGGAAATCAGCCAGTTCAGACCAATCTGTCTTCTCAATGTTGAGGGGAAAATCTTTTTCAGCGTGGTGTCTCAGAGGCTGTTGTGGATAATGCATATGTTTAAGAGCTATTTCTTTATTCATAATCATGTTTGAATCAGCTCATATTTTTCCTTAACTTGTCTCTTTTACTAGTTTCTCTTTGTCTTCAGATTGCCTGTTTAGGCAGGGTCGTAAACCATCAGGAATGTGAACACAACCCCCAAGTCTCTCTTCTTATCAGTGTTGAGAGGAGGGGGGGGGGGGAGATGGGGGCTTTCTTTGTGTGAAAAGAGTTGCTTTTGCCTGTGGAATGCCAGATCAACTTGGGCTGCGCATTCGTATGTGTTGTTCGAGGCTGGTCTCTATTCTCAAATATTTGACAATAAAATTACAAAATAACTATTCTGTGCTGGGTGGTACCTTTGAGTCAGTTTATATGTTGTCTAAGGAACTTGGGACTGACCAGCGCTTTACATCCCACTTGGAGGAACATCTGGTCAAACGCAACAATTTGGGGGCTCGTCCGGGATGACACGCTGACAATTGGACCTTCTCTTGCAATCTTCTGGACAGACTCACATGGCCAAAACATAATTCAAGGTAAGTAGAACCTTTCTTTTTAGATAAAATCTGCATTAGGAGTCTGCCCAGAAGTCTGTAAGTTAAACACTGCTTTGTACCCCAGACACAGAATGGTGATTTTGATAGATTGATTGCATTTTTGCCAAGCCTGCCATTGCATTAAAATTGTAAATAAGTGGTCAACTCATGTCATTGTGTCTCGATTACCGTGACGGGCAGTTTCATTGACGAGTGAACTAATAGTTGGGTGTGGCTCACCGTGGGTAGTTGGTCGCCGCCTAAAAGAGTAACGGGTTGGATGCCCATCATATGGTACAGTAAATACTCCCTGGTTGTAAGATCCATGTGACATCTTTATGTGCACACAAATTAAGGGTGGGTTGGAGGCCATTTGTAAAATACAGTAAATACTCCCTGGTTGCGAGTTCCCTACGGCATTAACGTGTGCGTTAAAATTAAGAATCGTACGGGAGGAGGCCCTTCTGTACCATATGATAAATTCCACGGCTGGAGGCCATTTGTAATAAATACAATAAAGATTCCCTGGTTGTGAGGTCCCGGCGACACTTTAGTGTGCGCTAAAATTAAGGAAAAATAGACACAATGGCCAAGGAGTGTGACAGACAAGAATGTGATGACGGCTGGGGAAAATGTGATGAATGGTTATCGTTTAATGATCAATTGAATGTGCTTTTGGTAACAATGGAGTCCGCGGGGAGAGACAAAAAGGAACGAAGTAAAGTAGTTAAGGAGATGACTCGAGCACAGGGCGAGGAACCTAACGGGTTAAAAGAAGGCTTACAGAACTTATGTGCTCGAGAATATAAGCGTTTGACGAACGAGAAAAGGAAGCTAGAGGGAATGCGAGTAAGCGGGAGTTACATGGAAAAAAGAAAAGCTGCTAAAGAAATGAAAACAATTGAGATAAACATGAAAAAATGGATTGACTGGTCTTTCGCCTGTCGCGCATGCGCAAGACAATTCAAACGACCCGCCCAGACTTTGACTAAGCCACCGCCCTATGACGTAAGGCCGGAGGCGTCTTTATACCCACTTTTGACAGTCACAGGAGGAGCCCTGGTGGTCGAAACAGAAACAAAGCTCTCTGGTCCACCCCCTACTCCTGTGACAAACGAGGACGGTGTTCACACAGCCCCTCTAAGACTGAACCCTCTCCCAAAACTGACGCTGTCTCCTGAGTGTAAATCACCTCTGGTGCCTAAGCCCCAAAATAACAGCCACCCAGCGGAAAACCTCACGAATATGCCTAATCTTACTAGACAGCAGATAATGCATGAGTCAATGCAAAACTCCTCACTTTACACGCCAGACCATTTTGTTGCCATAAACAAATGCCCTCCGCCAGTAGATGACAGTCTCTCACGTGCACATCAGACATTCTTGAACAACACACAACAGAGCCAGACTTTGTGGTCTCCTGTAACTGTTAATGGCTCAATGGAAGGCTACATTGACCAACACCCACATGAACCACATGCATACAACACACGCTTAAAAAAAAAAGCTGGAGGGACACGCATATCCACTTTTTCCTGATAATAGCGGCAGATTCCAATATAAGCCTTTTGCTGTTGCAGACATGCAGGCCATTGTTGACAAACTCCCACCTGTGTCTGAAGGTGGGAGTCTTTGGCTTAACACGTTAGACAAACTAACAGCAGGATACACTCTCTCAGTAGGAGATTTTAGAGGCATTTTGTATCGTTGTGTTTCCACGCAAGATGGCCAAAATATGGAACAACAAGCAGGATTAATGGCTGAACCTCAGACCTTGCCAATAACACCATACATTCACGACATAGCTACTGCTATGCGCAGTCTCTTTCCTCTTCCGTGTCAAAATGCCACACCCACTTATCAGTGGAAAGATGGTGAGTCACCTTATGTATTCATAAGCCAAGCTAAAGAGCAATGGTCACGTGCTACAGGTGTGCACCCCAGTAAAGAAGGGGAACACCGACAGTTTTTTAGACGAGCCGTACTTGACGCAATGCCAACTGTGGTGAAAAAAAGGATGGATGCTAATCCTGATATACCAGGAGCTGACGGTGCTACCTGGGAGAGGCACCTTATCCACCACATGCAGAATTGGACTAAGCAAGATGAAAATGATAAGGCTGAGGACAGAGCAGCAAGGAAACAATTCCTTAATTTACAAATTGGTGTAGCAAAAATGTCTAAAGACCCTAAAGGTCACAAATCTGCTGAAGTGTATTCGGCAACGGGTGAACTTGCTTTTGAGCTACAAAAGATGGAGGAAAGAATCCTCAATAAACTTGAAACCAGACCCTCAGGCTCAGGTGGTGGACGCGGCGTTTCAAAGTCACTCCGGGGAAGAAACTGTTTCGGCTGTGACCAGCCTGGTCACTGGGCTCAAGACTGTCCCAACATTTCCGAACAGGAAAGGTTACGTCATGCCGCCAGACGAACACGAGGCCGCGGCAGAGGGCGTTCACAACAGAGCTCCTTCCAGCAGCAGCCACAACAGCAACAATACCACGCCCCCAGGTCCGCCCTAGCGCCTGGCGCCTCCGCCTACTTCCTGGGTGACGACGTGGACCAAGGGGGGGGTCTTCTGAAGCTGCCCACAGCAGGAGCCACAGCAGGAAATACAGACAGGCCCCCTGCTGGACATAGTTGTCAATGGACAATGTTATCAGTTCATGATTGACACTGGCGCTACACATTCACTTTTGAATGCAGTAGTTCCAAAGAAACTGTGTGCTTCCTTTTTAAAGGTTGAAGGCTTTGCTGGGGTCACAAGGATGTTACCTGTCACCAAACCATATTCCGGTTCAGATTGCTGGACACTCGCTAAAGCATCCCTTCGTGGTTGATCATCACACACCTTGCCTGCTCGGTAATGATCTGCTTTACAAACTGTACCCTGACATTCAATATCGCACAGAAGGAACCTTCCTGGTGTTACCTGACGGCACTACCACCAAGCTGCAACACCACTATAAAGGCTCCTCCATGTTTGTGCTCATGCCTCAACCTGAGGTACCACAAATGGCGGACATCTACTGGACACGCCTCCTCCCGGAAACAAGTGAAGGACAAGGGCTGCTCCTGCTCTTCTATCAGTGGAAGCCCTGGCTGACCGAGCTGCGTCCGTATGTACCACCACCTGATCCGCCACATGTCACCTTATATTATGATCGCCAATCTGATGAAAGTTACCAAGAAGTTTTTGACACCATAGCAGGAAAAGAGTGGCCTTTGGCCTACACTCACATCTATGCTGGAGCTCAGGGTGTGTCCGCCCATGTCGACTTCACTCCTCAACAGAAAAAATGGTATAAAATGGACCCTACGGCAGTCCCACGTTGTTCTCTTGCTCTTTGTCCCGCCTACCAAGCCAAGGACTTGGGTCCAATGACAAAACAGAGAGTATCTGCCACTGATTGGGTAGACACCCAAATACCACACTTACAACATTCTGACTCAGTTGATATGTTTCGTATCTCCTGCTCTCAGACTGCTGACCTCGGGGTTCTACAACATCTTCAGGTCGCTCGAGAGCATGGGCAAGAACGAACAGACCATCCTGAAGCTGCTGACATGTTAAACACCCTCCCACTGACCGTTTGGTCTCAAGGTCCCACAGATGTTGGTCTTGCTGTCAATGCGTCCCCTGTCTCTGTCAAAATTGACACCAGTAGTGTGGTACATGTCAGACAATACCCACAAAAACAACAAGCCATAGATGGCATTACAGATACCATCTCAGGCCTTAAACAATCTGGAGTATTGGAACCCTCCACCTCTGAGTGGAACACACCTATTTTGCCTGTTCCAAAAACTGGCACCTCTGTGTACCGGATGGTACACGATCTTAGGGCCGTTAATGACGTCACAGTGACCCCTCCCATACCTGTTCCTAACACTTACACAACACTCACCCATCTGACCACTGCACACTGTTATTTCTCTGTCATTGACCTAGCGAATGCTTTCTTTTGCATCCATATCGCTGAATGCATCAAACATGTCTTTGCTTTCACCTTTCAAGGTCAAAAGCTGCAGTACTCCCGTCTCCCACAAGGTTGGAAACTGTCGCCTGGCCTTTTCAACCAGCAATTACGAGACGATCTGGCCTCAGTGGAGCTTTTTGACGACACATTTGTTGTCCAGTATGTAGATGACATACTCATCGCTGCTTCTTCTCCTACCTCATGCCTGGCGGCCACCCTAGCTGTTCTTCAGCTCCTGGCCTCAACGGGATACAAGGTCTCTCGTAAGAAATTGCAGGTTGCCCGTACCCTTGTTCATTTCATGGGGCGGGAGATCTCCTCAACGGGGGTCTCCCTGTCCCCTGACCATCGCCAGTCTATCCTATGTCATCCTAAACCTTCTTCTGTCAAACAATTACAGTCCTTCCTTGGATTGGCTGGTTTCAGGCGCTCCTACATTCCTTGTTTTTCCTTGAAAACAGCTCCTCTTCGTGCCCTCCTCCGCACTGCTGGAGTCCGCAACTCAAATGCTGCCCTCCAGTGGACGGTTGAGGCCGAACAAGCTTTCATTGACCTCAAGCAACATTTGTCTTCTGCTTCTGCCCTTGCAGTACCAGACTACAAACTACCCTTCTACTTAGATGTTTCTGAGAGTGAAGGTACTGCTAACGCTGTCCTTTTTCAGAAACCTGAAGGGGGAGGTATAGGGGGAACGCGTCGCGTTTTAACCTACACCAGCATTCTGCTTGACCTATCTGAACTTCGACATCACACATGCTCGCAACATGCTTCCACTTTGGCAAAACTGATTGACAAAACGGCACACATTGTCATGGGACACCCACTTACAGTACTGACAAACCACACTGTCATTGCATATGTATCATCACATTTGTTTACCATGACGCCACTCAAACAACGCAGACTCATGAAAATTTTGCAACAACCTCACATAACTTTTACACACGAAGGAATCAACATGGCTGATAACATAAATAGTGGAGAACTACATCACTGTGAGGAGAGAGTTGCTTTGACTGAAAAGATAAGACCAGACCTGTTGACCACACCCATCCCAGGCTCCCACTGGCTGTTCACGGACGGCTGTTGTTTCAGACATCCTCAAAAGGGATTGCAGGCAGCTTGGTCAGTGGTACAGCAGTCCAGCTCAGGAGAATGGGAGACCTTGGCCACCCAGACACTTGACGAACAGCTGTCAGCCCAAAGAGCTGAACTTGTGGCTTTGACAGAAGCCCTAAAGCAAGGAAAAGACTACGAAGTGACTATCTTTACGGACTCGGCTTATGCCTTCATGTCAGCTGTCATTGACCTTCCTAAATGGAAGAGAAATGGCTTCCTGACTGCTGAAGGACATCCAATTAAATACAAGACAGAAATGGAAGCACTGGAAACAGCGCTGCTCCTACCTAGAAGGATAGCTATTGTCAAGTGCAAGGGACACAGTAAGGAAGAAGGGACAGTAACTGATGGTAACAACTTTGCTGACTCCGTAGCTAAGCAGACTGCTGGCTATGACAAGACTGGAATTATCATGACTGCCACTGCCTGCCAGACAGAACTCCTACCTGCCCTGTCTGATGATGAAATCAGAAAACATCAGGGGCAGGCCTCACCACAAGAGAAAACTTTGTGGCTAAGAAGAGGCGCTAGACAAGACCCGACAGGTCTTTGGCGAGGGCCAAATGGTCACCTGGCCTGGCCCCCAGGAATTAGACAAAAAATGCTCCGATGGGCCCACGGTCCCGGACATGTGGGGGCAAAGCAAACAAAAGCGTACTTGTCACTATGGTGGCACCCCTATTTGGAGAATATTGTGGACAACCACGTCAGATACTGCGATATCTGCCAGGACTTTAACCCCAGACCAACACTGAAACCAGAAATGGGGACTTTCCCCATTCCGGCACAAAATGGTGAAGAATGGACGATCGATTACACTGACATGATCAATCAGGTACAAGGGAAAAGGTACTTGCTAACTTGCGTTGACAATTACAGTGGATGGCCGGAAGCAACTCCAACCCCAAAAGAGGATGCAAAATCAGTAATTAAATGGCTTGTTAATGACCTAATTCCCCGACATGGTTTCCCCAAAAAGATTAGGTCAGACAACGGCACCCATTTCAAAAATACTCACCTAGCCTTGGTCGAAAAGGCTCTCGGACTAGAACACAGGTTTGGTTCGGTGTACCATCCTCAGTCCCAAGGTAAGGTCGAGAGAATGAACCAAAACATCAAGACAAAATTGGCAAAAATCTGTGCACAGACCAAATTGAAGTGGGTTGACGCGTTACCATTGGCTTTAATGACCATCCGAATGTCCATGAACAAAACTGGTTTTTCACCCTATGAACTGCATTCAGGTCAGCCCTTCCCAGGACCAGCTGCCTCCCTGGAAGGAAGAATCAGCGTAAAACCAAAATGGTACTTTGAACAAATTCAGAATTTGTGTAATAATTTCTCTGCACAGATTCGTGGACAACAATCCACTCCTCCAGGGACCCTCCCTCCCGTAGAGTGGGTCAAGCTCAAAGTCATCAAACGCAAGTGGACGGAGCCCAGGTGGACTGGTCCCTTCAAGGTCGTGGAACGGACGTCTCACGCCCTTCGACTAGCTGGTAAAGGGGACACCTGGTACCACCTCTCCCTCCGCACTCCTGCTGCAGAACCTGACAGATCACCAGCGGATGTCATTGCTGACATAGCCACATCATCTGCCCCACTCGACCCCCTAGCAGCGCCTTTTGAGCCTGAGGCAGCTGAAGAAGAACGGGAGCAGAAAACGACTCATTTTTAGTGTGTGTGTTAACGAAGTAACACACATAAGGGGTGATTGTGCTAGTAACCTCTCCCCCTCTAGGTCATAGAAGAGCGAGGGTTTAATTACACACACATAATCCTACAGCCCAGAAGACGACGCTGAGAGAGAGATTTTCTACCTATATTACTCTTTTTAACTTCTATATTGTATATCCTTATTTGAGACCAGCCTTTATACTCAAAGTTATCCAATTTCTCTTGCTTGTTTTCAGCATAACTATCTGTGTCGTTCTATTAAGTGAAAAGTTTGATGTTTATCCCCGTTTCGTTACCTGAATTACTCTGATTTTGATAGACGAAAGGCAGGATGTTACGCCCAGTAGTATTTCCTGACGGATTGGTGTTATAAATAAATGATAAATGGGTTATACTTGTATAGCGCTTTTCTACCTTCAAGGTACTCAAAGCGTGTTTAGGCTTGTTCTACTGTTCTTGTGCCTCAGTCCTTCCTTCCCGACGACAGTGACTGACAAGTGTCTTAGAACATATGGCGGACTTGAAATAGACTGGGTTAGGGGGGACAGCAAGACTTATTTTTTTGACCTGTGCAGTGTGATTAATTGCGGGGGAAAAAATAGTTTGTACCATGGTAGTAACCTCTATCTTTGTTACGACATAAAACTGAACCATTGGTGTCGGAAGCAGACAACATACTCTAGTGGGTGGTGCCCCTCATGGACGAGTGTAACCCACTACACAGGGCCCTCTTTTTACCATTACCGCCTACCTCTACTATTAGAAGTTATTCAGAGAGGGATGACCTTTCAGAGGAATTTTGATCGTTCCCAGAATCCCCTTGCACTTACAATTATCGGAATGGGTGTTGTGCCAAGTCCCTTTTATGTTGTTTTGGGGGTTGAACAGGCTGGTACGGACCCTAAAGGGATTATTAAAATTAATATCCTTGAGAGGGCATTAACTACCTTTGCCCCCTCTGTAGCACCTAAAGTGCCACTCCACCTCGGTGACGTTACAAAAGCTCTCACATCTGTGTATACTAATGACATCACCACTGAAGACCTGGTAGCTTTGACCTTAGGAGCAGGTGCAGGCAACCTATGGCTCAGGTGGATGACTAGCATGGCTAAGAGCCAAAACCTGGGTGACTGTGTTGCTTGTTCCGCTGGACGTCCTTTTCCCCACACTTACCCCGCCCCTTTTAAGTTGACTGACATAAATGGCTCAAACTGTCTTATTTCCTTGTTCTCTGAACCCACGCCACCAGGGTGCGATTTGTTGGCTAGTGTGTACCCTCCTGTTGACAATTCCACCCGACTTCTTACATTTGTGGCCCAAAAGCTGAATTACACGTGTTTTCAATTCAAAGGACCCTCTTCGTCCCCCAACAAATTGGGTGACATTAACCCTTCCTGGTGCACCACACTGATAGATGGCTCAAGGATAGGCCCTTGGGCACGAGCTGACTTATTCTGGTATTGTGGGGAGCACAGATTGTACATTAGAATCCCAACGTTATCCGTAGGGCTTTGTGCTATGGTTAGACTGGTGACCCCACTCACCCTAGTGGGTACCAAATTAACTCCCCTTGTAACTCCTGTCTCAGCGGCCTCTCTAACTTCTCGCCGACGCCGCCATGTTTTATCTCTGAGGAGTGTAAAGGGCTCCTTTGATCTGATGAGAAACCCTGATGGTGTTTACTTTGATGCAATTGGACAACCAAGAGGGGTCCCCTCACAACACAAATTGTGGTGTGAATCCTGTGCAGGTTTCGAGAACCTTCCTATCATTGGTGCTATTTTCCCTGTGACTGCTACTAAAAATGTAGAACGCATTAACTATGTTTTTTATAATCTGTTGAGACTGACCAACCTGACTCGTGACGCCGTTGAGGGACTTGCTGAACAACTTTCCCCGACCTCCCTCATGGCCATCCAGAACCACATAGCCCTTGACCGCATCCTAGCCAAGGAAGAAGGCGTGTGTGCAATGTTTGGTGACCAATGCTGTACCTTCATTCCTAACAACACTGCACCAGATGGCTCAGTTCAGAGGGCCTTAGAGGGCCTCCAGGCCTTGTCTAAGGAACTTACTGAAGTTTCAGGGGTCTCTGACCCCTTTAAAGATTGGCTCCAAAGCACATTTGGCAGGTGGACTGACCTAATTAAGTCTGTCCTGGTCTCCATTGGAGTTTTCTTGGCCATTATAGCCTCTTGCGGTTGCTTTATCGCCCCTTGTGCTAAGTCTCTATGCACCCGCATCATTGTTAGAGCTGTAGAAGGTCAACCCCACCCTGTTTCTGGGCTCGTTATGTCTTTGAAGGGGGTCAAGCAAAATGGAGACTTTCGAGAATTGTTGATTTCCTTCCCTGACCATGATGACATTGACGTGGACTCCCTCCATCTATCATCCATGTAAATATGCTGTTGTTTTATTGCTAGCTTGCTCAAAGAAAAAAAAAGAAAAAAACTACAGCACCTACTTTAATGTGGGGCGTGCTTTAGAGGTGTTGCTCTCGTAGGAGAGATCTTTTGGATAAGATCTGAAGGGGGATTGTGGATAATGCATATGTTTAAGAGCTATTTCTTTATTCATAATCATGTTTGAATCAGCTCATATTTTTCCTTAATTTGTCTCTTACTAGTTTCTCTTTGTCTTCAGATTGCCTGTTTAGGCAGGGTCGTAAACCATCAGGAATGTGAACACAACCCCCAAGTCTCTCTTCTTATCAGTGTTGAGAGGAGGGGGGGGGGGGAGATGGGGGCTTTCTTTGTGTGAAAAGAGTTGCTTTTGCCTGTGGAATGCCAGATCAACTTGGGCTGCGCATTCGTATGTGTTGTTCGAGGCTGGTCTCTATTCTCAAATATTTGACAATAAAATTACAAAATAACTATTCTGTGCTGGGTGGTACCTTTGAGTCAGTTTATATGTTGTCTAAGGAACTTGGGACTGACCAGCGCTTTACATCCCACTTGGAGGAACATCTGGTCAAACGCAACACTGTCCACATACCTGGTAAAGAACAAATACATTGATACATCTGTACAGAAAGCTGGAATTCCAGGATTCTCTGGCTGCCTAGAACATACAAGCATGATCTGGCATCAGATCCAAGCAGCCAAGAAGGATAAGAGAGATCTTCATGTAACGTTCCTCGACCTGGCCAATGCATTTGGCTCAGTTCCCCATGAACTTCTCTGGGAATCTTTTAGCTTCTTCCTTGTATCAGAACCCATCACCACACTGGTCAAGAACTACTTCCAAGACCTGCAGCTGTGCTTCACAACAGCCAACTTTACTACAACATGGCAGCGCTTGGAAGTAGGCATCATGGCAGGCTGCACAGTTTCACCCCTGATTTTCACAATGGCCATGGAAGTCATCATGAGGGCCTCAAGGTGGGTGGTGGGTGGTGAACGAACCAGGGCTGGGCTCCGTCTTCCACCTATCAGGGCTTACATGGACGACATGACAACACTAACCACTACTGCAGCATGCACCAAGCGTCTACTTGGAAAGCTGCAGGAGAACATCGAGTGGGCCCGAATGAAATTCAAGCCTAGTAAATCTCGAAGCATCTCCATAATCAAGGGGGTGCTGAGAGATACAAGGTTCTACATCGGCAAAGACCCAATTCCAACGGTGTCTGAGCAGCCTGTCAAAACCCTGGGCAGATGGTACAATGCAAGCCTCAAGGACAAACAACAAATAGAACAACTAAGGCAAGAGATCGCGAAGAGCCTGGATAACATAGACAAGACTCTTTTGCCAGGGAAACTGAAGCTTTGGTGCCTACAATTTGGACTCCTCCCCCGGACAATGTGGCCACTCACTGTGTATGAAGTTCCAATAACCACTGTGGAGAAGATGGAGCGAACCATCACTTCATATGCAAAAAAGTGGCTTGGCATTCCACAATGTCTAAGTAACATCGGCCTCTACGGCAAAGGGATCCTGGAGCTACCTCTCACTAGTCTAACTGAGGAATACAAGTGTTCTAAAGTTAGACTCCAGATGACACTGAAGGACTCCAGAGACAAGACCATTAGCACTGTTGCACCGCCCCTAGTAACTGGGCAGAAGTGGACACCATCCGATGCGGTGCAGCAAGCTACAGCAGCCCTGAGGCACAGAGACATCGTGGGAAAGGTCCAACAGGGAAGAGGAGGCTTTGGCCTGATTGCAAGAGAACCATCCTGGAAAAATGCTACAACATCAGAGCGGAGGACGCTGGTGGTGGAGGAGGTGCGTCGCCAGGAGGAGGTCTTAAGGAGTGCGAAGGCTGTCTCTCACCAAACAGGGGCAATGGATGCAGTGGGAAGGAGTGGAGAGGAGAAAGATAAGCTGGAAGGAGCTATGGCAGATGGAAGCAAGTAAAATCAGCTTTATCATCAGAGCAACGTATGATGTGCTCCCATCACCAAAGAATCTCCATCAGTGGTATGTCGAGGATCCAATCTGTGCCCTTTGCCCAACTCCAGCAACCCTCAGACACATCATGACAGGATGTAAGACGAGCCTCACGCAGGGGAGATACACCTGGCGACACAACCAGGTCCTCAAGAGCTTGGCATCAGCCCTGGAGGTGCAGTCAACTCCTTGCCACCAAGAGTATCCAATCCCATGAAGACAACAATGTTTGTCCGAGAGGGCGGGAAAACACCCAAACAGCTTTCCACCAAACCAGAAGCAGGACACCTATACAGGGCCCGCGACTGGACGATGCTGGCAGACATCGGCAAACAGCTGGTTTCCCCACCTGAGATTGCTTCTACCAACCTCAGGCCAGACTTGGTGCTCTGGTCCCCTTCGGTGAAGACTGCTTACGTCATAGAGCTCACAGTCCCATGGGAGAACTCTGTGGAGGAGGCCTATGAACGTAAGAAGCTGCGCTACTCAGAGCTAGCAGAAGAAGCGAGGCAGCGTGGCTGGAACACCAAAGTCTATCCAGTTGAAGTGGGATGCAGAGGAGTTGTGGCGTCGTCTACCATCAGACTGCTGAGGGAACTCGGCAGCCACGGTCAGGCTCTGCGGAGGACCATCAGAGCAGTCTCAGAGGCAGCCGAAAGAAGCAGCCAGTGGATTTGGCTCAAGCGGAAGGGTCCCGGTTGGGCCCCAAAAACAGCAGTATAACAGGGTGAATTTCAGGAACAGTTGAGCACGGGACACAAGCTGAGGACTGATCATCCTTCGGCGGGCCACCTTTGTGGAGGGTGTATAGTGTTTGAAGGCCGAAACACCCAATGATGCAAGGGCACACTACTGAAGATGTGTCGCTTGTCCAATTGTCCTGGAATTTAACCCTGACCAAGTCTCATATCCCATACAAGTCACAAGAACACCCCACCCCCCACACCCCCACGTTGTCTGTCTACCACTCTCAACAAGGACATCTCGAGTGAGTACTCTCCACATTTGGCACAAGGGACTGTTCAACATCTCGTCCTGTGTTTTTTGATTCATTGGCTGCATTTCTGATAGTTGTTTGTGTGCCATGTTGTTCCAGACCACAGCAAACATTGCCTAGCTTGCCAAATCAATTAGAAGAAACAGCCTGCCGTTTCCTTTAACTTGGACACACACATCTATACCTTTGGCCATTAAAAGCCAGTAATTTCCAGGAGTTCTCACCTTCTGAGCAACCTCTGATTTACTAATGGTTTGTAATGTAAAAATGTGTAGAATAAATATTACATTTCAACATTTCTGTCAACGAAGATTTGCTTCAGCCATTTTGATAGTAGGCTATTATAGTTAAGAGACACTTATGTCATGTGTTGCCTTCATTATAACACCCCTTTTCATTTTTTGCGCCTCCGGACAGATTAGTTTTTGTATTTTTGGTCCAATATGGCTCTTTACGTTTTGGGTTGCCAACCCCTGCCCTTGGGCAAGAGCAGACAATCTCTGGATGAGCTGTGATTGACATCTAAGGACATATTTCCTTAATGGAATAACCCCCTAACACATTGTGACCCAGCTTTAAATGCATGCTAGTGCTATAACTTACAATATTATAAGAAAAAATGTACACGGTAAAATTTACAGACACCTCATCCGCAGATAAAGGCTTCTTCGCAATATTACGTTCCATTTGTTGAGCCAAACTTTCCGGAGAATTGGACACCTTGTCGGTAGGACCCAAATTGTCTGTGCTTTTTGGTGAAACTATTTTATAATAGACGTACCTCAGCTTACGTGACAGAGCTCTTGGCGCAAGACGCTTGTATCTAAAATCAAGTTCTCTGGTTGAAATTAAATTTAAATCAATTTAATCAGTGCTCGGCCCTTCAAACCAGCACTGGTATAACATGTAACATGCCTTTTATTTATTTTTTTTGTCCTGTCCAGCTTCTCAGGCAAATCATATAGTTGATGTAGATGCCCATATCGGCTGTTCAGATTTACTTTACAAAAGAGAAGTGTAGGATACTTCTCTTGTTGCCTTGTTTGTATTTGACTTTATTAAATGTATTTATATTATCATTTGGTGCAGCCGGGCCAGAGCAGGAGGGGATAGAAAGAGGAATAAAAGGAAGACTGAGGGGGAATTCTGGGGACAAGAGGGGGACTAGACAGAGACAACAACAGCAAACACAACAATAACAACAATAGAGCAACATCAGCAAATAGGATATGTACAAATATGATGGTAAAAGTGATAGCAAAGAAGCAGTTAGTGAAATAAATAATACAGAAATGACAATGAGCATTATTACACTACAAATGGAGCAATACAAATACCAACAGAAATAGCACTATTGATAATGAACAATACCAATAATTTACCTCTATTATCAACAATACAGTTGTTCAAATGCAACAATACATATACGTAATGATAACTAGAGATACAAAAGAAAGCAGAACAATGGAGGGGAAGAAAGAAGCCAGCTATATTAACCTTGTAGATTGTTATAGTAAGAATAGGTTAAGTTGTCAGTGTGCCATGTGTTATCCAGTTTAACCTAAGGTAACAATGTTAATTTATGTTTGATGAAACCTGATTATATGCATGAGTGCATGTATGTATATGTACTTGTATATGTACTGTATGTGTATATGTATGTTTGTACAGTGAATGTATATGTACAGTATGTGTATATGTATGTTTGTACAGTGAATGTATATGTACAGTATGTTTATATGTATGTCTGTACAGTGAATGTATATGTACAGTATGTGTATATGTATGTTTGTACAGTGAATGTATATGTACAGTATGTTTATATGTATGTCTGTACAGTGAATGTATATGTACAGCATGTGTATATGTATGTCTGTACAGTGAATGTATATGTACAGTATGTGTATGTAGGTTTGTACAGTGAATGTACGAACTTTGAGTATGTAGGTATGTACTGTATTTGTGTATGCATACTTGCCAACCCTCCCGAATTTTCCGGGAGACTCCCGAATTTCTCCCGAAAACCTCCCGGGACAAATATTCTCCCGAAAACCTCCCGATTTCCAGCCGGAGCTGGAGGGGGCGTGGCCTCCAGCTCCGGCTGGAAATCAGGAGATTTTCGGGAGAATATTTGTATCACCACCAGAATGATTGACAATTAGGAGGACCAATAGTCAACATGATCCACCCAGAAATAAATGGCTTATCGATAATCCATTTAATATTTATTTATATGTATCATTCTCCTACTCGCCTTTCCAGTAGAGGCCTCTCCCCTCACTTTCTGTGCTCCTCTGCCCTGACTCCTACAGGTCAATAGGGGTTGTGGAGTGATTATTATTATTATCTACCGATTATAGTCATACGTGAATGAGGTCAGCTCCTGTTCTCCATGTGTAAAGTGAGAAACACAGCTGATGCTCCAGAAGGAAGAAACCCCAAAGATAGCAAATGGTAAAAGAGTGCACATTTAACTTTATAAATAACCAGGACCTTCATGATGCATTACAGGCTTACTAGCTAACTAAGTAGCAGCATTGTTTTAGAGCGGGAATGTAACTTTTTGTCAAACACAGACCTGGTGTAAAGTGGAGCTAATATATTTTAAGACAAGCAGTGATGAATACTTTCTTGAAAAAGTTTGTCCATTTTGCATCCATTCACATTCTTGTTCTGCAGTGATGTGTGCTAATGTGCTTCATACACCTGCAGGACTGCAAGCAAGGTCGCAGAGAAAATGCGGACTGGATTTTGAGCGATGTGGGCATTTTCTAAATGAACAAGTCCAAGGACCGCAAGCAAGGTCGCAGAGAAATGCGGACTAGATTTTGAGTGATGTGGGCATTTTCTATATGAACAAGTGGAATGGATACTGACGCACTAAAGGGGTTCTCTACCTTACGCTATGAAGCGAGGGGAAACTGAGTGAATAATGACAGGTTAAATGATTTATTTAAACTCATATTCGGGCCACTTTATAATTAGTCTGCATGCATTTGTAAAAAAAAAAAAATTTTTAAAACACCAAATTTAGGGGGGCTTAAGAATATTTTAGGGGGGCTAAAATAGGCCTAACACCAAGGTGTATGAGATATATATGAGAGCGTAGGTACCTATATATGAATAACAGTGTATGAGAGTATATATATAAAAAAAAGCTTCAACTAGAATGTTCTGAAACGTTAATTGGCGTAGTTGAAAAGGTGGTCATACTGCAATGGCAGGGTTGGTTTTTTTTTTTTTTTAGAATGGAATGTTGCTTTAAGGTCTAGGATGTGTTGATTTTAAAATCAGTTAAAGTTTATACAAAAAATCTTGAAGCTAAATATGTAACTTTTAGTAAGTAGTTTAAAACCAGATTAGAAAAGACTTCAAAAGCAAAGTTCAGTTAAAGACTTTATTCAGAGTTTACTGGTGGCGAAACATAATTGGTCCAGATGAGATTTGTCTACGCTGGTTTGAATCGGTGCTTCTTTGGGCTGAAAACCAGACAATACCTTTTAGTCAACAGCATGTTTTGAGTTCAGGCAAGAGTTTTTGTACTTACCCCTTTTCAGTCCTTGGAAGGCAGAGTTACGGGGGTTGGGATGTTTACACTGACCTCTGCAGGTACCGTCAGCTTGGCCGTTTGTGTCACAGATCACTGCATCGCAGTGGACGTAGATCTGAACAGAATAGATTTTAGTAACAAGCACCGGGATGGTTCAAAAACCAGGGAATCGGCTTTACCTCATTTTTAAGAACCTCGTTGTCTTTGGTAAAGGTGAACATCTTGACAGAGAAGCGTTTGATGTGGGATGGGACGGTGACTCTCTGGTCAGGCATCACGGCGTGGAAGAGTGCTACATAGCTGTCGTCATGGTTACCACAGCTAAACATTGGAAATATACATTAGTGCAGTGTGGAAGACTGTAGCGAAGATTGTGGGATGAGCTTACGTGTTCACAATAATATCCCAGCTGGGCAGAGATGTTCTGTCTGGATGAGCGGTGGCCCAGCAGTTCTCCAAGACAAGCTCCAAGTAAGGATCATCAGTACGCATCAGCTCCACCTCAAAGTACACGGGCTCTCTCAGGTACTTCACTACTGGGTAGTCTTCAGCTTGGTAGAAGAGCTCATAGGATGAATCTGAAGGGATAAGGAGTTCAGAAGCAGTCTTCTCTACAAACATGTGATACAGTCTTACCCTGAGCGAGCCTCATTTGCACAGCAAGGAGTCCCAAGCCAACCTCAGCTGCAGGGTAAGTGCTGCGAGATTTGTAGCCAAAGCCAACAGTCTGAGTCTCGTTGACAGCATAGTAGCAGGAGATGGATTGTCTACGGGAAAGTAAATAGTTACCAAATGTCCCAGGTAAGATTATACATGACAGCTTACCTATACTCAGGATCTACAGGTGATGTGTAGGAGGCGCCTTTGTTGTTGTAATAGAGTCCAATCTCGTTTTGGTACAGCATGTAGTTGTCAAAGAACTGAAGGAAACATTTAATTAAGAACTCATGATTTGTGGCACTTTTTAAAATGCATTAATTACCGATCTTGTGGTTCCACAGGAATTGACACCGAAAGAGAAGTAAGCAAAGCGGTCATCGCTGAAGACTGGCTTGCAGGCTTTGTCCTTTAGAGTCAGCCAGTTGGGAATGAGGTTGGGAACAGATTCCACCTTGACAGCCAGTGCAGTCATAGTTCCATTGGGGTGGCACTCTGGACAGGGAAAAGTCACCATTTACCCCACAACTCCAGTCCTTGAGGTCCCATAATAGCGAGTTTGAAACATTGGCCAGAATTAACTCTTCAATCTTTACCAATTGTGCACACCAAACATCACATTTGACTGTAGGCAGAGCTCCATTGTGTATTGTAGGTGTAGCAAAGTCTGCAGTAGTCAATCGTAGCTTTACTTACCAGTTGTCTTCAAAGGGAAGTTGCAGCACAGATAAAGATCACCAAGCACCCAGTTGTTGTTTGGCTCCCAAAGCAGCATGTCAAGTCTGACCCTGATTGCGTCGGATGTTACGTACTGAAATAAAGACAGGTTAGAGAATGTGGCTATGGTCTGCATTGAAGTTCATGTATCCCAGTCTACCTCGAATGCAGTCACTTTGTCATCGAAGGGCACCATGAGGGTGAGGTGGGTCTCATTCTCTTGCAAGTTGAAAGCCGGGGCCAGCTCAGGGGTGATGGTCTGATAGCCGACAACAGTGTTGAAGTTCTTGCCTTGATTTCCATATTTGACTTGGACATGGAATAGGTTCTGATCACAAGAGCCTGTAATTGTGGGGAGAACTGAGAAAGACAAACACGTTAGCATTGAGTTGTGATACATACCAGTCAGTGTCCTAAATACACGAGTCACTTACCAACATCCTGCAGAGAGGCATGTAGCTTGACAGGGTGAGCAAATAGCATCTGTTCAGGGTGAACCATAAAGCCAAAGACCACAGACAGGGTGTAGGTTGTAACCAGGGGCTCAGGATTCTGCAGATATGATGAGAATCAGCCATGTTTGTGTACGTACCAGAAATGTTTATATGAACCTACGTGTTTCATGACTTCAGGGACGTCGAAGGGGACTTGCAGAGTAAAGCTCTTTGTACCACCAAGATGGCTGTGCTCTTGCACAACAAAGCCTCTAGCTTCACACTCTTCAAGAGTGAGGGTGTTCATGGAGAAAGTGATGTTCTTCAGCTCCACATCATCAAGGAAGGTCCCCACATTGACATTAAACAACCTCTCCTCAGCATTTGTATCTAAATATTAAAAAATGGGCTTGTTATGTGCGCAAACAGGTTGTTAACATAGTCGACTTACAGTCAACAGCTTGGGGAGGCCTGGGCATCAGAGGGGTGGTGATGGGGAACAAAATCTTGTATCTGTTGTCTTCTTGGGTCTTATCCGTCCGCCACAGGACCTCAAGCATGGGTTCCACAGAGTAGGTAATGTGGTATTGGTAATCTGGGGCATGGCTCTGCAATTACGTTTATAGTAAGTCATGCAATCTGTAGTCCTGCACAGTCGATGAAGGGCAATCAAACCTTGTTGTAGCCAAGAGGACAACCAACAGGGAGCTCCACGACAATGTGAAAGTCTGTAGCAGACAGAGTGTAGCCCCGAGCGGCCATTTGAGGTCGGTCCAGTCGCTGCCCATTGATGCCCATGTGCATTTCCAGGATTTTAAAGCTGCCGTCCAGAAGGGGAGTCACACGGCGAGGAACGTGCCAAGAGATGGTGTCATCGGTGAAAAGGACGCCGCCTGTTTGAAGAGTTAAACCAAAAGTGAGATACAGCCGAGGAAATGTATCCTTGTGTGAAGAAACTCACCAATAGGACAAGCCGCTGCCATGTTTTGTACAGTTAAACCTTGAGGAGTCTTGTGGTAGGTGCTGACCTTCAGAATTTCCATGGGGACTCCAGCCACCTAAAATGGATTTGTGTCAGCCAGGAGGCGACCAACAGATTTAGTGCACCACTTACATCCTCAGAGTAGGTTTCTGCTGTGTTGTATGGGCTTCGCACAACCAGGCGGTTAGGAGTGGCCATGGCGCTGTATCCCGCTTGTTGGGCCTCGCCGGCCATCATGACCACCGGCTCTGGGGTGTGGAAGGTCATCTTCCAGATTCCGTGCTCCACATCAGAGGCCTGGCAAGAACTGGATTTAATTTCATGAAGTGCAAAAAATACAAACAATTGTCACATTCTACATACAGCGTTGGTGGCGTACTCGTCACCCTTGGGAGATTGAACAGGTGCGACCATGTAATGGGACACCTAAGGACGACAGTTAATTTGATCTCTCCTTAAAAGACAATAGGATGGTAAGTGCAAAAGCCACATACTTCCATGTAGTTCCTCTCACAAAGAACCTGTCTGGCAGCCCAGCGGGTGTAGTGGCATGTTTGCATCACATCATGGGAGACCACGTTAGACACGCTCTGGCTGTACATTTGAAGTCTGAGGCCAACATTAAAGGTGGTGTCATCCTGCAAGAGATCATACCGTTGAAAATGGACCTTATAGTAAGCAAGGCACTTTCATGAGGCTTAAGTAAGCTGTGCAGGAGTTTGCTGGTTCTTTGGACCAAAATGAACTCGTGGATCAAATTTGTTTCAGTTCGATATAGCAGCATCATGGCTGCAGCCAGTCAAAAGCTCAGAGGTACTGCTCATTTAGCATTGCACACCATTTACAGCTGTACTTCGAGACTACCATATTATTAAAGTTAAAAGTACCAATGATTGTCACACACTAGGTGTGGTGAAATTCTCTGCATTTGACCCATCACCCTTGATCACCCTCTGGGAGGTGAGGAGAGCAGTGAGCAGCAGCCACACCCAGGAATTTTTTTTTGTGATTTAACCCCCAATTCCAACCCTTGATGTTGAGTGCCAAGCAGGGAGTTAATGGTCCCTTTTTTCCCCCTATAGTCTTTGGTATGACTCTGCCGGGGTTTGAACTCACGACCTACCGAATTCAGGGCAGACACCAACCACTGAGCAGGATTAAATTATACTGGAACATTTGTTTTTTTTAATGTTAAAGTAGCATAGCAGTTTTGAATTGGCTTCACTGCAGCAAGATACTTAGCCTTGGATTTATAAACCCATTTTTTTATACAAACACCTGGAATATAATATTGAAAATGTAGTTTATACAATAGTAAAACATTATCTTAATATGTAAACAAACTACTTTTGAGGGTCTTATGCACTCGAGCTTCCATAGCCAAATCTATCTTCTAGGTGCCAAGAGTAATACAGTAGAACTCTTCATTTATTGGATGTAGGAACTTGGAATATTTTCATAGCTAAATCAAAAAGCTACTTTAGGACTTTCTGAATGTGAAAGAGATGTGCACTGCAAAAAACCAAAATTTAAGTAAGATTAAATATCTCAAGGGTGATATTTGCTTCTTTTCTGTCTGATCAGATAATTCTTCTCACTAAGCAGATTTTATGTTAGTGTTCTGGTCCTAAATTATCAGGAAGAAGCTGTGTCAAACACCCACAAGTATACTGCTTTTTTAAAGTAATAATTTCTTACTTCAAGCATGACAAAAACATGTCAAGATAATGGCACTAGCATTTGCTTAATTTAAGAATATTTTTCAACATATTGAGCAAATAAGGTCTCTTTTTTCTACCAAGAAAAGTGCACTTATTAGTGAGAATATCCTTATTTTTAAAAAGGTATTTTTGGGTTCATTGAGGTTAGCTAATTTTACTTGTTTTGGAAAGTCTTGACAAGCTGAATTTTCTTGTTCAATTGGCAGATAATTGTGCTTAGGTCAAATAAAATACCCCAAATTTTTGCTTTTTTATTTTTTCTTGTTTTTGAACACTGACTATTTGCAGTGGGGCGAGGGACGACCGCATTAAAATACTCACTAGGCTGTCAGCCATTGGCGTTGTTAGGCCTATTTTAGGGGGGCTCAAGCCCCCCTTTAAATATTCTTAAACCCCCTAAATATTTGGGATTTTTTTTTTTTTTACAAACACATGCCAAAATATTCATTATAAAGTGTCCTGAATAAGAGTCTAAATAAATAATCATATAACCTGTCATTCACTCAGTTTCCCCTCACTTCATAGCATACGGTAGAGAGCCCATTTAGTGAGTCAGTATCCAATCCATTCCACTTGTTCATATAGAAAATGCCCACATCACTCAAAATCCAGTCCGCATCTTCTCTACGACCTTGCGGTCCTGCAGGTGTACGAAGCACATTAGCACACAGCACTGCAGAACAAGAATGTGAACGGATGCAAAATGGACAAACTTTCAAGAAAAGTATTAATCACTGCTTGTAGTAAAATGTATTAGCTCCACTTTACACCAGGTCTGTGTTTGACAAAAAGCTACATTCCCGCTCTAAAACAATGCTGCTACTTAGTTAGCCTGAAATGCATCATAAAGGTCCCGGTTATTTATAAAGTTAAATGTGCACTCTTTACCATTTGCTATCTTTGGAGTTACTTCCTTCTGCAGCATTAGCTGTGTTTCTCACTTTACACATGGAGGAGAACAGGAGCTGAGCTCATTCACATATGACTATCATCAGTAGATAATAAATAATCACTCCACAACCCCTATTGACTTGTAGGAGTCAGGGCAGAGGAGCACAGAAAGTGAGAGGCCTCTACTGGAAAGGCGAGTAGGAGAATAATGATACATATAAATATTAAAACTTTTTTTTTTTTTTTTAAATGGCTTATCGATAAGCCATTTGTTTTATTTATTTCTGGGTGGATCATGTTGACTATTGGTCCTCCTAATTGTCAATCATTCTGGTGATGTTATGTAAGGACATTTTATATATATCTCAAAACAAATGGCTTATCGATAAGCCATTTTTTTATTACAACGCCAAAATAGGCCTAACAATGCCAATGGTTGTAATTCTGTAGTACTTTGAGATTTGGAATCAAATGTAAAGTAGATTACATATATATATGCCAAATTATCCCGATATTACTTTAATTAAAGTAATTAAGTAATATTTCCAGGGCTTGAATTTACAACCATTTTAGTCACATATGTGCCCAAAATGTAATCTGTGCAACTTCAAAATATTTGGGAACAAACTATTGTATTGTGAGCAAAAGTGGTGGCATTAGCCTCTATGTTGTGAATGAATAACATAGAAGCTAATGCCATGACTTTCATTGCATCTTGAAGGATCATGCAAGTCATTGTTTCTTGTTCCATCCATCCATCCATCCATCCATCCATCTTCTTCCGCTTATCCGAGGTCGGGTCACGGGGGCAGCAGCCTAAGCAGGGAAGCCCAGACTTCCCTCTCCCCAGCCACTTCGTCCAGCTCTTCCCGGGGGATCCCGAGGCGTTCCCAGGCCAGCCGGGAGACATAGTCTTCCCAACGTGTCCTGGGTCTGCCCTGTGGCCTCCTACTGGTCGGACGTGCCCTATTTCTTGTTGATACTGTAAACAAAATGTCACTGTGCAAACCCATGTTTGTTGTTGTACTGAACACACATTGAAAATAAACCCACTGAAATAATAATGAATAATTTCTAAGTCTTTGTTAGCCGTTTGTGAAGTTTTGTGCGCTACGTTCGCTCGCATCCTGTGCATCTCCTGGGGGCTAAGCCCCCCCTGTCCTTAAAAGCTAGTGACGCCCCTGCAAGTGTCAGCGCTACAGATGTAGCATGTTACAAGTAATATTAAACACCAAATTGGTGACACAAAGCTTAAACATTATCTAGACCATTTTGTTCAGCTAGCCAATCGAAGGCTTTAGTTGCAAGCAATACAAGTTTGCTAAACAAAGTTGTCATTTAAGCAGACTGCAAAGTGCTAGTCAAGATTTGGGAGTTGAGCTGAATTTCACAGGTCATCTATGGGCCTCCATTTTACAAGCCCAGGTGTAAACATGCAAAACAGTGCAGTACTGCAAGTATGTTAAAAGGCTGGTCTAATGTGTGCATGTTTTAAGTTTAATTTAGCAGGAAAACTAATATAAACCCAAATGACATACTTTGTTGTTCACATAGCAGCCCATCAGCGAGGTGTAGATTCTGGTGTTACCCCACGGGTCAGACTCCATGCTGTATCCACATTGAGAAGCCAAGGGGGGTGTTAGCACAATGTGCCGTGTGCCATCTGGAACCACAAGTGAGTTTCCCCCCAAAAAAGGTCAGATTGAGTATAAAATTAACAATAAGGAGTTAAAACACTCACTGATGGCCTCTACTTCAAGTTGGTTGCCCACAGCAAGGGCCTCATCCAGTGTTAGTCTCATCATGTTATCCAAGCACTCAGACTTTAATCCTTTGCCTGGTAAAGAAAGAAACCTTGGTCAACCAAAGCAACAGAACTAACGTACTAAAAAAAAATTGAAATATACTTACGTGACTCAGAATTGACTTTCAAATTAGGCCAAGCGTCAGTCTGAAACACTGCGGCCAGCAGGCTCCATATCAAACTGGAAACACACACATTAGAAAGGGAAAACATGGCAAGGCAAAAACACAAAAACCAAATATACTCACATGTTCCCAAGACTCCTCATCCTGCAGTCAGTGGGAGCGAAGCCACACAGACAAAAAAAAAAAAAGCAAGTCACAGAACTCCAATCACTAGCAGAGCTTGGCACTAGAAGACCAGAAATGCCACCAACTCTGAAGTGAAGTGAAGGGCTGACTGCCTCATTGGGGTCTACACACATGTTTTATACAGCCCTTAATTGCAGCTCACAGGTGAACGGCGTCAGTAATCGTAATCAACACACCTGCACGCACACACACTCATGTACACACACAGGTAGACAATACTTGTCTATGCTGCTTTCTAGTTAAACATTGTATAAAAAAAAATATTTGTTCCTCACAAAGATAGTTTTTCACATATGTAAGAAGTCTTATAAAATGTTAATGTTTTCATTATTGAGGTAAACAAAATGGAATTATTGAGTTTGGTTAAAAAATAGGCTTTACAAGCCTTAATTTCAGGGGTCCCCAAACTACGGCCCGCGGGCCGGATCAGGCCCCCCAGCATCCAAAATCCGGCCCACGGGAAGTCCCAAGTTAAATTTTTTTTTAAATCTTTCCTTTCTAATCCATTTTCTACCGCTTGTTACTCTTGGTGTCTCCTAGCCGCTCAGGCAAATCATATTGTCTAAAAATGCATTTTCCCATCGATAACGTGACAATGTTAAGTGTCAAAACGGAATAAAAAGACAAATATATATATATATATATATATATATATATATATATATATATATATATATATATATATATATATATATATATATATATATATATATATATATACTACTGTTCAAAAGTTTGGGGTCACCCAAACAATTTTGTGGAATAGCCTTCATTTCTAAGAACAAGAATAGACTGTGGAGTTTCAGATGAAAGTTCTCTTTTTCTGGCCATTTTGAGCGTTTAATTGACCCCACAAATGTGATGCTCCAGAAACTCAATCTGCTCAAAGGAAGGTCAGTTTTGAAGCTTCTGTAACGAGCTAAACTGTTTTCAGATGTGTGAACATGATTGCACAAGGGTTTTCTAATCATCAATTAGCCTTCTGAGCCAATGAGCAAACACATTGTACCATTAGAACACTGGAGTGATAGTTGCTGGAAATGGGCCTCTATACACCTATGTAGATATTGCACCAAAAACCAGACATTTGCAGCTAGAATAGTCATTTACCACATTAGCAATGTATAGAGTGTATTTCTTTAAAGTTAAGACTAGTTTAAAGTTATCTTCATTGAAAAGTACAGTGCTTTTCCTTCAAAAATAAGGACATTTGAATGTAACCCCAAACTTTTGAACGGTAGTGTACAAACTGCAACATGTACAAACAGCTGAGAAACAATAATCAAAATAAGTATGGTGCCAGTATGCTGGTTTTTTTCCAATAAAATACTGGAAAGAATAGAAATGTGGTTTGTCTCTTTTATCTGATTATTAATCGATTAATCAAAGTAATAATCGACAGATTAATCGATTATCAAATTAATCGTTAGTTGAAGCCCTTATATAAATAAATAGGTTACTGTACAGATAAATATATTGCACTTTTGCATATACATCCAGGTTTATGGATGTATGTTATATTGTCTTTATATTCCAGCCAGTTAATCCATTTTTGGGGGGAATTGAGGGGATTATTATGATGCGTTCAAGAGTCTTACGGCCTGAGGGAAGAAGCTGTTACAGAACCTGTAGGTTCTGCTTCGGAGGCTGCGGAACCTCTTTCTAGAGTCCAGCAGTGAAAACAGTCCTCGGTGGGGGTGGGAGGAGTCTCTGCAGATTTTCTGAGCCCTGGTCAGGCAGCGGCTTTTTGCAATCTCCTGTCATATTACTGTCATATTGAGTAAAAAACACATTTTTGTGTTTGCAAACCTTACAAAAGCACGTTTCTAGTAAAAACTCACAAATATAGATTAATACAGGCATTATTAGACATATTGCATGTTTGGTTTAGGAGTTACACTTGAAACCATTTTTTATTGCATCAAACACATTTTGTCAGGATTCTAAGAACATTACTGTCATATTGAGTAAAAAAAAACACATTTTTGTGTTTGCAAACCTTACAAAAGCACATGTTTCTAGTAAAACTCACAAATATAGATTAATACAGGCATTATTAGACATATTGCATGTTTGGTTTAGGAGTTACGCTTGAAACCTTTTATTATTGCTTCTAACACATTTTGTCAGGATTCTAAGAACATTACTGGCATATTGAGTAAAAAACACATTTTTGTGTTTGCAAACCTTACAAAAGCACATGTTTCTAGTAAAACTCACAAATGTACATTAATACAGGTATTATTAGACATATTGCATGTTTGGTTTAGGAGTTATGCGAGAAACAATTTTTTATTGCTTGAATCACATTTTCTCAGGATTCGTGGTCTAGATCGTTTAACCATAGGGCTGCAAGCTCAAAAAAATAAATCTTTCTCAGCTGTGGTACGTACGGGCTGCCACGGCCCCTCTGTCGTGGAAAAGTTGGGCCCCTGTGTCAAAAAGGTTAAGAATCCCTGTTTTAGATTGTTTTTTTCTAACAGGGTTTGTTTCCATGTTTAATTTTAATATTTCATTTCAAATACTTTTCAAATACATACATCTAGGATACACCGATAATTACTTTTTGTCAAGACTTGGTCTGTGGCGTGGTTTGTTCTCCCGTGGTGCAAAGGAATTGGACCAAACGTGGCGTGCAGGTGAGGACATGTTTAATATATTAACTCAAAAAAAGTCTCAAAAGGGGATAAACAAAAAGCGCTCAAAGCGGAGGGAAAAAAACTTGACTATGAAAACAAAAGGCGCGCACAATGGCGGAAGTACAAAACTAGACTATGAAAACAAAACACTAGCACAAAGGCAAAAAACTATGAACAATAACAAAACTTACATGACATGACAAGAGGGGCAAAAGGAAGAGCAGCATGGATCATGAGGGTGAACAGAGTGATGTCCCCACGCCGACTGCCTGGCAACAATGGCCTTAAATACTGGTGACATGATTAGTGAAAACGTGAGACAGGTGCGTGACAAGACAGGTGAAAACTAATGGGTGACCATGGAAACCAAACCAAACAAGGAAGTGCAACCAGGAACTAAAAAAAGAGCCCAAAACCCAAGCAAAACAAAAACATGATTAACACAGACATGACAGAGCCCCCCCCTTACGGACAGATCCCAGATGTCCTAACACAAAAAAATGAACAAGAGTCATGGGGGGGCGGGAGGGGGACATGGCGGTGGGTCGCCAGGCCAAGTGGCCCCGAATCCACCGAGGCATAGTTATGTGGCGGCGGCGAGTGGAACGCCGCCGCCACAGGCGAGGTGGGCGACCCGGGAAGGGCCACATCCGTGGCAGATGATGACGTGGGCGCACTTGGCGTGGCGGATGACCAGGCAGCGGCCATATCCGTGGCCGACGAGAAGACAGAAGACGTCGTCGTCATGGCAGGCGTAGAAGGAGCAGATGAAGCAGGCGGCGAAGCTTGGCGTGGCGAAGCTTGTCGTGGCCATGGTTGGTCTTGGCATGGTTGGTCTTGGACTTGGTCTTGGCATGGTTGGTCTTGGACTTGGTATGGTTGGTCTTGGACTTGGTCTTGGACTTGGCATGGTTGGTCTTGGACTTGGTCTTGGCATGGTTGGTCTTGGACTTGGTCTTGGTATGGTTGGTCTTGGCATGGGGGGTCTTGGCATGGGTCTTGGCATGTGTCTTGGCATGGGGGGTCTTGGACTTGGTCTTGGCATGGTGTGTCTTGGCATGGGGGGTCTTGGACTTGGTCTTGGCATGGTGTGTCTTGGTCTTGGCATGGTGTGTCTTGGTTTTGGCGTGGAGCTGCGACTGGCGGCACTGGGCATCGTGGAGCTGCGACTGGCGGCACTTGGCGTCGTGGAGCTGCGACTGGCGGCACTGGGCGTCGTGGAGCTGCGACTGGTGGCACTGGGCGTCGTGGAGCTGCGACTGGCGGCACTGGGCATCGTGGAGCTGCGACTGGCGGCACTTGGCGTCGTGGAGCTGCGACTGGTGGCACTGGGCGTCGTGGAGCTGCGACTGGCGGCACTGGGCGTCGTGGAGCTGCGACTGGCGGCACTTGGCGTTGTGGAGCTGCGACTGGCGGCACTTGGCGTCGTGGAGCTGCGACTGGCGGCACTTGGCGTCGTGGAGCTGCGACTGGTGGCGCTTGGCGTGGAGCTGCGACTGGTGGCGCTTGGCGTGGAGCTGGTGGAGGTGGCCTAGCTGGAGGCTGTGGCTTGGCAGGTCGAAAGACTGGTGGTGGCGGCCGTGCTGGTGGCTGTGGCTTGGCAGGTCGAAAGACAGGTGGTGGTGGCCGAGCTGGTGGCTGTGGCTTGGCGTGATGAAAGACTGGTGGTGGTGGTCGTGCTGGAGGCTGTGGCTTGGCGTGACGATGCTGAGCCACCCCACCTGAACAATTCCCAGCCCTAGCCCCCCCCTCAAGGAGCTCTTTGTTGATGTTAATGACTTGTGTGGAGTGCTAATCAGGCATATTTGGTGCATGACTGCAAGCTAATCAATGCTAACATGCTATTTAGGCTAGCTGCATGTACATATTGCATCATCATGCCTCATTTGTAGCTATATTTGAGCTAATTTAATATCCTTTTCTTGTATATAATTTAGTTTTGCATGTCTCATGACACATTATGTGTATGTACTGGCAGCCGAAAGAAGCAGCCAGTGGATTTGGCTCAAGCGGAAGGACCCCGGTTGGGCCCCAAAAACAGCAGTATAACAGGGTGAATTTCAGGAACAGTTGAGCACGGGACACAAGCTGAGGACTGATCATCCTTCGGCGGGCCACCTTTGTGGAGGGTGTATAGTGTTTGAAGGCCGAAACACCCAATGGTGCAAGGGCACACTACTGAAGATGTGTCGCTTGTCCAATTGTCCTGGAATTTAACCCTGACCAAATCTCATATCCCATACAACTCACAAGAACACCCCACCCCCCACACCCCCACGTTGTCTGTCTACCACTCTCAACAACAAGGACATCTCGAGTGAGTACTCTCCACATTTGGCACAAGGGACTGTTCAACATCTCGTCCTGTGTTTTTTGATTCATTGGCTGCATTTCTGATAGTTTTTTGTGTGCCATGTTGTTCCAGACCACAGCAAACATTGCCTAGCTTGCCAAATCAATTAGAAGAAAACAGCCTGCCGTTTCCTTTAACTTGGACACACACATCTATACCTTTGGCCATTAAAAGCCAGTAATTTCCAGGAGTTATCTCACCTTCTGAGAAACCTCTGATTTACTAATGGTTTCTAATGTAAAAATGTGTAGAATAAATATTACATTTCAACATTTCTGTCAACGAAGATTTGCTTCAGCCATTTTGATAGTAGGTTATTATAGTTAAGAGACACTTATGTCATGTGTTGCCTTCATTAGAACACCCCTTTTCATTTTTTGCGGCACCGGACAGATTAGTTTTTTGTATTTTTGGTCCAACATGGCTCTTTACGTTTTGGGTTGCCAATCCCTGCCCTAGCAAGAGCAGACAATCTCTGGATGAGCTGTGATTGACATCTAAGGACATATTTCCTTAATGGAATAACCCCCTAACACATTGTGACCCAGCTTTAAATGCATGCTAGTGCTATAACTTACATTATAAGAAAAAATGTACACGGTAAAATTTACAGACACCTCATCCGCAGATAAAGGCTTCTTCGCAATATTACGTTCCATTTGTTGAGCCAAACTTTCCGGAGAATTGGACACCTTGTCGGTAGGACCCAAATTGTCTGTGCTTTTTCAGCAAATAGGATATGTACAAATATGATGGTAAAAGTGATAGCAAAGAAGCAGTTAGTGAAATAAATAATACAGAAATGACAATGAGCATTATTACACTACAAATGGAGCAATACAAATACCAACAGAAATGGCACTATTGATAATGAACAATACCAATAATTTACCTCTATTATCAACAATACAGTTGTTCAAATGCAACAATACATATACGTAATGATAACTAGAGATACAAAAGAAAGCAGAACAATGGAGGGGAAGAAAGAAGCGAGCTATATTAACCTTGTAGATTGTTATAGTAAGAATGGGTTAAGTTTTGTCAGTGTGCCATGTGTTATCCAGTTTAACCTAAGGTAACGTTAATTTATGTTTGATGAAACCTGATTATATGCATGAGTGTATGTATGTATATGTACTTGTATATGTACTGTATGTGTATATGTATGTTTGTACAGTGAATGTATATGTACAGTATGTGTATATGTATGTTTGTACAGTGAATGTATATGTACAGTATGTGTATATGTATGTTTGTACAGTGAATGTATATGTACAGCATGTGTATATGTATGTTTGTACAGTGAATGTATATGTACAGTATGTGTATGTAGGTTTGTACAGTGAATGTACGAACTTTGAGTATGTAGGTATGTACTGTATTTGTGTATGCATACTTGCCAACCCTCCCGAATTTTCCAGGAGACTCCCGAATTTCTCCCGAAAACCTCCCGGGACAAATATTCTCCAGAAAACCTCCCGATTTCCAGCCGGAGCTGGAGGGGGCGTGGCCTCCAGCTCCGGCTGGAAATCAGGAGATTTTCGGGAGAATATTTGTATCACCACCAGAATGATTGACAATTAGGAGGACCAATAGTCAACATGATCCACCCAGAAATAAATGGCTTATTGATAATCCATTTAATATTTATTTATATGTATCATTATTCTCCTACTCGCCTTTCCAGTAGAGGCCTCTCCCCTCACTTTCTGTGCTCCTCTGCCCTGACTCCTACAGGTCAATAGGGGTCGTGGAGTGATTATTATTATTATCTACCGATTATAGTCATACGTGAATGAGCTCAGCTCCTGTTCTCCTCCATGTGTAAAGTGAGAAACACAGCTGATGCTCCAGAAGGAAGAAACCCCAAAGATAGCAAATGATAAAAGAGTGCACATTTAACTTTATAAATAACCAGGACCTTCATGATGCATTACAGGCTTACTAGCTAACTAAGTAGCAGCATTGTTTTAGAGCGGGAATGTAACTTTTTGTCAAACACAGACCTGGTGTAAAGTGGAGCTAATATATTTTACGACAAGCAGTGATGAATACTTACTTTCTTGAAAAAGTTTGTCCATTTTGCATCCATTCACATTCTTGTTCTGCAGTGATGTGTGCTAATGTGCGTCATACACCTGCAGGACTGCAAGCAAGGTCGCAGAGAAAATGCAGACTGGATTTTGAGCGATGTGGGCATTTTCTAAATGAACAAGTCCAAGGACCGCAAGCAAGGTCGCAGAGAAATGCGGACTAGATTTTGAGTGATGTGGGCATTTTCTATATGAACAAGTGGAATGGATACTGACGCACTAAAGGGGTTCTCTACCTTACGCTATGAAGCGATGGGAAACTGAGTGAATAATGACAGGTTAAATGATTTATTTAAACTCATATTCGGGCCACTTTATAATTAATATGTCTGCATGCATTTGTAAAAAAAAAAAAAATTTTTAAAACACCAAATTTAGGGGGGCTTAAGAATATTTTAGGGGGGCTAAAATAGGCCTAACACCAAGGTGTATGAGATATATGGGAGCGTAGGTACCTATATATGAATAACAGTGTATGAGAGTATATATATAAAAAAAAGCTTTAACTAGAATGTTCTGAAACGCTAATTGGCGTAGTTGAAAAGGTGGTCATACTGCAATGGCAGGGTTGTTTTTTTTTTTTTTTTAGAATGGAATGTTGCTTTAAGGTCTAGGATGTGTTGATTTTAAAATCAGTTAAAGTTTATACAAAAAATCTTGAAGCTAAATATGTAATTTAGTAAGTAGTTTAAAACCAGATTAGAAAAGACTTCAAAAGCAAAGTTCAGTTAAAGACTTTATTCAGAGTTTACTGGTGGCGAAACATAATTGGTCCAGATGAGATTTGTCTACGCTGGTTTGAGTCGGTGCTTCTTTGGGCTGAAAACAAGACAAAACCTTTTAGTCAACAGCATGTTTTGAGTTCAGGCAAGAGTTTTTGTACTTACCCCTTTTCAGTCCTTGGAAGGCAGAGTTACGGGGGTTGGGATGTTTACACTGACCTCTGCAGGTACCGTCAGCTTGGCCGTTTGTGTCACAGATCACTGCATCGCAGTGGATGTAGATCTGAACAGAATAGATTTTAGTAACAAGCACCGGGATGGTTCAAAAACCAGGGAATCGGCTTTACCTCATTTTTAAGAACCTCGTTGTCTTTGGTAAAGGTGAACATCTTGACAGAGAAGCGTTTGATGTGGGATGGGACGGTGACTCTCTGGTCAGGCATCACGGCGTGGAAGAGTGCTACATAGCTGTCGTCATGGTTACCACAGCTAAACATTGGAAATATACATTAGTGCAGTGTGGAAGACTGTAGCGAAGATTGTGGGATGAGCTTACGTGTTCACAATAATATCCCAGCTGGGCAGAGATGTTCTGTCTGGATGAGCGGTGGCCCAGCAGTTCTCCAAGACAAGCTCCAGGTAAGGATCATCAGTACGCATCAGCTCCACCTCAAAGTACACGGGCTCTCTCAGGTACTTCACTACTGGGTAGTCTTCAGCTTGGTAGAAGAGCTCATAGGATGAATCTGAAGGGATAAGGTGTTCAGAAGCAGTCCTCTCTACAAACATGTGATACAGTCTTACCCTGAGCGAGCCTCATTTGCACAGCAAGGAGTCCCAAGCCAACCTCAGCTGCAGGGTAAGTGCTGCGAGATTTGTAGCCAAAGCCAACAGTCTGAGTCTCGTTGACAGCATAGTAGCAGGAGATGGATTGTCTACGGGAAAGTAAATAGTTACCAAATGTCCCAGGTAAGATTATACATGACACCTTACCTATACTCAGGATCTACAGGTGATGTGTAGGAGGCGCCTTTGTTGTTGTAATAGAGTCCAATCTCGTTTTGGTACAGCATGTAGTTGTCAAAGAACTGAAGGAAACATTTAATTAAGAACTCATGATTTGTGGCACTTTTTAAAATGCATTAATTACCGATCTTGTGGTTCCACAGGAATTGACACCGAAAGAGAAGTAAGCAAAGCGGTCATCGCTGAAGACTGGCTTGCAGGCTTTGTCCTTTAGAGTCAGCCAGTTGGGAATGAGGTTGGGAACAGATTCCACCTTGACAGCCAGTGCAGTCATAGTTCCATTGGGGTGGCACTCTGGACAGAGAAAAAGTCCCCATTTACCCCACAACTCTAGTCCTTGAGGTCCCACAATAGTGAGTTTGAAACATTGGCCAGAATTAACTCTTCAATCTTTACCAATTGTGCACACCAAACATCACATTTGACTGTAGGCAGAGCTCCATTGTATATTGTAGGTGTAGCAAAGTCTGCAGTAGTCAATCGTAGCTTTACTTACCAGTTGTCTTCAAAGGGAAGTTGCAGCACAGATAAAGATCACCAAGCACCCAGTTGTTGTTTGGCTCCCAAAGCAGCATGTCAAGTCTGACCCTGACTGCGTCGGATGTTACGTACTGAAATAAAGACAGGTTAGAGAATGTGGCTATGGTCTGCATTGAAGTTCACGTATCCCAGTCTACCTCGAATGCAGTCACTTTGTCATCGAAGGGCACCATGAGGGTGAGGTGGGTCTCATTCTCTTGCAAGTTGAAAGCCGGGGCCAGCTCGGGGGTGATGGTCTGATAGCCGACAACAGTGTTGAAGTTCTTGCCTTGATTTCCATATTTGACTTGGACATGGAATAGGTTCTGATCACAAGAGCCTGTAATTGTGGGGAGAACTGAGAAAGACAAACATGTTAGCATTGAGTTGTGATACATACCAGTCAGTGTCCTAAATACACGAGTCACTTACCAACATCCTGCAGAGAGGCATGTAGCTTGACAGGGTGAGCAAATAGCATCTGTTCAGGGTGAACCATAAAGCCAAAGACCAGAGACAGGGTGTAGGTTGTAACCAGGGGCTCAGGATTCTGCAGATAAGATGAATCAGCCATGTTTGTGTACGTACCAGAAATGTTTATATGAACCTACGTGTTTCATGACTTCAGGGACGTCGAAGGGGACTTGCAGAGTAAAGCTCTTTGTACCACCAGGATGGCTGTGCTCTTGCACAACAAAGCCTCTAGCTTCACACTCTTCAAGAGTGAGGGTGTTCATGGAGAAAGTGATGTTCTTCAGCTCCACATCATCAAGGAAGGTCCCCACATTGACATTAAACAACCTCTCCTCAGCATTGGTATCTAATTATTAAAAAAGGGGCTTGTTATGTGCGCAAACAGGTTGTTAACATAGTCGACTTACAGTCAACAGCTTGGGGAGGCCTGGGCATCAGAGGGGTGGTGATGGGGAACAAAATCTTGTATCTGGTGTCTTCTTGGGTCTTATCCGTCCGCCACAGGACCTCAAGCATGGGTTCCACAGAGTAGGTAATGTGGTATTGGTAATCTGGTGCATGGCTCTGCAATTACGTTTATAGTAAGTCATGCAATCTGTAGTCCTGCACAGTCGATGTAGGGCAATCAAACCTTGTTGTAGCCAAGAGGACAACCAACAGGGAGCTCCACGACGATGTGAAAGTCTGTAGCAGACAGAGTGTAGCCCCGAGCGGCCATATGAGGTCGGTCCAGTCGCTGCCCATTGATGCCCATGTGCATTTCCAGGATTTTAAAGCTGCCGTCCAGAAGGGGAGTCACACGGCGAGGAATGTGCCAAGAGATGGTGTCATCGGTGAAAAGGACGCCGCCTGTTTAAAGAGTTAAACCAAAAGTGAGATACAGCCGAGGAAATGTATCCTTGTGTGAAGAAACTCACCAATAGGACAAGCCGCTGCCATGTTTTGTACAGTTAAACCTTGAGGGGTCTTGTGGTAGGTGCTGACCTTCAGAATTTCCATGGGGACTCCAGCCACCTAAAATGGATTTGTGTCAGCCAGGAGGCGACCAACAGATTTAGTGCACCACTTACATCCTCAGAGTAGGTTTCTGCTGTGTTGTATGGGCTTCGCACAACCAGGCGGTTAGGAGTGGCCATGGCGCTGTATCCCGCTTGTTGGGCCTCGCCGGCCATCATGACCACCGGCTCTGGGGTGTGGAAGGTCATCTTCCAGATTCCGTGCTCCACATCAGAGGCCTGGCAAGAACTGGATTTAATTTCATGAAGTGCAAAAAATACAAACAATTGTCACATTCTACATACAGCGTTGGTGGCGTACTCGTCACCCTTGGGAGATTGAACAGGTGCGACCATGTAATGGGACACCTAAGGACGACAGTTAATTAGATCTCTCCTTAAAAGACAATAGGATGGTAAGTGCAAAAGCCACATACTTCCATGTAGTTCCTCTCACAAAGAACCTCTCTGGCAGCCCAGCGGGTGTAGTGGCATGTTTGCATCACATCATGGGAGACCACGTTAGACACGCTCTGGCTGTACATTTGAAGTCTGAGGCCAACATTAAAGGTGGTGTCATCCTGCAAGAGATCATACCGTTGAAAATGGACCTTATAGTAAGCAAGGCACTTTCACGAGGCTTAAGTAAGCTGTGCAGGAGTTTGCTGGTTCTTTGGACCAAAATGAACTCGTGGATCAAATTTGTTTCAGTTCGATATAGCAGCATCATGGCTGCAGCCAGTCAAAAGCTCAGAGGTACTGCTCATTTAGCATTGCACACCATTTACAGCTGTACTTCGAGACTACCATATTATTAAAGTTAAAAGTACCAATGATTGTCACACACTAGGTGTGGTGAAATTCTCTGCATTTGACCCATCACCCTTGATCACCCTCTGGGAGGTGAGGAGAGCAGTGAGCAGCAGCCACACCCAGGAATCATTTTTAGTGATTTAACCCCCAATTCCAACCCTTGATGTTGAGTGCCAAGCAGAGAGTTAATGGTCCCTTTTTTTCCTTTATAGTCTTTGGTATGACTCTGCCGGGGTTTGAACTCACAACCTACCGAATTCAGGGCAGAAACTAACTGAGCAGGATTAAATTATACTGGAACATTTTAGTTTTTTTAATGCTGAAGTAGCATAGCAGTTTTGAATTGGCTTCACTGCAGCGAGATACTTACCCTTGGATTTATCAACCCATTTTTTATACAAACACCTGGAATATAATATTGAAAATGTAGTTTATACAATAGTAAAACATTATCTTAATATGTAAACAAACTACTTTTGAGGGTCTTATGCACTCAAGCTTCCATAGCCAAATCTATCTTCTAGGTGCCAAGAGTAAAACAGTAGAACTCTTCATTTATTGGATGTAGGAACTTGGAATATTTTCATAGCTGAATCAAAAAGCTACTTTAGGACTTTCTGAATGTGAAAGAGAGATGTGCACTGCAAAAACTGAAATTTAAGTAAGATTAAATATCTCAAGGGTGATATTTGCTTCTTTTCTGTCTGATCAGATAATTCTTCTCACTAAGCAGATTTTATGTTAGTGTTCTGGTCCTAAATTATCAGGAAGAAGCTGTGTCAAACACTCACAAGTATACTGCTTTTTTAAAGTAATAATTTCTTACTTCAAGCATGACAAAAACATGTCAAGATAATGGCACTAGCATTTGCTTAATTTAAGAATATTTTTCAACATATTGAGCAAATAAGGTCTCTTTTTTCTACCAAGAAAAGTGCACTCAGTGAGAATATCCTTATTTTTAAAAAGGTATTTTTGGGTTCATTGAGGTTAGCTAATTTTACTTGTTTTGGAAAATCTTGACAAGCCGAATTGTCTTGTTCAATTGGCAGATAATTGTGCTTAGGTCAAATAAAATACCCCAAATTTTTGCTTTTTTATTTTTTCTTGTTTTTGAACACTGACTTTTTGCAGTGTGGCGAGGGACGACCGCATTAAAATACTCACTAGGCTGTCAGCCATTGGCGTTGTTAGGCCTATTTTAGGGGGGCTCAAGCCCCCCTTTAAATATTCTTAAACCCCCTAAATATTTGGGATTTTTTTTTTTTTTTTTACAAATACGTGCCGAAATATTCATTATAAAGTGGCCTGAATATGAGTCTAAATAAATAATCATATAACCTGTCATTCACTCAGTTTCCCCTCACTTCATAGCATACGGTAGAGAGCCCATTTAGTGAGTCAGTATCCAATCCACTCCACTTGTTCATATAGAAAATGCCCACATCACTCAAAATCCAGTCCGCATTTTCTCTACGACCTTGCGGTCCTGCAGGTGTACGAAGCACATTAGCACACAGCACTGCAGAACAAGAATGTGAACGGATGCAAAATGGACAAACTTTCAAGAAAAGTATTAATCACTGCTTGTAGTAAAATGTATTAGCTCCACTTTACACCAGGTCTGTGTTTGACAAAAAGCTACATTCCCGCTCTAAAACAATGCTGCTACTTAGTTAGCTAGTAAGCCTGAAATGCATCATGAAGGTCCTGGTTATTTATAAAGTTAAATGTGCACTCTTTTACCATTTGCTATCTTTGGAGTTACTTCCTTCTGGAGCATCAGCTGTGTTTCTCACTTTACACATGGAGGAGAACAGGAGCTGAGCTCATTCACGTATGACTATCATCAGTAGATAATAATAATAATCACTCCACAACCCCTATTGACCTGTAGGAGTCAGGGCAGAGGAGCACAGAAAGTGAGAGGCCTCTACTGGAAAGGCGAGTAAGAGAATAATGATACATATAAATATTAAAACTTTTTTTTTTTTTTAAATGGCTTATCGATAAGCCATTTGTTTTATTTATTTCTGGGTGGATCATGTTGACTATTGGTCCTCCTAATTGTCAATCATTCTGGTGATGTTATGTAAGGACATTTTATATATATATATATATATATATATATATATCTCAAAACAAATGGCTTATCGATAAGCCATTTTTTATTACAACGCCAAAATAGGCCTAACAATGCCAAAGGTTGTAATTCTGTAGCACTTTGAGATTTGGAATCAAATGTAAAGTAGATTACAAATATATATATATATATATATATATATATATATATATATATATATATATGCCAAATTATCCCGATATTACTTTAACTAAAGTAATTAAGTAATATTTCCAGGGCTTGAATTTACAACCATTTTAGTCACATATGTGCCCAAAATGTAATCTGTGCAACTTCAAAATATTTGGGAACAAACAATTATTGTATTGTGAGCGAAAGTGGTGGCATTAGCCTCTATGTTGTGAATGAATAACATAGAAGCTAATGCCATGACTTCATTGCATCTTGAAGGATCATGCAAGTCATTGTTTCTTGTTCCATCCATCCATCTTCTTTCGCTTATCCGAGGTCGGGTCACGGGGGCAGCAGCCTAAGCAGGGAAGCCCAGACTTCCCTCTCCCCAGCCACTTCGTCCAGCTCTTCCCGGGGGATCCCGAGGCGTTCCCAGGCCAGCCGGGAGACATAGTCTTCCCAACGTGTCCTGGGTCTGCCCCGTGGCCTCCTACTGGTCGGACGTGCCCTATTTCTTGTTGATACTGTAAACAAAATGTCACTGTGCAAACCCATGTTTGTTGTTGTACTGAACACACATTGAAAATAAACCCACTGAAATAATAATGAATCATTTCGAAGTCTTTGTTAGCCGTTTGTGAAGTTTTGTGCGCTACGTTCGCTCGCATCCTGTGCATCTCCTGGGGGCTAAGCCCCCCCCGTCCTTAAAAGCTAGTGACGCCCCTGCAAGTGTCAGCGCTACAGATGTAGCATGTTACAAGTAATATTAAACACCAAATTGGTGCCACAAAGCTTTAACATTATCTAGACCATTTTGTTCAGCTAGCCAATCGAAGGCTTTAGTTGCAAGCAATACAAGTTTGCTAAACAAAGTTGTCATTTAAGCAGACTGCAAAGTACTAGTCAAGATTTGAGAGTTGAGCTGAATTTCACAGGTCATCTATGGGCCTCCATTTTACAAGCCCAGGTGTAAACATGCAAAACAGTGCAGTACTGCAAGTATGTTAAAAGGCTGGTCTAATGTGTGCATGTTTTAAGTTTAATTTAGCAGGAAAACTACATATTAACCCAAATGACATACTTTGTTGTTCACATAGCAGCCCATCAGCGAGGTGTAGATTCTGGTGTTACCCCACGGGTCAGACTCCATGCTGTATCCACATTGAGAAGCCAAGGGGGGTGTTAGCACAATGTGCCGTGTGCCATCTGGAACCACAAGTGAGTTTCCCCCAAAAAAAGGTCAGATTGAGTATAAAATTAATAAGGAGTTAAAACACTCACTGATGGCCTCTACTTCAAGTTGGTTGCCCACAGCAAGGGCCTCATCCAGTGTTAGTCTCATCACGTTATCCAAGCACTCAGACTTCAATCCTTTGCCTGGTAAAGAAAGAAGCCTTGGTCAACCAAAGCAACAGAACTAACATACTAAAAAAAAAAATAGAAATGAACTTACGTGACTCTGAATTGACTTTCAAATTAGGCCAAGCGTCAGTCTGAAACACTGCGGCCAGCAGGCTCCATATCAAACTGGAAACACACACATTAGAAAGGGAAAACATGGCAAGGCAAAAACACAAAAACCAAATATACTCACATGTTCCCAAGACTCCTCATCCTGCAGTCAGTGGGAGCGAAGCCACACAGACAAAAAAAAAAAAGCAAGTCACAGAACTCCAATCACTAGCAGAGCTTGGCACTAGAAGACCAGAAATGCCACCAACTCTGAAGTGAAGTGAAGGGCTGACTGCCTCATTGGGGTCTACACACATGTTTTATACAGCCCTTAATTGCAGCTCACAGGTGAACGGCGTCAGTAATCGTAATCAACGCACCTGCACGCACACACACTCATGTACACACTCAGGTACACAATACTTGTCTATGCTGCTTTCTAGTTAAACATTGTATATAAAAAAAAATGTGTTCCTCACAAAGATAGTTTTTCACATATGTAAGAAGTCTTATAAAATGTTAATGTTTTCATTGAGGTAAACTAAATGGAATTATTGACGTTGGTTAAAAAATAGGCTTTACAAGCCTTAATGTCAGGGGTCCCCAAACTACGGCCCACGGGCCGGATCAGGCCCCCCAGCATCCAAAATCCGGCCCACGGGAAGTCCAAAGTTAAATTTTTTTTGTTTTTTTATTTTTTAATCTTTCCTTTCTAATCCATTTTCTACCGCTTGTTAATCTCTGTGTCTCCTACCCGCTCAGGCAAATCATATTGTCTAAAAATGAATTTTCCCATCGATAACGTGACAATGTTAAATGTCAAAACGGATTAAAAAGACAATATATATATATATATATATATATATATATATATATATATATATATATATATATATATAGATATATATATATATATATATCTATATATCTATATACATATATATATATATATATATATAGATATATCTATATATCTATATATATATATATATATATATATATATATATATATAGATATATATATATATATATATATATAGATATATATATATATATATATATATATATATATATATATATATATATATATATATATATATATATATATATATATATATATATATATATATATATATATATATATATATATATATATATATCAATAAAGTACTATCTATCTATCTATGTATATATATATATATACACTACTGTTCAAAAGTTTGGGGTCACCCAAACAATTTTGTGGAATAGCCTTCATTTCTAAGAACAAGAATAGACTGTCGGGTTTCAGATGAAAGTTCTCTTTTTCTGGCCATTTTGAGCGTTTAATTGACCCCACAAATGTGATGCTCCAGAAACTCAATCTGCTCAAAGGAAGGTCAGTTTTGTAGCTTCTGTAACGAGCTAAACTGTTTTCAGATGTGTGAACATGATTGCACAAGGGTTTTATAATCTCAACTGCTCTGTGACATGTGCTGTTGACCTCTTGGCCAGGTCACCCTTGTGAAAGAGATCTTGATCTCAATGGGTTTTCTTATCTGGTTAAATAAAGGTTCTATCAATTAGCCTTCTGAGCCAATGAGCAAACACATTGTACCATTAGAACACTGGAGTGATAGTTGCTGGAAATGGGCCTCTATACACCTATGTAGATATTGCACCAAAAACCAGACATTTGCAGCTAGAATAGTCATTTACCACATTAGCAATGTATAGAGTGTATTTCTTTAAAGTTAAGACTAGTTTAAAGTTATCTTCATTGAAAAGTACAGTGCTTTTCCTTCAAAAAGAAGGACATTTTAATGTGACCCCAAATTTTTGAACGGTAGTATATATATATATATATATATATATATATATATATATATATATATATATATATATATATATATATATATATATATATATATATGTATATATATATATCAGTGACGTGCGGTGAGGTTCATGGCTGGTGAGGCACTGACTTCATCACAGTCAGATTTACAAACATATGAACCCTAAAGAGTATCTTATTCACCTTTTGATTGGCAGCATTTAACGGGTTATGTTTAAAAGCTCATACCAGCATTCTTCCGTGCTTGGCACTCACCATCAAGGGTTGGAATTGGGGGTTAAATCACCAAAAATTATTCCCGGGCACGGCGCCGCTGCTGCCCACTGCTCCCCTCACCTCCCAGGGGGTGAGCAAGGGTGATGGGTCAAATGCAGAGGACAAATTTCATTACACCTAGTGTGTGTGTGACAATAATTGGTACTTTAACTTAACTTTAACTTTACACATACAAACTGTAGCACACAAAAAAGCACATTTAATAAAAAAACGTTATTATGGTCTTACCTTTACTTATAAATGAAGTCCATGCGCTGCTGTTGTGCTGGATAATGCACCCCCGCCGTAAAATGCACCCCCTGACGGGAATGTTGTATCAACTAAAGCCCACACTTAAACTTTCCACGTGCAAGATTGAATCTATTTAACAAAGTTATTTATAAGAAGCCAAAAAGTGCAAAACCAATAATGTTCGTGTTGGAGGAGTTGTGAATGAATGAAATATGAAATCCGTCCTGCAGTCTGCAGGTGTACCTAATGTTGTGGCCCTGCCGTCATTCACAACTCCTCCAACACGAACATTATTGTTTTTGCACTTTTTGGCTTCTTATTAAATACATTTTTTAAATAGATTCAATCTTGCACGTGGAAAGTTTAAGTGTGGGCTTTAGTTGATACAACACTCCCATCAAGGGGTGCATTCTACGGCGGGGGTGCATTCTCTACCACCAGGAGGCGGGATTACTGCGAGCCTCAGCCAGTGCGTCTTCGCAGCCGTTTTATGATTGCTCAGCACAAGAAATACGTTACACACATACAGTTGTTGACAAAATACACTGTACATTATATACCTCAGCTAACTAAACTATGGAAATGTATAATATAATTCATATAGCAATACGCTCTCACTGCACAGCAGGCCAGCAGTTAGCCGAGTCATTGCGCAATCCATGTTGAGGCACAACGCAGTGACGTAGAGTAATAAGACTGAAGGGTTGAACTGGAAATTGATAGAAAAAGCTTGACTAGATTGTACTGAAATATTAATTGGTGTAGTCATACAGCAATGGAGGGATTGATTAAAAAAATGAAAAACATAAAAAGTGTTGTGAAAGAGCAAACAGGTGAAATGTAACAAGAAAATGTTGCAATGCTTACTCTAACACAAAGCTGCCATGCAGGCTGTTTCTTTCTTTAAAAAAAAAAAAAAGAATAAAAATCAATGTTATTATGAATTATTGACCTATTCAAGGCTCCAATTACGTCACATTCAATATTGCACTTTGAGATATTTTTGGGGGAAAATGTTGCATATTTAGTGTTTGCCATATAAAAAATTGAGCTGTCTTTTTTTTTTTAAAGAACAGCCTAAAACGAACAAACAAAAAACATGAACAAAAAAATACAATTTATAATTGACGGATAGATCTGAAGTTAATCTCGAGATTATTGTGTTAAAAGTAAACAGTAAAAAAAATGTATAATTTATTTGTTAACACTTTAATGAGTAGGACCCTTTTGGTTCCCCAATAATTGTAGTGTGATTTGTTATTAAGTGTCATCGCTCAAAAAATAATAATGAATTAAAATCAATGGTGTTATGAGTTGTTGACCTTTTTAAGGCTCCAATTATTATATAGTCTCAAATATCCCACTTAAAAATGTTATTGGGTGAAAATATTGCATATTTTGTGTTTTTTCCATAAAAAAACAGGGTTTTCTTTGACAAAAAGAGCATACGACTTAAATCTTTAAAAACGTTATATTGACAGATAGACCTAATGTTGATCTATGGATTTAAAACTTGAATAATAATAACAATAATAATACTGAATAATGACACATTTTTATATTTTTTTCAACAAAATCCTTTGGGGTCCCCGGGATCAAGCCTGAGTGGAGGCCTAAATGTATATTTTTTATACATATATTGTATTGGTTTTTAAAATAAAAAAATATCAAAATGGCCCCCGCTTGCTTTGATTTTTCAGTGTGCGGCCCTCAGTGGAAAAAGTTTGGACACCCCTGGTTTAAGGTCTAGGACAGTGGTTCTTAACCTGGGTTCGATCAAACCCTAAAGGTTCGGTGAGTCGGCCTCAGGGGTTGGGAGGAGCCTCCGCCACGGAGGTCAAGACACATCCGACTTATCGTGTAAATAAAAACTTCTCCCTATCGGCGTATTATGGATACCCCCAAACAATGTTCCCTCTCATTTTCCATCTGATTTGCAGGTTTTTTGATTGATCAATTGAAACTTTTACTAGTAGTTTGCAAAGGAAGAGAATACATTATATGTACAATTGACCACTAAATGGTAACACCCCAATAAGTTTTTCAACTTGTTTAAGTCGGGGTCCACGTTAAAATCAATTCATGGTAATGTGTGTAAGGCAGGGGTGTCCAAACTTTTTCCACTGAGGGCCACACACTGAAAAATCAAAGCAAGCGGGGGCCCATTTTGATATTTTTTATTTTAAAAACCAATACAATATATGTATAAAGAAATATACATTGAGGGTTTTGGTCAAATAAATACAAAAAATGTGTCATTATCACGTGTCATCATTGGGGCGGTATAGCTCGTTTGGTAGAGTGGCTGTGCCAGCAACTTGAGGGTTTCAGGTTCGATCCCCGCTTCTGCACGACACTTTACCCACCTGTTCCCAGTGCCACCCACACCGGTTTAAAAATGTAACTTAGATATTGGGTTTCACAATGTAAAGCGCTTTGAGTCACTAGAGAAAAGTGCTATATAAATACAGTTCACTTCACGTTATTCAGTATTATTATTCACGGTCAATATTAAGTTGTATGCCCTTTTTGTCTAATAAAATTCAATATTTTCACCCAATAAAAATTTTAAGTGGAATATTTTGGATGATATAATAATTGGAGCCTTAAACAGGTCAATAACTCATAACAACATTGATTTTAATTAATTATTATTTTTTGAGCAATGACACTCAAAAAAAAAAAGTCCCACTAAAATTATTGGGGATCCAAAAAGGTCCTGCTCAGTAAAGTTTAAAAAAAAAAAAATCATAAATTTTTTTTTTACTTTTAACACAATTGTCTCAAGATCAACTTCAGTAATTTTTATTGTTGTTTATGTTTTTTGTTTGTTTGTTTTAGGCCCTGTTTTAAAAAAAAAATAAAAACTTTGTTTTTTAAATGGCAAACACAAAATATGCAACATTTCCCAAAAAAACTATCTCAAAGTGGAATATTCAATGTGATGTAAATGGAGCCTTGAATAAGTCAATAATTCATAATAACATTGATTTTGATTAATTATAATTTTTTAAAGAAAGAAACAGCCTGCATGGCAGCTTTGTGTTATTAGAGTAAACATTGTAACATTTTCTTGTTACATTTCACCTGTTTGCTCTTTTATACCACTTTTTATGTTTTGATTTTTTTTAAATTGTATTATTAGAATGTGCCGTGGGGCCGTTAAAAAATGACCTGCGGGCCGGGCCGCACTTTGGACACCCCTGGTGTAAGGCGTGTAATTTGTTGTGAGTTCATGCACTGTGTTGGTTTTGTTCTTTGAACAAGGTGATGTTCATGCACGCTTCATTTTGTGCACCAGTAAAAAAACATAACTTTTTCTTGAATTGAAAAAACATTTTATTTTTGACTAAAGAAGGGTTCGGTGAATGCGCATATGAAACTGGTGGGGTTCGGCACCTCCAACAAGGTTAAGAACCACTGCTGTGGGATGTGTTGATTTTTTTAAATATGTTTTATAAAGTTGTGAAAAGTTAATAAAAAAAAATCTTGAAGCCAAAAAAAAATTTTGTAAGTACCGTATTTTTTGGAGTTTAAGTCGCACCGGCCGAAAATGCATAATAAAGAAGGAAAAAAACATAAGTCGCACTTTTTGGGGAAATGTATTTGATAAAAGCCAACACCAAGAATAGGCATTTGAAAGGTAATTTAAAATAAATAAAGAATAGTGAAAAACAGGCTGAATAAGTGTACGTTATATGAGGCATAAATAACCAACTGAGAACGTGCCTGGTATGTTAACATAACATATTATGGTAAGAGTCATTCAAATAACTATAACATATAGAACAGGGGTCACCAACCTTTTTGAAACCAAGAGCTACTTCTTGGGTACTGATTAATGCGAAGGGCTACCAGTTAGATAAACACTTAAATAAATTGCCAGAAGTAGCCAATTTGCTCAATTTACCTTTAACTCTGTTATTATTAATAATTAATTATATTTATCTTTGTGGAAACACTGATCATCTTAATGATTTCTCACAATAAATATATATAGAAACAGATAAATATCAATATGCAACACTTTATTTTTATATTTTCTCTAAGTGCACATTTTTCAAATTGAACATTTTCAAATGATCACTTCTAAGACAGTCTTGTGAAATCACAATATCCCATTTTAACTAGCTAGCCACTAACATGTTTTAACAAATCATGAATTACTTTGCACCATGTTTGTACAAATAATAACTCATGTAAAATACAAAAGTAAACTCTCAAATTTTTAAATCATGTCACACTTTGACCTGGACACCAAATCTGTTATCTGTTTCTTTGTCAGTTAGTGGGAAGCCTGCCATTGCATGCTGTTAACTAGTGTGTTGTACTCTGGTGTGTAACTTGACACCGCAACTCTGAGTGAGTCTTGCAGATGTGCATCAGTGAGGCGTGTTCTGTGTTTGTTCTTGATGAAGTTCATGTCAGAAAAGGCTGATTCACAAAGATAAGATTTTTCCTCATTGTTTGCGGAACCTTTTTAATCTTTTGGACATATTTTCACAGCAATCTGGCCTTAAACATAATTATGATCACTGTAAAATGTTAAGGATCGGAAATCTAAAGGGAACGTCCTTTCGAATGGAATGCAAAGTGCCTGTTTTGTGGACAGATGGACCAGTTAACATACTTGGTGTTGTTGTCCCAGAAAATCTGGAAGATCTAGGCTCAGTAAATTATGATAATCGACTAAGAAAGCTGGACAAAACTATGCAATTATGGAAAGGGAAATCCCTAACCTTGTACGGTAAAATTTCTATTGCCAACTCGTTAATTATTCCTCAATTTATTTATTAGTTTTTGTCATTACCAGCTCCATCACAAAACTTTTTTAAGATTTATGAGCGGAGGGTCTTCGATTTTGTCTGGTACGGCAAACCAGAAAAGATTAAAAGAAAGGTTTTGTACAAAGAGTATGAATATGGGGGCCTGAAACTTCTCAACCTTGAAGCTATGTGTCTGTCTTTAAAAGCATCAATTGTTCCAAAGATGTATTTAAACATTGAGTGGTACACAAATGTCCTGTTGGACAAAAAACATGTACTGTATCAAAAGAAATTGTATCCTTTTTTACAAGTGATCCCCTCCCAGAGAGTCTGCTGGGAAACATGGCGGGGTTCATAAAGGAAACAATCCACTCATAGTGGTGTTTTCAATTTTATGTGCCAGAAAAAAGAGACGATATTTTGCAGCAGTTAATATGGATGAACTCTAATGTTGTAATAGATGGAAAGCCTTTCTTTTGGAAAAATATGTTTGAAAGAGGAATCATTTTTGTCAATGATATTATCAATGAGAATGGTAAAATTATGAAGTATGATGAATTTAGAGCTATGTATGGTGATGCTTGCTCAAGCTTTTCATTTTATCAACTAACTGGAGTAATTGGGAAAAGATGGAAATAAATAATTAATTATGGAACTACTAAATTATTAGTTTGTAAACCTCTAATAAGAAATTCTAGTTGGCAAAAAGGAACTAAAATAAATAGAAAAATATATAATTTTTATTTAATAAAGAAATCTTTGAAGGCTGCCTCATACAACACAAATGGAAAATGGGAGGACTTTTTTGACTGCCCGTTGCCATGGGATGCCATATTCAAACTAATCTATAAAACCACTATCGATGTGCAAAATCGTTATTTTCAAATTAAAATTATTTATAACTTCTTACCCACAGGGAAAATGTTAAAATTATGGAATATGACAGAGTCAGATGATTGCCGATTTTGTTGTCAGGAGCCTGAATCCACCCTGCATCTGTTTTGGTATTGTCATATTGTGTCTTTGTTTTGGGTGGAAGTTGAAAAAATGTGTTTAAGGATTGGTTTGTTTATGAAGCTTAATGTGGTTTCTGTTACTTTAGGAGAGTTCATTGACAATCATGATTTAGTCAATTTAATTATAGTACTCGGTAAAATGTTTATTTTTAAGGCCAAAAACAGATATTCACTTAGTATTACTTTTTTAAAACATGTATTCAGTATTTTCTAATTTTAGAAAGTTACATGGTTGAAAACGATAATGATGCCAAAAAACATTAAAAGTATAATTATGTTTATAGATTATATATCTGTTGTTGTGTTCCCTAATTTGAGTGACCTGGACATAATCTGGACTGTACATAAATGCTTATTTTGAAAATGTAATTTTGTTTATAAATTATATGCAATCTGTTGTGTTCCCTAATTTTTTTCTGTGTACATGAATGAAGGTGTGTGTTGCTGAGTCCGACTTGGACATTATCTGGACTGGGCCTGGTTTAAAAAACCCTTTAAACAAATCTAATTTCATTGACAACCTGGTCTGTTGAAGATAAGGCCCTTTTTTTAAAAATAAAATAAAATAAGATAAATAAATAAGAAACATTTTCTTGGAAAAAAAAGAAAGTAAAACAATATAAAAATAATTACATAAAAAATAGTAATTAATGAAAATGTTAGTGGACCAGCAGCCTATACAATCATGTGTGCTTCAGGGACTGTGTCCCTTGCAGATGTGTTGTCTATGTTGTGGGAACCTGAATATTGGTAGCAGAAAGAAATAACCCCTTTTGTGTGAGTGGGTGTGGATGAGTGTGCATGGGGGAGGTTGTTTGGGTTGATGCACTGATTGAAAGCGTATCTTGTGTTTTTTCTATGTAGATTTAATTTAAAAAAAAAAAAAAAAATTTCTTTCTTTCTTTTAGAACAGGCCCGCGGGTGACTCATCTGGTCCTTACGGGCGACCTGGTGCCCGCGGGCACCGCGTTGGTGACCCCTGATATAGAACATGCTATACATTTACCAAACAATCTGTCACTCCTAATCGCTAAATCCCATGAAATCTTATACGTCTAGTCTCGTACGTGAATGAGCTAAATAATATTATTTGATATTTTACGGTAATAATTTCACACATAAGTCGCTCCTGAGTATAAGTCGCACCTCCGGCCAAACTATGAAAAAAACTGCGACTTATAGTCCGAAAAATACGGTATACATTAAGGCCTTAGTGGCCACATGCGTGGACAGCACCTTTGAGCTCTTATTTCCAAAATTGTGTACACTACTGAATTGGGGTCTTATGGCCACTTATGTGGATACTTATACTGCCATCTGGGGGGGTCAGAAAAGTATAACATACAATGGAATTTGGAAAGAAAAGTGTAAAAATAAAAATGTGCATGTCACTACACATGAAGTACACGTTTGTGTACTTATGGACTAAGTACATCATATCAAAAGATGATTTTTAGTTTTTATTCTAATTAGGGTCCAATAAGCCCAAATAGACTTAGACTTACTTTTTATTGTCATTCAAATTTGAACTTTACAGTACAGATAAGAACAAAATTTCGTCCAGGGGTCGGCAACTCATGGCTCCGGAGCCGCGTGTGTCTCTTTGATCACTCTGATGCGGCTCAGCTGCATACTTAAGTGGAAAATTAGGGATTCAGGTAGACCAGCAAACATTTCAGCCACAATTGCCAGGTAAATTGTTCGAGATGCAAAGAAAAATCCACAAATAACTTCAGCT
>NC_084753.1:28765855-28788355 GCF_033978785.1 Entelurus aequoreus | reverse complement strand
GGCTAACAATCAGTTTTTTCCAAAGGAACTCCACTTTTAGGCCCAACTTATCCCAAAAACATTTGTTAGTTATCTTACCGATTGCCCTTCCATTCTTATATAACGGTTTCTATGAACCAATGAACTTAATTACATAACTAAAACCCGAATGACCAGAAAACACTTACTAAACCCTGCAAAAACTGAAATCTAAGTACAAACCCCGTTTCCATACGAGTTGGGAAATTGTGTTAGATGTAAATATAAACGGAATACAATGATTTGCAAATCCTTTTCAACCCATATTCAGTTGAATATGCTACAAAGACAACATATTTGATGTTCAAACTCATAAACGTTTTTTTGTTTGTTGCAAATAATCATTAACTTTAGAATTTGATGCTAGCAACACGTGACAAAGAAGTTGGGAAAGGTGGCAATAAATACTGATAAAGTTGAGGAATGCTCATCAAACACTTATTTGGAACATCCCACAGGTGGACAGGCAAATTGGGAACAGGTGGGTGCCATGATTGGGTATAAAAGCAGATTCCATGAAATGCTCAGTCATTCACAAACAAGGATGGGGCGAGGGTCGCCACTTTGTCAACAAATGCGTGAGCAAATTGTTGAACAGTTTAAGAAAAACCTTTCTCAACCAGCTATTGCAAGGAATTTAGGGATTTCACCATCTATGCTCCGTAATATCATCAAAGGGTTCAGAGAATCTGGAGAAATCACTGCACGTAAGCAGCTAAGCCCGTGACCTTCCATCCCTCAGGCTGTACTGCATCAACAAGTGACATCAGTGTGTAAAGGATATCACCACATGGACGCAGGAACACTTCAGAAACCCACTGTCAGTAACTACAGTTGGTCGCTACATCTGTAAGTGCAAGTTAAAACTCTCCTATGCAAGGCAAAAACCGTTTATCAACAACACCCAGAAACGCAGTCGGCTTCGCTGGGCCTGAGCTCATCTAAGATGGACTGATACAAAGTGGAAAAGTGTTCTGTGGTCTGACGAGTCCACATTTCAAATTGTTTTTGGAAACTGTGGACGTCGTGTCCTCCGGACCAAAGAGGAAAAGAACCATCCGGATTGTTATAGGCGCAAAGTTGAAAAGCCAGCATCTGTGATGGTATAGGGGTGTATTAGTGCCCAAGACATGGGTAACTTACACATCTGTGAAGGCACCAATAATGCTGAAAGGTACATACAGGTTTTGGAGCAACATATGTTGCCATCCAAGCAACGTTACCATGGACGCCCCTGCTTATTTCAGCAAGACAATGCCAAGGCTTCATAGTAAAAGAGTGCGGGTACTAGACTGGCCTGCCTGTAGTCCAGACCTGTCTCCCATTGAAAATGTGTGGCGCATTATGAAGCCTAAAATAGCACAACGGAGACCCCCGGACTGTTGAACAACTTAAGCTGTACATCAAGCAAGAATGGGAAAGAATTCCACTTTCAAAGCTTCAAAAATGTGTCTCCTCAGTTCCCAAACGTTTACTGAGTGTTGTTAAAAGGAAAGGCCATGTAACACAGTGGTGAACATGCCCTTTCCCAACTACTTTGGCACGTGTTGCAGCCATGAAATTCTAAGTTAATTATTATTTGCATTAAAAAAAATAAAGTTTATGAGTTTGAACATCAAATATCTTGTCTTTGTAGTGCATTCAACTGAATATGAGTTGAAAAGGATTTGCAAATCCTTGTATTCCGTTTATATTTACATTTAACACAATTTCCCAACTCATATGGAAATGGGGTTTGTAAAACCCGAATGACCAGAAAACACGTACTAAAGTGACTGCATGCTACACATTGAAATATGCATACTGTAGACCTGATGTAGGTTCTCTAAAGCTATGGTCGAAGTGGAGGGTGGGCAATTGGCTCCAAGAGTGCAGACACGATGAAGTCACATACAGGTTATCTCTGTGTCATAAATTGCCGTGCACCCCCCTGGAGTGATACAGTACATGTTGTCTACTTTATCAGATACCAAGTGATAACACATTCAAAAGCCAAAGACAACGGCGTTCTAAGTAGGCAGACCAAAGTTTATCCCGTGTACATGTTTTATACTAACCACAGTATGTGTGCTACATGTACACGCAGAAATGTGAAGTATTAATATAAAACACAAAAACCAGTGAAGTTGTCACATTGTGTAAATGGTAAATAAAAACAGAATACAATGATTTGCAAATCCTTTTCAACTTATATTCAATTGAATAGACTGCAAAGACAAGATATTTAATGTTCAAACTGAAAAACGTATTTTTTTGGTGCAAATAATAATTACCTTAGAATTTAATGGCAGCAAAAAAGTTGTAGCTCGGGGCCCAGCGAAGCCGGCAGCGTTTTTGGGTGTTGTTGATAAATGGCTAGAGTTTTAACTTGCACTTACAGATGTAGCGACCAACTGTGGTTACTGACATTGGTTTTCTGAAGTGTTCCTGAGCCCATGTGGTGATATCCTTTACACATAGATGTCGCTTTTTGATGCAGAACCGCCTGAGGGATCGAAGGTTCGTAATATCATCGCTTACGTGCAGTGATTTCTCCAGATTCTCTGAACCTTTTGATGATATTACGGACCGTAGATGGAGAAATCCCTAAATTCCTTGCAATAGCTGGTTGAGAAATGTTGTTCTTAAACTGTTGGACAATTTGCTCACACATTTGTTGACAAAGTGGTGACCCTCGCCCCATCCTTGTTTGTCAATGACTGAGCTGCTTTTATACCCAATCATGGCACCCACCTGTTCCCAATTAGCCTGTTCACCTGTGGGATGTTCCAAATAAGTGTTTGATGAGCATTCTTCAACTCTCTCAGTCTTTTTTGCCACTTGTGCCAGCTTTTTTGAAACATGTTGCAGGCATCAAATTCCAAATGAGCTATTATTTGCAAAAAAATAACAAAGTTTTCCAGTTCGAACGTTAAGTATCTTGTCTTTGCAGTCTATTCAATGTGATATAAATTGAAAAGGATTAGCAAATCATTGTATTCTGTTTTTATTTACCATTTACACAACGTGCCAACTTCACTGGTTTTGGGGTTGGTACATGCAAAAATTTAAAATATTTTTTTATAGACATGTTAAAATCAGGTAGAGCAGGACTACTGTTAAAAAGGGACTAACGCTATTATTGTCACTCGTTGGCCTTATTGTACATGCTGTCAATCAAGAGTGTCCACACTTTTTCCACTGAGGGTCACACTTTGAATAATTGAAGCATGCAGGGGCCATTTTGATATTTTTAATTTTCAAAACCAAAACAATGTCGATTTTTATATACTAGTGGTTAGAGTGTCCGCCCTGAGATCGGTAGGTTGGAGTTCAAATCCCAGCCGAGTCATACCAAAGACTATAAAAATGGGACCCGTTTCCCTCCCTGCTTGGCACTCAGCATCAAGGGTTGGAGTTGGGGGTTAAATCACCAAAATGATTCCTGGGCGCGGCGCCGCTGCTGCCCACTGCTCCCCAAGGGGATGGGTCAAATGCAGAGAACAAATTTCACCACATCTAGTGTGTGTGTGACAATCATTGGTACTTTAATCTTTAATGTAATATATATATATATATATATATATATATATATATATATATATATATATATATATATATATATATATATATATATATATATATATATATATATACAGTACAGGCCAAAAGTTTGGACACAACTTCTCCTCATTCAATGCGTTTTCTTTATTTTCATGACTATTTACATTGTAGATTGTCACTGAAGGCATCAAAACTATGAATGAACACATGTGGAGTTAAGTACTTAACAAAAAAAAAGGTGAAATAACAAAACATGTTTTATATTCTAGTTTCTTCAAAATAGCCACCCTTTGCTCTGATTACTGCTTTGCACACTCTTGGCATTCTCTCCATGAGAAATGGTTTTTCACCTTACAGGTGTCATAGTTTTGATGCCTTCAGTGACAATCTAGGCATCAAAATTTATATATATATATATATATATATATATATATATATATATATATATATATATATATATATATATATATATATATATATATATATATATATATATATATATATATATATATATATATATAAAATCAATGGTCTTACAAATTGTTGAACTATTTAAAGCTCCAATGACTTCACATTAAAAAAATATTTCTAAATTTTCTTTTTTTTGAGAGGGAGAATATTGCATAATGTATGTTTATTCCATAAAGAATTGATGTTTTTTGACAAAAAGGTCATAAAATAAAACTTTAAATCAACAGACAGACATGAAGTTGATCTAGAGATTTAAGCGTGGAATATATATATATATATATATATATATATATATATATATATATATATATATATATATATATATATATATATATATATATATATATATATATATATATATATATATATATATATATATATATATATATATATATATAATTTATTTTATTTTTTTTCATGACTATTGTATGAACACATGTGGAGTTATGTACTTAACAAAAAAAAGGTGAAATAACTGAAAACATGTTTTATATTCTAGTTTCTTCAAAATAGCCACCCTTTGCTCTGATTACTGCTTTGCACACTCTTGGCATTCTCTCCACGAGCTTCAAGAGGTAAGGGTTTTCACTTCACAGGTGTCATAGTTTTGATGCCTTCAGTGACAATCTAGGCATCAAAACTTTATATGTATATATATTAGGGCTGTGAATCTTTGGGTGTCCCACGATTCGATTCAATATCGATTCTTGGGGTCACGATTCGATTCAAAATTATTATTTTTTTTAATTCAACACGATTCTCGATTCAAAAACGATTTTTTTCCCGATTCAAAAGGATTCTCTATTCATTCAATACATGGGATTTCAGCAGGATCTACCCCCGTCTGCTGACATGCAAGCAGAGTAGTAGATTTTTGTAAAAAGCTTTTATAATTGTAAAGGACAATGTTTTATCAACTGATTGCAATAATGTAAATTTGTTTTAACTATTAAATGAACCAAAAATATGACTTATTTTATCTTTGTGAAAATATTGGACACAGTGTGTTGTCAAGCTTATGAGATGTGATGCAAGTGTAAGCCACTGTTTTTTTTTTTATAAATGTCTAAATGATAATGTCAATGAGGGATTTTTAATCACTGCTATGTTGAAATTGTAACTAATATTGATACTGTTGTTGATAATATTAGTTTTTGTTTCACTACTTTTGGTTTGTTCTGTGTCGTGTTTGTGTCTCCTCTCAATTGCTCTGTTTATTGCAGTTCTGAGTGTTGCTGGGTCGGGTTTGGTTTTGGAATTGGATTGCATTGTTATGGTATTGCTGTGTATTGTTTTGTTGGATTAATTTAAAAAAAATTAAAAAATTAAAAAAAAATTAAAAAATAATAATTACAAAAAAAAATTAATAGATTTTTTTTAAATGAGAATCGATTCTGAATCGCACAACGTTAGAATTGCAATTCGAATTCGAATCGATTTTTTCCCACACCCCTAATATATATATATATATATATATATATATATATATATATATATATATATATATATATATATATATATATATATATATATATTCCATGCTTAAATCTCTAGATCAACTTCAGGTCTGTCTGTTGATTTAAAGTTTTATTTTATGCCCTTTTTGTCAAAAAACATCAATTCTTTATGGAATAAACATACATTATGCAATATTATCCCCCTCAAAAAAGATACAATTTAAAAAAATGTTTTAATGTGAAGTCATTGAAGCTTTAAATAGTTCAACAATTTGGAGTATTTTTCATTTATTTTTAAAATCCCACTCATACAAAATACAATAAGATAATCCTTCATTTATTCCACAACAAGGACATTTAAAAAGTTTAAATTCTTGGGGATCCAAAAGGGTCCCATTCATTGAAGTGTTAAAAATAAGTTAGTTTTTTACTTTCAACACTTAAATCTCCAGATCAACTTCAGATCTATCTATACGTTTTTATTTTTTCAGTTGTTTTTTTAATGCCCTATTTGTCAAAGAAAACCGAGTTGGTTTATATGGCAAACACAGAAAACATTTAGTAATTTTTTTTAAATATTCAAAAGTGGAATATTTGATTTGAAAGTATTTGGAGCCTTCATAGGTAAATAATTCATAACAACATTGATTTTGAGTCATGATTTTTTTTTGGAGCAATGACAGCTGAAAAAGAAAAAAACAAGCTTTGTTATCAGAGTCAATATTGCAACTTTTTCTCATTACATTTCACCTGTTTGCTCTTTTATTCCACTTTTTTTTCTTTTTTTCTTCTTTTAATAGTATATTTAGAATGTGCCGCAGGCCGTTTAAAATTAGCTGCGGGCCTCACTTAAGACACCTGCTGTAAATGAATCTGCATACATATGTAGGCCCATTATAAGACACTTAACCACAGGAAGCCTTTCATGGTGTAATGAACCTAAGTGATTTATAATGGATGCCATAAATCACACTAGAAGCCCAGCCAATAAATAAATAATAAATAATACATTTCCCTGAGGGAACTCTCCTGAAGGAATCAATAAAGTACTATCTATCTATCTATAATCTGATATAATAAATAAAAATACATTATTATACTGGCTTGGCATTATTTAAAACACATTTTTTTGGGGGGGGGGGGTATTTCAATGAGTGCTGTAAAATGTCTACCATTGTCTTTATTGGAGCATTTACAGTAAAGTAAGCTCCACTTTTATTGCATATTATGTCACATAACATAGCATTTTAATTTCAAGTTTAGATTTTTTTTTTTTTATCCATCCATCCATCCATTTTGTACCGCTTAATCCCTTCGGGGTCGCGGGGGGCGCTGGAGCCTATCTCAGCTACAATCGGGCGGAAGGCGGGGTACACCCTGGACAAGTCGCCACCTCATCACAGGGCCAACACAGATAGACAAACAATATTCACACTCACATTCACACACTAGGGCCAATTTAGTGTTGCCAATCAACCTATCCCCGGGTGCATGTCTTTGGAGGTGGGAGGAAGCCGGAGTACCCGGAGGGAACCCACGCAGTCACGGGGAGAACATGCAAACTCCACACAGAAAGATCCCGAGGCCGGGATTGAACTCACGACTACTCAGGACCTTCGTATTGTGAGGCAGACGCACTAACCCCTCTGCCACCGTATATTTACATTTATTTAAAAAAATGAAAATGTTAATTCCCCAAGAATCGCTGCATTTTGCATAGAGCTATAAAACATCACAAAGTAGGGCAAATAGGATGTATATATATATATATATATATATATATATATATATATATATATATACATATACATATACATATATATATATATATATATATATATATATATATATATATATATATATATATATATATATATATACATACATACATACATACATACATACATACATATATATATATATACACACACACATACATACATACATACATACATACATATATACATACATACACATACATACATAAATACATACATACATATACTGTACATACATACACATACATACATAAATACATACATACACATACTGTACATACATATATATGCATACATACATACATATACATACATAAACTGTACATACAATACATGTACACATATATACATTTACACATACACATACTGCATACATACATATATATATATATATATATATATATATATATATATATATGCAGTATGTGTATGTGTAAATGTATATATATATTATACAAACCGTTGCTACATCAGTAAGTGCAAGTTAAAACTGTACTATGCAAAGCGAAAGCCATTTATCAACAACACCCAGAAACGCCGCCGGCTTCGCTGGGCCCGAGCTCATCTAAGATGGACTGACGCAAAGTGGAAAAGTGTTCTGCGGTCTGACGAGTCCACATTTCAAATGGTTTTCGGAGACTGTGGACGTCGTGTCCTTCGTGACAAAGAGGAAAAGAACCATCCGGACTGTTATGGGCGCAAAGTTGAAAAGCCAGCATGTGTGATGGTATGGGGGTGTATTAGTGCCCAAGACATGGGTAACTTACACATCTGTTAAGGCACCATTAATGCTGAAAGGTACATACAGGTTTTGGAGTAACATATGTTGCCAATGTTATCATGGACGCCCCTGCTTATTTCAGCAAGACAATGCCAAGCCACGTGTTACAAAGGTGTGGCTTCATAGTAAAAGAGTGCGGGTACTAGACTGGCCTGCCTGTAGTCCAGACCTGTCTCCCATTGAAATTGTGTGGCGCATTATGAAGCCTAAAATAGCACAACGGAGACCCCCGGACTGTTGAACAACTTAAGCTGTACATCAAGCAAGAATGGGAAAGAATTCCACCTGAAAAGCTTCAAAAATGTGTCTCCTCAGTTCCCAAACGTTTACTGAGTGTTGTTAAAAGGAAAGGCCATGTAACACAGTGGTAACAATGCCCCTGTGCCAACTTTTTTGCAATGTGTTGCTGCCATTAAATTCTAAGTTAATGATTATTTGCACAAAAAAAAAAGAAGTTTCTCAGTGTGAACATTAAATATCTTGTCTTTGCAGTCTATTCTATTGAATATAAGTTGAAAAGTATTTGCAAATCATTGTATTCTGTTTTTATTTACCATTTACACAACGTGCCAACTTCACTGCTTTTGGGTTGTAATAGGTTATTTATTGTATTAGTAAAGCAACTGTATTCTTGAATACTTGACAAAATAATTGATGATCAATTGAATTAATAAAGCTTCGCTGCTGATTAAAATTAGGGATCAAGTGCTTACACAGGCAGTCAGGGACACATGTACAGTACATGTACAGTACGTTTGAAGAGGCAGGTTTCTTTTCTGAAGGAACGAGGCACAATACATTAAGTTTACAACAGGCACACAAGACTTTACCCTCACCTAATCTAATCCTTTCACATGTACTGTATGGCGTCTGCTTATGCATGTTAACATGAACTCTTCAACTCACATTGTTTTAGCGTGCACACTGTAGTCCAGGGGTCGGCAACCCGCGGCTCCGGATGCGGCTCTTTGACCACTCTGATGCGGCTCAGCTGCATACTTGCCGTGCGTCGGTTGAGCGGAAGAGTTAGTGCTGCATGGGATTCTGGGTATTTGTTGTGTTGTGTTTATGTTGTGTTACAGTGCAGATGTTCTCCAGAAATTTGTTTGTCATTCTTTTTTGGTGTGGGTTCAAAGTGTGGCGCATATTTGTAACGTAACAGTGTTAAAGTTGTTTTTGTACGACTACCGTCAGTGTAAGCTGTGTGGCTGTTGAACAAGTATGCCTTGCTGGCACTTACGTGATCAAGCAAGAGCTACATTCAACATGTGGCCAAGCAGGTACGCTGTTTGGGCAGGCTGTAGAGGGCGCTAAAAGCAGTGCCAGCACGTCCTGAAATTTGGGAGTTTTCCGGAAAATTGAGAGGGTTGGCAAGAAAGACGCAATCAAACGCCATTCAATTAAAAGTCGCGGGCCGCACTAACATTAAATATCCTTATTAAGATGTGTGCCGGTGCGTGTGTCAGAGACCCCTGGTTAACATAGCGCAAAGCAATTTAAGCTTTGTATGCGGTGTTTTTCATTTTAAATTATCAAAATTTTTTTGTGGCTCCCATTGTTTTCTTTAATTTGTGAAACTTTCCAAAATGGCTCTTTGAGTGGTAACCCTAACCCTAACCCCTGCTGTAGTCCAAACATATATTCATTCAAATTATTCCCAATTGCAGCTTATTTTATTAGTGCCTGTATACATAAACCTGTTTGGCAGCCAGCAAGATCCAGGTACAGTAAAAATACAGGCAAGACATAAAAAGGACTTACCACGTTAACAAATAAAAGCAGGCAGGTGATGTATATCAGTGGTCTCCAACCACCGGTCCGGGGACCGGTACCGGTCCGTGAAGCATTTGCTACCAGGCCGGAGAGAAACATGAAATAATTTAGAAAGGACTGCATTTTCTCCTACTTAACTTTGGCCTGTTTGATTGATTGATTGAAACTTTTATTAGTAGATTGCACAGTACAGTACATATTCCGTACAATTGACCACTAAATGGTAACACCCGAATAAGTCTTTCAACTTGTTTAAGTCGGGGTCCACGTCGGGGTCCACATAAATCAATTCATGGTCTGTCCCACTAGACCAGGGGTGTCAAACTTGTTTTCATTGAGGGCCACACCGCAGTCATGGCTGCCAATAGAGGGCCGCTTGTAATAGTAAATAATTAATGAATTTGCCTATGAATTTAAATATTTTAAAACATTTTTATGTAAAGAGTAAAACAAATCTGTGGATTTGACCATCAATCAATCAATGTTTATTTAAATAGCCCTAAATCACAAGTGTCTCAAAGGGCTGCACAAGCCACAACGACATCCTCGGTTCAGAGCCCACATAAGGGCAAGGAAAAACTCACAACCCAGTGGGATGTCAATGTGAATGACTATGAGAAACCTTGGAGAGGACCGCAGATGTGGGTGACCCTTCCCCCCCTCTAGGGGAGACCGGATGCAATGGACGTCAAGTGGGTCTGACATAATAGTGAGAGTCCAGTCTATAGTGGATCTAACATAATAGTGTGAGAGTCCAGTCCATAGTGGATCTAACATAATAGTGAGAGTCCAGTCCATAGTGGATCTAACATAATAGTGTGAGAGTCCAGTTCATAGTGGATCTAACATAATAGTGTGAGAGTCCAGTTCATAGTGGATCTAACATAATAGTGAGAGTCTAGTCCATAGTGGATCTAACATAATAGTGAAAGTCCAGTCCATAGTGGATCTAACATAATAGTGAGAGTCCAGTTCATAGTGGATCTAACATAATAGTGAGAGTCCAGTCCATAGTGGATCTAGCATAATAGTGAGAGTCCAGTCCATAGTGGATCTAACATAATAGTGAGAGTCCAGTCCATAGTGGATCTAACATCATAGTGAGAGTGCAGTCCATAGTGGATCTAACATAATAATGAGAGTCCAGTCCATAGTGGATCTAACATAATAGTGAGAGTCCAGTCCATAGTGGATCTAGCATAATAGTGAGAGTCCAGTCCATAGTGGATCTAACATAATAGTGAGAGTCCAGTCCATAGTGGATCTAACATAATAGTGAAAGTCCAGTCCATAGTGGATCTAACATAATAGTGAGAGTCCAGTCCATAGTGGATCTAACATAATAGTGAGAGTGCAGTCCATAGTGGATCTAACATAATAGTGAGAGTGCAGTCCATAGTGGATCTAACATAATAGTGAGAGTCCAGTCCATAGTGGATCTAACATAATAGTGAGAGTGCAGTCCATAGTGGATCTAACATAATAGTGAGAGTCCAGTCCATAGTGGATCTAACATAATAGTGAGAGTGCAGTCCATAGTGGATCTAGCATAATAGGGAGAGTGCAGTCCATAGTGGATCTAACATAATAATGAAAGTCCAGTCCATAGTGGATCCAACATAATAGTGAAAGTCCAGTCCATAGTGGATCTAACATAATAGTGAAAGTCCAGTCCATAGTGGATCTAACATAATAGTGAGAGTCCAGTCCATAGTGGATCTAACATAATAGTGAGAGTGCAGTCCATAGTGGATCTAACATAATAGTGAGAGTCCAGTCCATAGTGGATCTAACATAATAGTGAAAGTCCAGTCCATAGTGGATCTAGCATAATAGTGAGAGTCCAGTCCATAGTGGATCTAACATAATAGTGAGAGTCCAGTCCATAGTGGATCTAGCATAATAGTGAGAGTGCAGTCCATAGTGGATCTAACATAATAGTGAGAGTCCAGTCCATAGTGGATCTAGCACAGGCCTGGCCCTAACCAATCTGGCACCCTTGGCAAGATTTTAGGCACTGGCGTGGCGCCCCCTGATGGACGGCGCCCTTAGCATTTGCCTATACGGCCTATGCTACGGGCCGGCCCTGATCTAACATAATAGTGAGAGTCCAGTCCATAGTGGATCTAGCATAATAGTGAGAGTGCAGTCCGTAGTGGATCTAACATAATAGTGAGAGTGCAGTCCATAGTGGATCTAACATAATAGTGAGAGTCCAGTCCATAGTGGATCTAACATAATAGTGTGAGAGTCCAGTCCATAGTGGATCTAACATAATAGTGAGAGTCCAGTCCATAGTGGATCTAACATAATAGTGTGAGAGTCCAGTCCATAGTGGATCTAACATAATAGTGAGAGTCTAGTCCATAGTGGATCTAACATAATAGTGTGAGAGTCCAGTCCATAGTGGATCTAACATAATAGTGTGAGAGTCCAGTCCATAGTGGATCTAACATAATAGTGAGAGTCTAGTCCAGGGGTCACCAACGCGGTGCCCGCGGGCACCAGGTCGCCCGTAAGGACCAGATGAGTCGCCCGCAGGCCTGTTCTAAAAAAAAAAAAAAAAAAAAAAAAAAATTAAAAAAAAAATTTAATCTACATAGAAAAAACACAAGATACACTTTCAATCAGTGCATCAACCCAAACAACCTCCCCCATGCACACTCATCCACACCCACTCACACAAAAGGGGTTATTTCTTTCTGCTACCAATATTCTGGTTCCCACAACATAGACAACACATCTGCAAGGGACACAGTCCCTGAAGCACACACGATTGTATAGGCTGCTGGTCCACTAACATTTTTAATTAATTACTATTTTTTATGTAATTATTTTTATATTGTTTTACTTTCTTTTTTATCCAAGAAAATGTTTTTTTATTTATTTATCTTATTTTATTTTATTTTTTAAAAAAAAGGGCCTTATCTTCAACAGACCAGGTTGTCAATGAAATTAGATTTGTTTAAAGGGTTTTTTAAACCAGGCCCAGTCCTGATAATGTCCAAGTCGGACTCAGCAACACACACCTTCATTCATGTACACAGAAAAAAATTAGGGAACACAACAGATTGCATATAATTTATAAACAAAATTACATTTTCAAAATAAGCATTTATGTACAGTCCAGATTATGTCCAGGTCACTCAAATTAGGGAACACAACAACAGATATCATATAATCTATAAACATAATTATACTTTCAAAATAAGCTTTTGAGGACTTCTCATCTTTTTTTTAATGTTTTTTGGCACCATTATCGTTTTCAACCATGTAACTTTCTAAAGTTAGAAAATACTGAATAAATGTTTTAAAGAAAGTAATACTAAGTGAATATCTGTTTTTGGCCTTAAAAATAAACATTTTACCGAGTACTATAATTAAATTGACTAAATCATGATTGTCAATGAACTCTCCTAAAATAACAGAAACCACATTAAGCTTCATAAACAAACCAATCCTTAAACACATTTTTTCAACTTCCACCCAAAACAAAGACACAATATGACAATACCAAAACAAATGCAGGGTGGATTCAGGCTCCTGACAACAAAATCGGCAATCATCTGACTCTGTCATATTCCATAATTTTAACATTTTCCCTGTGGGTAAGAAGTCATAAATAATTTTAATTTGAAAATAACGATTTTGCACATCGATAGTGGTTTTATAGATTAGTTTGAATATGGCATCCCATGGCAACGGGCAGTCAAAAAAGTCCTCCCATTTTCCATTTGTGTTGTATGAGGCAGCCTTCAAAGATTTCTTTATTAAATAAAAATTATATATTTTTCTATTCATTTTAGTTCCTTTTTGCCAACTAGAATTTCTTATTAGAGGTTTACAAACTAATAATTTAGTAGTTCCATAATTAATTATTTGTTTCCATCTTTTCCCAATTACTCCAGTTAGTTGATAAAATGAAAAGCTTGAGCAAGCATCACCATACATAGCTCTAAATTCATCATACTTCATAATTTTACCATTCTCATTGATAATATCATTGACAAAAATGATTCCTCTTTCAAACATATTTTTCCAAAAGAGAGGCTTTCCATCTATTACAATATTAGAGTTCATCCATATTAACTGCTGCAAAATATCGTCTCTTTTTTCTGGCACATAAAATTGAAAACACCACTATTAGTGGATTGTTTCCTTTATGAACCCCGCCATGTTTCCCAGCAGACTCTCTGGGAGGGGATCACTTGTAAAAAAGGATACAATTTCTTTTGATACAGTACATGTTTTTTGTCCAACAGGACATTTGTGTACCACTCAATGTTTAAATACATCTTTGGAACAATTGATGCTTTTAAAGACAGACACATAGCTTCAAGGTTGAGAAGTTTCAGGCCCCCATATTCATACTCTTTGTACAAAACCTTTCTTTTAATCTTTTCTGGTTTGCCGTTCCAGACAAAATCGAAGACCCTCCGCTCATAAATCTTAAAAAAGTTTTGTGATGGAGCTGGTAATGACAAAAACAAATAAATAAATTGAGGAATAATTAACGAGTTGGCAATATACATTTTACCATACAAGGTTAGGGATTTCCCTTTCCATAATTGCATAATTTTGTCCATCTTTCTTAGTCGATTATCATAATTTACTGAGCCTAGATCTTCCAGATTTTCTGGGACAACAACACCAAGTATGTTAACTGGTCCATCTGTCCACAAAACAGGCACTTTGCATTCCATTCGAAAGGACGTTCCCTTTAGATTTCCGATCCTTAACATTTTACATTTATCATAATTAAGCTTAAGGCCAGATTGCTGTGAACATATGTCCAAAAGATTAAGAAGGTTCCACAAACAATGTGGAAAAATCTTATCTTTGTGAATCAGCCTTTTCTGACATGAACTTCATCAAGAACAAACACAGAACACGCCTCACTGATGCACATCTGCAAGACTCACTCAGAGTTGCAGTGTCAAGTTACACACCAGAGTACAACACACTAGTTAACAGCATGCAATGCCAGGCTTCCCACTAACTGACAAAGAAACAGATAACAGATTTGGTGTCCAGTTCAAAGTGTGACATGATTTAAACATTTGAGAGTTTACTTTTGTATTTTACATGAGTTATTATTTGTACAAACATGGTGCAAAGTAATTCATGATTTGTTAAAAAATGTTAGTGGCTAGCTAGTTAAAATGGGATATTGTGATTTCACAAGACTGTCTTAGAAGTGATCATTTGAAAATGTTCAATTTTAAAAATGTGCACTTAGAGAAAATATAAAAATAAAGTGTTGCATATTGATATTTATCTGTTTCTATATATATTTATTGTGAGAAATCATTAAGATGATCAGTGTTTCCACAAAGATAAATATCCATCCATCCATCCATTTTCTACCGCTTATTCCCTTCGGGGTCGCGGGGGGCGCTGGAGCCTATCTCAGCTACAATCGGGCGGAAGGCGGGGTACACCCTGGACAAGTCGCCACCTCATCGCAGATAAATATCATTAATTATTAATAATAACAGAGTTAAAGGTAAATTGAGCAAATTGGCTACTTCTGGCAATTTATTTAAGTGTGTATCTAACTGGTAGCCCTTCGCAGTAATCAGTACCCAAGAAGTAGCCCTTGGTTTCAAAAAGGTTGGTGACCCCTGGTCTAGTCCATAGTGGATCTAACATAATAGTGAGAGTGCAGTCCATAGTGGATCTAACATAATAGTGAGAGTCCAGTCCATAGTGGATCTAACATAATAGTGAAAGTCCAGTCCATAGTGGATCTAGCATAATAGTGAAAGTCCAGTCCATAGTGGATCTAGCATAATAGTGAGAGTCCAGTCCATAGTGGATCCAGCATAATAGTGAGAGTCCAGTCCATAGTGGATCTAGCATAATAGTGAGAGTCCAGTCCATAGTGGGACCAGCAGGGGACCATCTCGAGCAGAGACGGGTCAGCAGCGCAGACCACTGTTTTTTTACAGAAAAAACCGGCAGCTTAGTTGCCAGACTTTTACTGTAAAATATATGGTGTTATTTTATTATTATTTTTACAACAACTGTAAATAGAAATACAGTACCGCTGTTTAATTTTATTTTGGCAACTCAGCTGCCAGTTGTTTTTTTTTACCATAATGAAAAATGTGGTACCATAAAATCATCAACTGTGGATTTTTAAAAAATAAAAATAACTGACAGCTCAGTCGACAGAATTTTACTGTAAAAAAACAAAACATTGGTCTTTTTTTTTTCAACTTATGCTATATGCTGTAAAAAAATTTAAAAAATCCATACATTTTACAGTAAAATCCATTGGTCATTTTCATCGTGTACAATTTGATGGATAACTTTCTTGGAAACCATAAATTAAGCAGATATTTAAGTATTTATTTGGATTTTGACCAACAAAAACTTACATAATATAATATTTACGTAAAGAGTAAAACAAATCTGTGGATTTGACCACTGTTTTTTACAGAAAAAAACTGGCAGCTTAGTTGCCAGACTTTTACTCTAAAATATATGGTGTTATTGTATTATTATTATTATTTTTATTTACAACATATTACTGTAAATAGAAATACAGTACTGCTGTTTAATTTTATTTTGGAAACTCAGCTGCCAGTTTTTTAAAATGTGGTACCATAAAATCCTCAACCGTGGATTAAAAATAAAATAAAATAACTGACAGCTCAGTCGACAGAATTTTAGTGTAAAAAAAACAAACATTGGTCGTTTTTTTAAAAACGTATGCTACATGCTGTAAAAAAATAAAAAATTAAAAATCCATAAATTTTACAGTAAAATCTATTGGTCATTTATTTTCATTGTGTACAATTTGATGGATAACTTGCTTCGAAACCATAAGTTAAGCAGGTATTTCAGTATTTATTTGGATTTTGACCAACAAAGTTAGATAATATAATATTTGATGCAATATTAGACACTATTTATTCCCCTGTCAAACTAGAAAAACACTTTTAGAAAGAAAATAAGGTATTTTTTTTTACACAGGCTTTTGCGGGCCATATAAAATAACGTGGAGGGCCAGATCTGGCCCGCGGGCCTTGAGTTTGACACCTGTGCACTAGACACCATTGAGCTTGTTTATAGATGTACAATAAAACTCCTCATCGGAAGTTGTCATTTGTTATAACTTTGTGACATGAAACAATGCACATTAATGAACATCCATCCGTCTTCTTCTGCTTATCAGAGGTCGGGTTGCGGGGGCAGCAGCCTAAGCAGGGAAGCCCAGACTTCCCTCTCCCCAGCCACTTCGTCCAGCTCTTCCCGGGGGATCCCGAGGTGTTCCCAGGTCAGCCGGGAGACATAGTCTTCCCAACGTGTCCTGGGTCTTCCCCGTGGCCTCCTACCGGTCGGACGTGCCCGAAACGCCTCCCTAGGGAGGCGTTCGGGTGGCATCCTGACCAGATGCCCGAACCACCTCATCTGGCTCCTCTCCATGTGGAGGAGCAGCGGCTTTACTTTAAGCTCCCCCCGGATGGCAGAGCGTCTCACCCTATCTCTAAGGGAGAGACCCGCCACCCGGCGGAGGAAACTCATTTCGGCCGCTTGTACCTGTGATCTTGTCCTTTCGTTCATAACCCAAAGCTCATGACCATAGGTGAGGATGGGAACGTAGATCGACCGGTAAATTGAGAGCTTTGCCTTCCGGCTCAGCTCCTTCTTCACCACAACGGATCGATACAGCGTCCGCATTACTGAAGACGCCGCACCGATCCGCCTGTCGATCTCACGATCCACTCTTCCCTCACTCGTGAACAAGACCCCCGAGGTACTTGAACTCCTCCACTTGGGGCAGGGTCTCCTCCCCAACCCGGAGATGGCACTCCACCCTTTTCCGGGCGAGAACCATGGACTCGGACTCGGAGGTGCTGATTCTCATCCCAGTCACTTCACACTCAGCTGCGGACCGGTCCAGTGAGAGCTGAAGATCCTGGCCAGATGAAGCCATCAGGACCACATCATCTGCAAAAAGCAGAGACCTAGTCCTGCAGCCACCAAACCGGATCCCTTCAATGCCTCGACTGCGCCTAGAAATTCTGTCCATAAAAGTTATGAACAGAATCGGTGACAAAGGGCAGCCTTGGCGGAGTCCAACCCTCACTGGAAACGTGTCCGACTTACTGCCGGCAATGCGGACCAAGCTCTGACACTGATCATACAGGGAGCTGACCGCCACAATCAGACAGTCCGATACCCCATACTCTCTGAGCACTCCCCACAGGACTTCCCGAGGAACACCATCGAATGCCTTATCCAAGTCCACAAAGCACATGTAGACTGGTTGGGCAAACTCCCATGCACCCTCAATGATCCTGCAGAGAGTTTAGAGCTGGTCCACAGTTCCACGACCAGAACCAAATGGATTAATGAACATATCAAATATAAATGTGACAGATTGTAGCCAACGTCGGATTTCTATCATCATTTCATTGCAAAGAAACAAGCCCAGGGCTTCCACTAATTCAGCCTTGTAGTGACTTGTATTTTTCACAAGTGGGAAATAATGCCTTCATTAAACCGGTCTGTGGTGCAAAAAAGGTTGGGGACCACTGATGTATATAATATCAAACTTGATACTGAAAGTATTGGTTCTCAATCAAAAATGGAATGTGCCTATTGTCCAAACAAGGCTATTTTGGACAAACTGTAGGTAAGAACTGCAGGTCTCCTGGTACGCTCTAGCTCAGGGGTCAGGAACCTTTTTGGCTGAGAGAGCCATGAAACCCAAATATTTTACACTACCGTTCAAAAGTTTGGGGTCACCCAAACAATTTTGTGGAATAGCCTTCATTTCTAAGAACAAGAATAGACTGTCCAGTTTCAGATGAAAGTTCTCTTTTTCTGGCCATTTTGAGCGTTTAATTGACCCCACAAATGTGATGCTCCAGAAACTCAATCTGCTCAAAGGAAGGTCAGTTTTGTAGCTTCTGTAACGAGCTAAACTGTTTTCAGATGTGTGAACATGATTGCACAAGTGAAGTGAAGTGAATTACATTTATATAGCGCTTTTTCTCAAGTGACTCAAAGCGCTTTACATTGTGAAACCCAATATCTAAGTTACATTTAAACCAGTGTGGGTGGCACTGGGAGCAGGTGGGTAAAGTGTCTTGCCCAAGGACACGACAGCAGTGACTAGGATGGCGGAAGCGGGGATCGAACCTGCAACCCTCAAGTTGCTGGCACGGCCGCTCTACCAACCGAGCTATACCGCCCCAATATAACAAGGGTTTTCTAATCATCAATTAGCCTTCTGAGCCAATGAGCAAACACATTGTACCATTAGAACACTGGAGTGATAGTTGCTGGAAATGGGCCTCTATACACCTATGTAGATATTGCACCAAAAACCAGACATTTGCAGCTAGAATAGTCATTTACCACAATAGCAATGTATAGAGTGTATTTCTTTAAAGTTAAGACTAGTTTAAAGTTATCTTCATTGAAAAGTACAGTGCTTTTCCTTCAAAAATAAGGACATTTCAATGTGACCCCAAACTTTTGAACGGTAGTGTACATTTCCGTGACAGCCATATATTTTTGAACACTGAATACAACTAAATGTGTGCATTTTTAAGACAAACAATTTTAGAGTATATTAAGTCAAAATGTACTCTTCACAATAAGGTTGTTATACTGAAGCGAACCAATAATAGACCAAATATTCCTTACCTATTAATATTCACCTCCTGGTACCCTAGCACCTCCAAAACCCTCAAATCTAAACTCCAAACATCTCAGAACAAGCTAGTCAGGTTACTTCTAGACCTCCACCCCAGATCCCACCTCACTCCTACCCACTTCTCTAAAGTGGGCTGGCTCAAGGTGGAGGACAGAGTTAAACAACTTGCACTGAGCCTAGTCTATAAAATCCGCTACACCTCCCTGATACCGAAGTACATGTCAAACTACTTAACGTAAATGACCGCCATAACCACAACACCAGGGGGAGCTCCACTAAGCACGTTAAACCCAGATTCCGAACTAACAAAGGTCTTAACTCATTCTCTTTCTATGCCACATCAATGTGGAATGCGCTCCCAACAGGTATAAAAGAAAGGGCATCTCTATCCTCCTTCAAAACCGCAATAAAAGTTCACCTCCATGCAGCTACAACCCTAAACTAACACCCTCCCCGGATTGCTAATAATCAAATGTAAACAATCAAATGCAGATACTTTTTGTTATGCCTTCTGATATCTCTCTCTCTATGTCCACTACTTGATGTCCATATCCTACCCCCCCTCCACACCCCTGATTGTAAATAATTCATTGTGATTATCTTGTGTGATGACTGTATTATGATGATAGTATATATGATAGTATATATCTATCATGAATCAATTTAAGTGGACCCCGACTTAAACAGGTTGAAAAACTTATTCGGGTGTTACCATTTAGTGGTCAATTGTACGGAATATGTACTTCACTGTGCAACATACTAATAAAAGTCTCAATCAATCAATCAATCAAACCTTTATTGGGACATGTGCCATTTGACCGTTTTCAACTGAGGAAATGTTATCGTTGCATATTAGACACTTTTCGCCATCTTCTTGCTAAAAAGTTTTCATCCATGTAAACTATCGAGCTGGATATTTAATTGAATTGGGCGTTTACTTCTTGTGAATGACTCAAGCCTTGCAGGTGAAGCTGCAGCCAAACTCTGGCCTGAATTCAAGCGGTAGAGAATGGATGGGTGGATTAATATGCGTGAGAATGTAATTTATCTGCAAGCCAGATGGAGTCTCTAGTGGACTTTTTTTTCCAAAATGATTGTTGAAAACCAGGGGTCGGCGACACAAAACGTTGAAAGAGCTATATTGGACCAAAAGTACAAAAAACAAATCTGTCTGGAGCCGCAAAAAATGAAAAGCCGTATATAAGTCTTATAAAGACGGCAACGGATGACGTAAGTGTCTATATTAGCTATATTAGCCTACTATCAAAATGACTATGTGTCGCAGGCTGAAGCAAATCTTCGTTGACAGAAATGTTGAAATGTAATATTTATTCCACACATTTTTACAACACTAGAAAGCAATAGTAAATCAGAGGCTACTCAGAGGGTGAGATAACTCCTGGAAATGACTGGCTTTTAATGGCCAAAAGGTATAGATGTGTGTGTCCAAGTTAAAGGAAACAGCACGCTGTCTTCTTTTAATAGATTTATTACAATCGTTGCAAGCTGGGTAATGTTTGCTGTGGTCTGGAACAACATGGCGCACAAACAACTATCAGAAATGCAGCCAATATTACATACAGATAACGTGTCATGAGACATGCAAAACTGAATTATATACAAACAGGATAAAAGTAAAGGATATTAAATGAGCTCAAATATAGCTACACATGAGGCATAATGATGCAATATGTACATGCAGCGAGCCTAAATAGCATGTTAGCATCGATTAGCACCAAATATGCCTGATTAGCACTCCACACAAGTCAATAACATCAACAAAGCGCACCTTTGTGCATTGACACAGTAAATAAATGATAAATGGGTTGTACTTGTATAGCGCTTTTCTACCTTCAAGGTACTCAAAGCGCTTTGACAGTATTTCCACATTTACCCATTCACACACACATTCACACACTGATGGCGGGAGCTGCCATGCAAGGCACTAACCAGCAGCCATCAGAGGCAAAGGGTGAAGTGTCTTGCCCAAGGACACAACTGACGTGACTAGGAAGGTAGAAGGTGGGAATTGAACCCCAGTAACCAGCAACACTCCGATTGCTGGCACAGCCACTCTACCAACTTCGCCACGCCGTCAGTATAAAAGATTTGGTGGACAAAATTAGACAAAAAAGGAGTGGAAGATTTTACATGTAAACAAACTGTGCGTCACAGTCCGCGCTATGGTGAGTTCAAGAACCGCCGAAATTCGTAGGACAAAACGATTTTTCACTAAATACTCTCATCAGTGAAGCATACACACAAACATATTAAACAGTGGGCTTTCTAATAATTGGGAAGGTTTGTGTCTTGTTTGTCCTCAAACAAAAAACATACTAAAACAAAAAAAATATTTTTCCTACATCTTTTTCCATTTTCAATCCCTTTTAAAAATGCTCCAGGGAGCCACTAGGGCGGCACTAAAGAGCTGCATGCGGCTCGAGAGCCACCGGTTGCTGACCCCCATTGAAAAACAACGACAGGTCAACTACATGTCATCTTGGTTATGGTTATGATTATTCCTATTATTCTTACAGTTTGTTTTGAACAAATGTAAGTGAAGAAAAGGTAAAAGTACAGTGTCAGGTAGTTGTTTACATTCATTTGGTCATGATCCCACATGGCAGTTTGGACTTTGTTCTTTGTTTTCCTGTGTTTGGTGTCATTTCCTGTCCTGGTGCTCTTGTTTTGGTAGTATTTCCTGTTTTGTCTCTGTGTTGTTGCAGCACCTTATTTTCTGTGCCTTTTCCTGCCAGCACACCTGTTCCAATTAGTTATATTTAGTTCCTTCATTGTTCCCTCCTTCAGTGCCGGTTCATGATCTTGTGTATGCCACAATGTTATGTTGCCTGGTACCTAATTAAATGACTTTCTGCCTGCACGTCACTTGCCTTCTCTGCATCCTGGGGTCACGTCAACAGCCGCTAAGCTCCATCATTTTTTTAAACTAATTCCTCAACTGAATTATTACACTGCAAGTTATTTACCTCTTGCCAAGATTTA